>NC_143012.1:101324781-101696417 GCF_055824585.1 Amblyomma mixtum | reverse complement strand
GTTGGGAGTTGGGAGTTGGGAGTTGGGAGTTGGGAGTTGGGTGGGGGAGTTGGGAGTTGGGAGTTGGGAGTTGGGAGTTGGGAGTTGGGAGTTGGGAGTTGGGAGTTGGGAGTTGGGAGTTGGGGGAGTGTGGGAGTTGGGAGTTGGGAGTTGGGAGTTGGGAGTTGGGAGTTGGGGAGTTGGGAGTTGGGAGTGGGAGTTGGGAGTTGGGAGTTGGGAGTTGGGAGTTGGGAGTTGGGAGTTGGGAGTTGGGAGTTGGGAGTTGGAGTTGGGAGTTGGGGAGTTGGGAGTTGGGAGTTGGGAGTTGGGAGTTGGGAGTTGGGAGTTGGGAGTTGGAGTGGAGTTGGGAGTTGGGAGTTGGGAGTTGGGAGTTGGGAGTTGGGTTGGGAGTTGGGAGTTGGGAGTTGGGGGGAGTTGGGAGTTGGGAGTTGGGAGTGGGAGTTGGGAGTTGGGAGTTGGGAGTTGGGAGTTGGGAGTTGGGAGTTGGGAGTTGGGAGTTGGGAGTTGGGAGTTGGGAGTTGGGAGTTGGGAGTTGGGAGTTGGGAGTTGGGAGTTGGGAGTTGGGAGTTGGGAGTTGGGAGTTGGGAGTTGGGGGAGTTGGGAGTTGGGGAGTTGGGAGTTGGGAGTTGGGAGTTGGGAGTTGGGAGTTGGAGTTGGGAGTTGGGAGTTGGGGAGTTGGGAGTTGGGAGTTGGGAGTTGGGAGTTGGGAGTTGGGAGTTGGGAGTTGGGAGTTGGAGTTGGGAGTTGGGAGTTGGGGAGTTGGGAGTTGGGAGTTGGGAGTTGGGAGTTGGGTTGGGAGTTGGGAGTTGGGAGTTGGAGTTGGGAGTTGGGAGTTGGGAGTTGGGAGTTGGGAGTTGGGAGTTGGGAGTTGGGAGTTGGGAGTTGGGAGTTGGGAGTTGGGAGTTGGGAGTTGGGTGAGTTGGGAGTTGGGAGTTGGGAGTTGGGAGTGGGTGGGAGTTGGGAGTTGGGAGTTGGGGGAGTTGGGAGTTGGGAGTTGGGAGTTGGGAGTTGGGGAGTTGGGGTGGAGTTGGGAGTTGGGAGTTGGGAGTTGGGGAGTTGGGAGTTGGGAGTTGGGAGTTGGGAGTTGGGAGTTGGGTGGAGTTGGGAGTTGGGAGTTGGGTGTTGGGAGTTGGGAGTTGGGAGTTGGAGTTGGGAGTTGGGAGTTGGGGTTGGGGAGTTGGGAGTTGGAGTTGGGAGTTGGGAGTTGGAGTTGGGAGTTGGGAGTTGGGAGTTGGGAGTTGGGAGTTGGGAGTTGGGGAGTTGGGAGTTGGGAGTTGGGAGTTGGGAGTTGGAGTTGGGTGGAGTTGGGAGTTGGGAGTTGGGAGTTGGGAGTTGGGAGTTGGGAGTTGGGGAGTTGGGGAGTTGGGAGTGGGAGTTGGGTTGGGAGTTGGGAGTTGGGAGTTGGGAGTTGGGTGGGTTGGGAGTTGGGAGTTGGAGTTGGGAGTGGGGTTGGGAGTTGGTGGTGGGAGTTGGGAGTTGGGAGTTGGGAGTTGGGAGTTGGGAGTTGGGTGGGAGTTGGAGTGGAGTTGGGAGTTGGGAGTTGGGAGTTGGGAGTTGGGAGTTGGGAGTTGGGGAGTTGGGAGTTGGGAGTTGGAGTTGGGAGTGTGGGAGTTGGGGTTGGAGTTGGGAGTTGGGAGTTGGGAGGTTGGGAGTTGGGAGTTGGGAGTTGGGAGTTGGGAGTTGGGAGTGGGAGTTGGGAGTTGGGAGTTGGGAGTTGGGAGTTGGGAGTTGGGAGTTGGAGTTGGAGTGGGAGTTGGGAGTGGGAGTTGGGAGTTTGGGGAGTTGGGAGTTGGGTTGGGGAGTTGGGAGTTGGGAGTTGGGAGTTGGGAGTTGGGAGTTGGAGTTGGGAGTTGGGAGTTGGGAGTGGGTGGGAGTTGGGAGTTGGGAGTGGGGTTGGGGAGTTGGGAGTTGGAGTTGGAGTTGGGAGTGGGGAGTTGGAGTTGGGAGTTGGGAGTGGGGTTGGGAGTTGGGAGTTGGGAGTTGGGGAGTTGGGAGTTGGGGTGGGAGTTGGGAGTTGGAGTTGGGAGTTGGGAGTTGGGAGTTGGGAGTTGGGAGTTGGGAGTGGGAGTGGGGTTGGGAGTTGGGAGTTGGGAGTTGGGAGTTGGGAGTTGGGAGTTGGGAGTTGGGAGTTGGGGTTGGGAGTTGGGAGTGGGAGTTGGGAGTTGGGAGTTGGGAGTTGGGGTTGGGAGTTGGGAGTTGGGAGTTGGGAGTTGGGAGTTGGGAGTTGGGAGTTGGGAGTTGGGAGTTGGGAGTTGGGAGTTGGGAGTTGGGAGTTGGGAGTTGGGAGTTGGGAGTTGGGAGTGGAGTTGGGAGTTGGGAGTTGGGAGTTGGGAGTTGGGAGTTGGGAGTTGGGAGTTGGGAGTTGGGAGTTGGGAGTTGGGAGTTGGGAGTTGGGAGTTGGGAGTTGGGAGTTGGGAGTTGGGAGTTGGGAGTTGGGAGTTGGAGTTGGGAGTTGGGAGTTGGGAGTTGGGAGTTGGGGTGGGGTTGGGAGTTGGAGTTGGGAGTTGGGAGTTGGGAGTTGGGAGTGTGGGGAGTTGGGAGTTGGGAGTTGGGAGTGGAGTTGGGAGTTGGGAGTTGGGAGTTGGGAGTTGGGAGTTTGTGGAGTTGGGAGTTGGGAGTTGGGAGTTGGGAGTGGGGAGTTGGAGTGGGAGTTGGGAGTTGGGAGTTGGGTTGGGAGTTGGGAGTTGGGAGTTGGGAGTTGGGAGTTGGGAGTGGGAGTGTTGGAGTTGGGAGTTGGAGTTGGGAGTTGGGTTGGGAGTTGGGATGGGAGTTGGGAGTTGGGAGTTGGGAGTTGGGAGTTGGGAGTTGGAGTTGGAGTTGGGAGTTGGGAGTTGGGAGTTGGGAGTTGGGAGTTGGGAGTTGGGAGTTGGGAGTTGGGAGTTGGGAGTTGGGAGTTGGGAGTTGGAGTTGGGAGTTGGGAGTTGGGAGTTGGGAGTGGGAGTTGGGAGTTGGGAGTTGGAGTTGGGAGTTGGGAGTTGGGAGTTGGGGAGTTGGGAGTTGGAGTTGGGAGTTGGGAGTTGGGAGTTGGGGAGTTGGGAGTTGGAGTTGGGAGTTGGGAGTTGGGAGTTGGGAGTTGGGAGTTGGGAGTTGGGAGTTGGGAGTTGGGAGTTGGGAGTTGGGAGTTGGGAGTTGGGAGTTGGGAGTTGGGAGTTGGGAGTTGGGAGTTGGGAGTGGTGGGAGTTGGGAGTTGGGAGTTGGGAGTTGGGAGTTGGGAGTTGGGAGTTGGGAGTTGGAGTTGGGAGTTGGGAGTTGGAGTTGGGAGTTGGGAGTTGGGAGTTGGGAGTTGGGAGTTGGGAGTTGGGAGTTGGGAGTTGGGAGTTGGGAGTTGGGAGTTGGAGTTGGGAGTTGGGAGTTGGGAGTTGGGAGTTGGGAGTTGGAGTTGGGAGTTGGGAGTTGGAGTTGGGAGTTGGGAGTTGGGAGTTGGGAGTTGGGAGTTGGGAGTTGGGAGTTGGGAGTTGGGAGTTGGGAGTTGGGGAGTTGGAGTTGGGAGTTGGAGTTGGGAGTTGGGAGTTGGGAGTTGGGAGTTGGGAGTTGGGAGTTGGGGTTGGGAGTTGGGAGTTGGGAGTTGGGAGTTGGGAGTTGGGAGTTGGGAGTTGGGAGTTGGGAGTTGGGAGTTGGGAGTTGGGAGTTGGGAGTTGGGAGTTGGAGTTGGGAGTTGGGAGTTGGGAGTTGGGAGTTGGGAGTTGGGAGTTGGGAGTTGGGAGTTGGAGTTGGGAGTTGGAGTTGGGAGTTGGGAGTTGGGAGTTGGGAGTTGGAGTTGGGAGTTGGGAGTTGGGAGTTGGGAGTTGGGAGTTGGGAGTTGGGATTTGGGAGTTGGGAGTTGGGAGTTGGGAGTTGGAGTTGGGAGTTGGGAGTTGGAGTTGGGAGTTGGGAGTTGGGAGTTGGGAGTTGGGAGTTGGGAGTTGGGAGTTGGGAGTTGGAGTTGGGAGTTGGAGTTGGGAGTTGGGAGTTGGGAGTTGGGAGTTGGGAGTTGGAGTTGGGAGTTGGGAGTTGGGAGTTGGGAGTTGGAGTTGGGAGTTGGGGAGTTGGGAGTTGAGTTGGAGTTGGGAGTTGGGAGTTGGGAGTTGGGAGTTGGGAGTTGGGAGTTGGGAGTTGGAGTTGGGAGTTGGGAGTTGGGGAGTTGGGAGTTGGGAGTTGGGAGTTGGAGTTGGGAGTTGGGAGTTGGGAGTTGGGAGTTGGGAGTTGGAGTTGGGAGTTGGGAGTTGGGAGTTGTGGAGTTGGGAGTTGGGAGTTGGGAGTTGGGAGTTGGGAGTTGGGAGTTGGGAGTTGGGAGTTGGGAGTTGGAGTTGGGAGTTGGGAGTTGGGAGTTGGGAGTTGGGAGTTGGAGTTGGGAGTTGGGAGTTGGGAGTTGGGAGTTGGGAGTTGGGTGGAGTTGGGAGTTGGGAGTGGGAGTTGGGAGTTGGAGTTGGGAGTTGGGAGTTGGGAGTTGGGAGTTGGGAGTTGGGAGTTGGAGTTGGGGAAGTTGGGAGTTGGGAGTTGGGAGTTGGGAGTTGGGAGTTGGAGTTGGGAGTTGGGAGTTGGGAGTTGGGAGTTGGGAGTTGAGTTGGAGTTGGGAGTTGGGAGTTGGGAGTTGGGAGTTGGGAGTTGGGGAGTTGGAGTTGGGAGTTGGGAGTTGGAGTTGGGAGTTGGGAGTTGGGAGTTGGGAGTTGGGAGTTGGGAGTTGGGAGTTGGAGTTGGGAGTTGGGAGTTGGGAGTTGGGAGTTGGGAGTTGGGAGTTGGGAGTTGGGAGTTGGGAGTTGGGAGTTGGGAGTTGGGAGTTGGGAGTTGGGAGTTGGGAGTTGGGAGTTGGGAGTTGGAGTTGGGAGTTGGGAGTTGGAGTTGGGAGTTGGGAGTTGGGAGTTGGGAGTTGGGAGTTGGGAGTTGGGAGTTGGGAGTTGGGAGTTGGGAGTTGGGAGTTGGAGTTGGGAGTTGGGAGTTGGGAGTTGGGAGTTGGGAGTTGGGAGTTGGGAGTTGGGAGTTGGAGTTGGGAGTTGGGAGTTGGGAGTTGGGAGTTGGAGTTGGGAGTTGGGAGTTGGGAGTTGGGAGTTGGGAGTTGGGAGTTGGGAGTTGGGAGTTGGGAGTTGGGAGTTGGGAGTTGGGAGTTGGGAGTTGGGAGTTGGGAGTTGGGAGTTGGGAGTTGGGAGTTGGGAGTTGGGGAGTTGGGAGTTGGGAGTTGGGAGTTGGGAGTTGGGAGTTGGAGTTGGGAGTTGGGAGTTGGGAGTTGGGAGTTGGGAGTTGGGAGTTGGGAGTTGGAGTTGGGAGTTGGGAGTTGGGAGTTGGGAGTTGGGAGTTGGGAGTTGGGAGTTGGGAGTTGGGAGTTGGGAGTTGGGAGTTGGAGTTGGGAGTTGGGAGTTGGAGTTGGGAGTTGGGAGTTGGGAGTTGGGAGTTGGGAGTTGGGAGTTGGGGAGTTGGGAGTTGGGAGTTGGGAGTTGGGAGTTGGGAGTTGGGAGTTGGGAGTTGGGAGTTGGGAGTTGGAGTTGGGAGTTGGGAGTTGGGAGTTGGAGTTGGGAGTTGGGAGTTGGGAGTTGGGAGTTGGGAGTTGGAGTTGGGAGTTGGGAGTTGGAGTTGGGAGTTGGGAGTTGGGAGTTGGGAGTTGGGAGTTGGGAGTTGGAGTTGGGAGTTGGGAGTTGGAGTTGGGAGTTGGGAGTTGGGAGTTGGGAGTTGGGAGTTGGAGTTGGGAGTTGGAGTTGGAGTTGGGAGTTGGGAGTTGGGAGTTGGGAGTTGGGAGTTGGGAGTTGGGAGTTGGGAGTTGGGAGTTGGGAGTTGGGAGTTGGAGTTGGGAGTTGGGAGTTGGGAGTTGGGAGTTGGGAGTTGGGAGTTGGGAGTTGGGAGTTGGGAGTTGGGAGTTGGGAGTTGGGAGTTGGAGTTGGGAGTTGGGAGTTGGGAGTTGGGAGTTGGGAGTTGGGAGTTGGGAGTTGGGAGTTGGGAGTTGGGAGTTGGGAGTTGGGAGTTGGGAGTTGGGAGTTGGGAGTGGAGTTGGGAGTTGGGAGTTGGGAGTTGGGAGTTGGAGTTGGGAGTTGGAGTTGGAGTTGGGAGTTGGGAGTTGGGAGTTGGGAGTTGGGAGTTGGGAGTTGGGAGTTGGGAGTTGGGAGTTGGAGTTGGGAGTTGAGTTGGAGTTGGGAGTTGGGAGTTGGGAGTTGGGGAGTTGGGAGTTGGGAGTTGGGAGTTGGGAGTTGGGAGTTGGGAGTTGGGAGTTGGGAGTTGGGAGTTGGAGTTGGGAGTTGGGAGTTGGGAGTTGGGAGTTGGAGTTGGAGTTGGGAGTTGGGAGTTGGGAGTTGGGAGTTGGGAGTTGGGAGTTGGAGTTGGGAGTTGGGAGTTGGAGTTGGAGTTGGGAGTTGGAGTTTGGGAGTTGGGAGTTGGGAGTTGGGAGTTGGGAGTTGGGAGTTTGGGAGTTGGGAGTTGGGAGTTGGGAGTTGGAGTTGGGAGTTGGGAGTTGGGAGTTGGGAGTTGGAGTTGGGAGTTGGGAGTTGGGAGTTGGGAGTTGGGAGTTGGAGTTGGGAGTTGGGAGTTGGGAGTTGGGAGTTGGGAGTTGGGAGTTGGGAGTTGGGAGTTGGGAGTTGGGAGTTGGGAGTTGGGAGTTGGGAGTTGGGAGTTGGGAGTTGGAGTTGGGAGTTGGGAGTTGGGAGTTGGGAGTTGGGAGTTGGGAGTTGGGAGTTGGGAGTTGGGAGTTGGGAGTTGGGAGTTGGAGTTGGGAGTTGGGAGTTGGGAGTTGGGAGTTGGGAGTTGGGAGTTGGGAGTTGGGAGTTGGGAGTTGGGAGTTGGAGTTGGGAGTTGGAGTTGGGAGTTGGGAGTTGGGAGTTGGAGTTGGGAGTTGGGAGTTGGGAGTTGGGAGTTGGGAGTTGGGAGTTGGGAGTTGGGAGTTGGGAGTTGGGAGTTGGGAGTTGGGAGTTGGGAGTTGGGAGTTGGGAGTTGGAGTTGGAGTTGGGAGTTGGGAGTTGGGAGTTGGGAGTTGGAGTTGGGAGTTGGGAGTTGGAGTGAGTTGGAGTTGGGAGTTGGGAGTTGGAGTTGGGAGTTGGGAGTTGGAGTTGGGAGTTGGGAGTTGGGAGTTGGGAGTTGGGAGTTGGGAGTTGGGAGTTGGGAGTTGGGAGTTGGAGTTGGAGTTGGGAGTTGGGAGTTGGGAGTTGGGAGTTGGGAGTTGGGAGTTGGGAGTTGGGAGTTGGGAGTTGGGAGTTGGGAGTTGGGAGTTGGGAGTTGGAGTTGGGAGTTGGGAGTTGGGAGTTGGGAGTTGGGAGTTGGGAGTTGGGAGTTGGGAGTTGGAGTTGGGAGTTGGGAGTTGGGAGTTGGGAGTTGGGAGTTGGGAGTTGGGAGTTGGGAGTTGGGAGTTGGGAGTTGGGAGTTGGGAGTTGGGAGTTGGGAGTTGGGAGTTGGGAGTTGGAGTTGGGAGTTGGGAGTTGGGAGTTGGGAGTTGGGAGTTGGGAGTTGGAGTTGGGAGTTGGGAGTTGGGAGTTGGGAGTTGGGAGTTGGGAGTTGGGAGTTGGGAGTTGGGAGTTGGGAGTTGGGAGTTGGGAGTTGGGAGTTGGGAGTTGGGAGTTGGGAGTTGGGAGTTGGGAGTTGGGAGTTGGGAGTTGGAGTTGGAGTTGGGAGTTGGGAGTTGGGAGTTGGAGTTGGGAGTTGGGAGTTGGGAGTTGGGAGTTGGGAGTTGGGAGTTGGGAGTTGGGAGTTGGGAGTTGGGAGTTGGGAGTTGGGAGTTGGGAGTTGGGAGTTGGGAGTTGGGAGTTGGGAGTTGGAGTTGGGAGTTGGGAGTTGGGAGTTGGGAGTTGGGAGTTGGGAGTTGGGAGTTGGGAGTTGGGAGTTGGGAGTTGGGAGTTGGGAGTTGGGAGTTGGGAGTTGGGAGTTGGGAGTTGGGAGTTGGGAGTTGGGAGTTGGGAGTTGGGAGTTGGGAGTTGGGAGTTGGGAGTTGGGAGTTGGGAGTTGGGAGTTGGGAGTTGGGAGTTGGGAGTTGGGAGTTGGGAGTTGGGAGTTGGGAGTTGGGAGTTGGGAGTTGGGAGTTGGGAGTTGGGAGTTGGGAGTTGGGAGTTGGGAGTTGGGAGTTGGGAGTTGGGAGTTGGGAGTTGGGAGTTGGGAGTTGGGAGTTGGGAGTTGGGAGTTGGGAGTTGGGAGTTGGGAGTTGGGAGTTGGGAGTTGGGAGTTGGGAGTTGGGAGTTGGGAGTTGGGAGTTGGGAGTTGGGAGTTGGGAGTTGGGAGTTGGGAGTTGGGAGTTGGGAGTTGGGAGTTGGGAGTTGGGAGTTGGGAGTTGGGAGTTGGGAGTTGGGAGTTGGGAGTTGGGAGTTGGGAGTTGGGAGTTGGGAGTTGGGAGTTGGGAGTTGGGAGTTGGGAGTTGGGAGTTGGGAGTTGGGAGTTGGGAGTTGGGAGTTGGGAGTTGGGAGTTGGGAGTTGGGAGTTGGGAGTTGGGAGTTGGGAGTTGGGAGTTGGGAGTTGGGAGTTGGGAGTTGGGAGTTGGGAGTTGGGAGTTGGGAGTTGGGAGTTGGGAGTTGGGAGTTGGGAGTTGGGAGTTGGGAGTTGGGAGTTGGGAGTTGGGAGTTGGGAGTTGGGAGTTGGGAGTTGGGAGTTGGGAGTTGGGAGTTGGGAGTTGGGAGTTGGGAGTTGGGAGTTGGGAGTTGGGAGTTGGGAGTTGGGAGTTGGGAGTTGGGAGTTGGGAGTTGGGAGTTGGGAGTTGGGAGTTGGGAGTTGGGAGTTGGGAGTTGGGAGTTGGGAGTTGGGAGTTGGGAGTTGGGAGTTGGGAGTTGGGAGTTGGGAGTTGGGAGTTGGGAGTTGGGAGTTGGGAGTTGGGAGTTGGGAGTTGGGAGTTGGGAGTTGGGAGTTGGGAGTTGGGAGTTGGGAGTTGGGAGTTGGGAGTTGGGAGTTGGGAGTTGGGAGTTGGGAGTTGGGAGTTGGGAGTTGGGAGTTGGGAGTTGGGAGTTGGGAGTTGGGAGTTGGGAGTTGGGAGTTGGGAGTTGGGAGTTGGGAGTTGGGAGTTGGGAGTTGGGAGTTGGGAGTTGGGAGTTGGGAGTTGGGAGTTGGGAGTTGGGAGTTGGGAGTTGGGAGTTGGGAGTTGGGAGTTGGGAGTTGGGAGTTGGGAGTTGGGAGTTGGGAGTTGGGAGTTGGGAGTTGGGAGTTGGGAGTTGGGAGTTGGGAGTTGGGAGTTGGGAGTTGGGAGTTGGGAGTTGGGAGTTGGGAGTTGGGAGTTGGGAGTTGGGAGTTGGGAGTTGGGAGTTGGGAGTTGGGAGTTGGGAGTTGGGAGTTGGGAGTTGGGAGTTGGGAGTTGGGAGTTGGGAGTTGGGAGTTGGGAGTTGGGAGTTGGGAGTTGGGAGTTGGGAGTTGGGAGTTGGGAGTTGGGAGTTGGGAGTTGGGAGTTGGGAGTTGGGAGTTGGGAGTTGGGAGTTGGGAGTTGGGAGTTGGGAGTTGGGAGTTGGGAGTTGGGAGTTGGGAGTTGGGAGTTGGGAGTTGGGAGTTGGGAGTTGGGAGTTGGGAGTTGGGAGTTGGGAGTTGGGAGTTGGGAGTTGGGAGTTGGGAGTTGGGAGTTGGGAGTTGGGAGTTGGGAGTTGGGAGTTGGGAGTTGGGAGTTGGGAGTTGGGAGTTGGGAGTTGGGAGTTGGGAGTATGACAAATAAGGTCGTGCTGAGGATGCACCCTTGGGGCACACCAGTTTCTTGGATAAACGTCTCTGAGAAGGTTGCGCCTAGGCGGACTCTGCACGTTGGATTGGTCAGGAAGTCGCACAAACAGCTCAGCATCCTGCCGCGGATACCTAGGTCCGCTAGGTCACGGAGGATACCGAACCTCCACGTGGTATCGTAAGCCTTCTCCAGGTCGAAGAAGACCCCCATACAGTGTTGGTTGTGGATGAACGCTTCCCGGACTGTGTTCTCAAAGCGTACAAGGTGATCGGTTGTGGAACATGTCTTTTTAAAACCGCACTGGTGTATATCTAAAAGTTGCTGGGACTGAAGTATGAAGGTTAGTCTGATGTTTAGAATGCTTTCGAATGATTTTGCTATACAGCTAGTGAGTGCTATTGGCCTGTAACTGGCGGGACTAGTTTGTGGTTTCCCTGGTTTTAGGAAGGGTACTATGATTGCTTCTTTCCATGCTTGGGGGATTTCTCCACTCATCCATATTTTATTGAAAAATTTTAGGAGAGCGTCTATGGCAGTCTCAGAGAGGTGAGCAAGCATGGCATAATGTATATTGTCTGGGCCTGGTGCTGTCATTTTACCGGATGTTAGTACTGTGTTTAGTTCCTGCATGGTAATAAGCTGATTGTTGTCTTAATGTATGCATGTTCCAAGTGGTAGGCTTTGTTTTTCTACTATTGTTTTGTGCTTTTGAAATGTGTGTGTGTAGTTGGATGACCTTGAAACTGTGGAAAAATGCTCACCCAATATGTTGGCCTGCTCTTCTAATGTTGTTTGAGTACCGGGTGTTGTTAGCATTGGAAATGTGAATGGAGTAAAATTTCCTGTGAATTTACGCACCTGCTCCCGCATTTTCTTTGATGATATTGAGCTGTTTATGGAGCATATGTACTGTTGCCATGATGCCCTTTCTGCGTTGCGTCTAATGGATCGCGCTTTGGCTCTGGACCTTTTGAAGATGAGCAAGTTTCCTGCAGTGGGATGTCTGCGAAGGTTGCCCCAAGCCTTGTTTTGCTGCTTTTTAGCCAATGAGCATTCATTTGACCACCAAACTTTATGCGTTTTTCGTGCAATTTCAGACGTTTGTGGGATGGCTTCTATTGCTGCAGATATAAAGCATGTGACAAATTTTTCATTTATTTCTTCTATAGTAAGGGTTTAGGCATAATCTTTTTCTAGTGTGGCTTTCGTTCTGAAAAGTGCCTAGTCGGGGAGGTTAATTTTCCATCGCCGTGGCTTCTTAGAGAGGATGACTGTAGTTGATGTTAGCTTTAAAACCGTAGGTAAGTGATCACTTCCCCGAGGGTCGTCTAAAACATCCCAAATACAATCATTCAATACCGATGGAGATGCAAATGCTAAATCGAGGCAGGTCATTTTTCCAGAGCTGGGGCAACAGTACGTGGCTTTTCCCGTATTCATTAAACATATGTTATTCGAAAGAATAAAATCCTCGATGAGCTGACCCCTGGAATCAGTACGCTCACTTCCCCAGAATGAGGAGTGTGCGTTAAAATCCCCAATTATCACATATGGCTCAGGCAACTGCTCTTGAAATTCTTCTAGATCACGCATGGCAATTGTGTTGTGTGGTGGTATCTACACAGAGCATATTGTTATCGTTTTATGGCTAATGATTTTTACTGCGACCGCTTCTAAGTTTGTCTTTAATGATATCTCTCTTGCAAAGACATCGCTTTGCGTAATGATAGCGACGCCTCCTGAGAGTCGGCTAGCTTGCACTCGGTCTTTCCGAAAAATATTATATTTTTTAAAGATGTTTGTGTGCTGTGGCCCAAGGTTTGTTTCCTGCAGGCACACAGCTGTAGGTGCCATTGTTTTCAGCATTTCGGTTATGTCTGTGTAGTTTCTGTGTAGACCTCTACAGTTCCATTGTATTATATACGCCATTGTGATAAGCTGGGGATTGGGGAAAGTTATTTATTCTCAGGAGCAGTGATTCGCGGTTTCCCTTTCTTCTCTAGGGAGTCTCGCCGCCGCTGCAGCGGTGGCGAGCCAGGAGTTGAATCCATCGCCACTTTCGTGGCGCTGGATTTCCGCGGAGACGCCGCGGGTGCGTGTGTTTTAGATGTCGGCGGACTTTCGCTGACATCCATTTCCTCCACGGTGGACGTGGAGGATGCTTCTTGGTTGCGATGGCCCGTGGCCTTCGCATTCGTCTTTTTTGTTGGCACCGCTGAACCAGTCCCTGCTCCAGCGGCAGAGTCTCTTGGGCCAGCAGGTGAGGGGTGTGGCGAAAGGTCCAGTTCAGCAGAGCTGTTATCGGTGTCTGTCGCCGAGGATGCCGCTGCTGAAAGTGGGGCCTGAGGGCCTGCGGCGAGGATCGCGTGGTCTTCCCGCGAAATGTTCAGCCCTGTGGACTGTGTCACCGACTTCTGTGGTGGGGACTTGGTTGTCGACCCCAGGTCCTTCGGATCGACCTGTGTGCCGACAGAAACTGAAGGCGGCGACGGTCTCCGCGTCACCGCTTCAGAGTATGTCCCTTTCTGTTGGAAAGAGACGCGTTTTTTTGCTTCAAGGTAGGACAGGTTTTTTGTGGTCTTCAAAGTTATGATTTGTTTTTCTGTTTTCCAGACTGGGCACGACTGGAGTACGCGCCATGTGCGCCATTACAGTTGATGCATTTTGGTGAGCGTTCGCATCTTTCCTCTGTATGTGCGTCTTCTGCGCATGTGACACAAGTTGGTTTACCGCGACAGGCCAACATGCTGTGTCCAAAGCGCTGGCACTTGAAACATCGTCTCGGGTTCGGTATGTATGGGCGGACTTTACAATGGAGGTATGCGGCGTGGATGGAGTCAGGCAGAGTTGTGGTATTGAAGGTTAAGACAATGTGTTTTGTCTTGATTTCAACATTGTTTCTCCTGATGGTTATTCGTCTGGCTGCTATAACTCCTTGTTCAGATAGTTCTTCTTCCATTTCCGCATCGGTACTCTGTAGGAGTTCATATTCAGATATGACGCCCTTTGAGTGGTTCAGGGTTCGGTGCGGGGTTACCTGTACACTTGTTTCTCCAAGATTCTATAACGACATCAGTTTTAGTGCTCTGTTCTTTTGTGTTAGTTCCTACAAGGAGATCTCCGGTTCGCTGCTTTTTTGCTTTGTAATCTTTGCCTACACACCTTTTTAGGGTGTTGGCGATCACAAATGCAGACAAGTTGGCTACAGGTTCATCTGTATTTGAGTGAACCATGAAAGACTTTGGAAACGTTTCTGGTTTCTGTGGTATCAATTTTTTCGCATCGGTGCGACCCCTTTTTGGGGGCCGATCAGATTTTTTTGGAAATTTTTCCGTACGGCATGTACTGGCTAAGGGTTCCTCATACTTTGTCGCTTATGATTCACCCTTATACACAGAGGAAGGTCCCGGGACTCCCCGCCTGGTAGACAGACGAGAAGCCCATCGGCCGAGGATTTACCACTTCCTCGACCGCCACCGTTCAATGTTTCTTCCCTCCACCTTTCAACCTATCGCCACGGTACGGATGACAGCTTCGGTATGGGGGCTAAGGGTCCGTGGTGGCGCCAAGCACCAACACCTCGTTACACAAGGTGCCCTTGCAGGCCACCTGGTGTACGTTCGTTGGTTCGGGAAAGTCAGCGATGCTCTGGAACTTTAAACTTCCGGGTCGCACTCCTCTGGCAGAAATGTCGTAGCCAAGGTAATCGACTTTCTCGAAGAAGAAACGGCACTTGCTTAATCGCAGCGTTAATCCCGCTCCACGGAGGACATCCAAAAGCATCCGCAGGTGGTCAAGCCTCTCTTCCACGGTCGCTGTGGGCAACAGGATGTCATCCATGTAGGCGTGAGCCACGGTGTGTCGTAGGGGACCCAGTACAGCGTTAATCATTCTCTGGAACACTGCCGGTGCGTTGGCCAGGCGAAATGGCATTCGAGCATATTCGTAATAGCCGTCTGGAGTAACGAAAGAAGTCCTGTGTCTCGATTCCTCGGTCATAGGAATTTGGTAGTAGCCTGACGCAAGATCTAGGCTCGTGAAGAAGCATTTCCCTCTCAGACGGTCCAGTTGATCATCAATTAAAGGCAGTGGATACCGGTCCTTTTTTGTGACACGGTTGAGGGCACGGTAGTCCACGCAAGTTCGTTGCTCCCCTGTCTTTTTTCGCACCAGTAGGAGAGGACTTGCATAATCCGATTTGGAGTCGACAACAATGCCAGTTTGCTTTAGTTCTTCAATCATTTTTTTGTGCGTGCCCGTTCGGCGTGAGAGAGTCGGTAGGGACGAAATTTCACTGGCTCCAGCGTTGTTAGCTCAATGCTCATTTCAGCGGCATTTGTGCAGCCAGTCTCTGAAACGGTGGTTGCGAAGCAGTCCCGATACTCAAAAATAAGCTGTTCGAGCTTTTCACGTTCCTCAGGAGCAACACCAGGACCTACTTGAATTTCTTTGCTCGGTATCATTAAGGGCTGGACAACGCTGGTGTCCTACTCACCCTCTCGTGGCGATGCATCGTCTGGGTAGCAAATTTCCGCTCGTGCGACTCGTTCGTTCTCTTCGATGGTCAGTTCATGATTGCAAATGTTCATTATAGGGACTACTGTTTCGTTGGTCCCGTCACACTGAGGACACAGCGTGGTATGCAATGCTCGCGACCGTCTTGGCACCTGAGCTGCATGTCCACGAAGACATCTGAGCGTGGTGCGCTACCAGTGGCGTAGAGCTTAACGAAACCCGCTTATTTTGGGGGCACAACCGTTGTTTCCTTCGCCCATAGGCATACAGGTCGTTCTGGGAGCTCCGGAATTTCAATGCTGTCGCCTCTGTTGTCCTCGTTCCTGTGCTCCTCAAAAATTTGCACTGTGTTCTTCCGCCTCACAATCGTGACGTGTGGTTGCTCGGTGAAAGGTAGCACGGGTATGGACTGTGACGCGTCCGGCACGAGCAGCACGGGAACGTCCGCTGTAGCTTGGTCGACCGTGAGGGTGATGTTCGTTTCCCCACACGGTGTCACATGTCCGGACCCGTAGCCCCCGATAGTGAACGGCTTGGTCAACTTCGTGTAAGCGACTCCGATTCAGTTGGCATCCTCCTCCCGCAGAGTTACGCATTGGCTACCGAGATCGACGTATGCTCGTATGTCGCAGCCGTTCGCTTTCGCCATCATAAAGTACTTTTCGTTCGCCTCTTCAGCGGCTCGGAGGTCAAAGCCCAACACGTTCTGAGCGACGCGCGCTCCTCTCTCCGTTTTTGCCCTGCAGTCTTTTTCTCCGTGGCCCACTCGTCCGCAAGCGTTGCATCTCGCCTTTCGCGGTGGTGTCGGGCAATTGAGGGACACATGACCGTACTCGCTGCAGTTGAAGCAGAGGGGCTCTCCTCTTTCATTTCATCGCGGCTTCCTCCTCGCCTTCGGAGAAAGGTTCTTGTGGTCGGTAGTGTTCAAGGTCGACGCCATTGCTTCGCTTTTGTTGCCATAGGCGTTGGCATATGCAGGGAAACGAGAATGGTTCGGGGGACCACTTGATTTTTAACTTTTGGGGGCAGTGTTTCCCAATCTTTCTTCGAGGCATTTCAGGCAGTGAAGAAGGTCTTCCGGCGACTCGTACGTGCGTATGCTCACTGCTCTAGTTACGTCGTCATCGTATAGTCCCGTGATGAGGTATTGAATGCAATCTTCATCTGTGAGGTTGCAACGACGAGCTTTCGAGAGCTTCTCGTAGTAATAACACTCGATAGGCTCACCGCGCTTTTGTCGTCGCTCCTGCATTTTTCGATGGAGTCGTTGGAACCCCGCTGTCGTGGGGAAGGCGCGCTTAATTTCTTCTTTCCATTCCGGCCATGTTTTGTTGACGGAAGAGAGGGAGTCATACCATGTCTTCGCAGGCCCTTCCAACCTCGAGAGTGTGTTGCCAGATGTAAGCCAGTCGGACCAATGGTAGACTTGTGCCAAGTCGTCCACGCGTCTTATCCAAGCGTCTACTGTCGGAGAGCTGGATGACACAGGATCAAACGATGGCACTAACCGAGCTGTCTCTCCCGCGCCGATGATGGGTGTGGCCGCTGCTTGCTGCGTCTGAAGCAAGGCAATTACATTGATGGCTTCTCTCACTGCGGCCTGAACGCTGGCCTGCAGGATTTCCGCCACGTTAATCGTTGACGGAGGTATCGGGGATAAGTTTCCACTTGTCACCACGTTGTCGGATCCGCCTTCACTTGAGTCGTCGGCGTCGTCGTTCCCGCCATCGTTGCTCGGTCGTCCGCCATCTTCGTTTGCCATATCCGTTGAAGATGCTCCGGTGCGGGTGATAGGCATGGTGGGGCTTGCCGGTTGACTTCGTAAGGTCGGGCGAACGTTCACTCTATCCCACTTCTGAATTGTTAGGATCCTTAAAACAATTCAAAAGACGTTTATTCGTCTTTCCGTTACAAAGGAGCTCTGGGTTAACAAGAGGCCGTGTTGTTTCTTTCGTGTCCAACACCTGAGTCTCTTCTTTTCGCGCCGCGCGAGCGCTCGTCCTCCTCATCCTCTCCTCACATCACTCTCTCCTCCCATGGGCGGCTCGGGTTGCTCGCCCTCCGGCGAAGGATCTCCGTCCGCGGGGATGAGCTGGCGCTCACACACTCGACCAGCTGTAGCTATCGCGTCACTACAGGTTTAACCACAGCTAAACCACAGCCAATTTTTTTTTTGCTAAAGCTCTGAGGGACGCTGTAGAGCAGGGCTCTAGATAGTTTAGACCACCGGGGTTTCTTTAAAGTGCGCAGACATCGCACAGTACATGGACCTCTAACATTTCGTCTCCATCGAAATGCCACCGTCATGGCTAGTATCGAACCCGCACCTCGAGCACCATAACCACTGAGCCACCGCAGTGGGTTACCCATGTGTGTCGTCGCTTAACAGTAAAGTATTTTCTAATGCGGTCACCACAGTGTGGCTAGTCACGAAGTACACGCAATACACAGCATCTTATTTCAGCCGAGAAACAAGAAAATGCCCAAGACAGGAGGTGGACATCACTTCTGCGCGCTTTAAGCACGTGTAACGCCTAGAAACGGAGCCCTAAAAACGAATTTTATACAAGACTTATTGGGCAGACATCGTGCACTGCACGGAAATATGCTATGTGCAGGGAGGGGCACACTGCTGCTGCATCGCAACAAGACATAACAACTGATGGCTGAACGAGACTGATGTTTGTGATGTCGAGCTTATGTTTTGTGTGTGTTTCCTGGTGCGTTCTTGCGAGCCCCGCTTGCCCACTCGCGGGGCCGTTCCTGTCTCCCCCGTGCCGTCGAAGAAGTGGTGAAACACTGTCTGACGAAGCAGCGAGGCATTACAGCAGATGGCGTAGCGTCGCGGATATCCCTGACGTTGGTCCGCTTCTATTTTCTCCCTTGAAACTTTAATGGTGTTAATGGATGTGGTGTTTCGCTTCTAATCGCAAGGACGTCTGAGAGAAATCCGTGCGCGACGACCGCATTCAGGCAGAGGCGAAAGGCAAAGAGGCCAGTATGTGCTCTGCTACGTTGGTGCACTGTGAGGCAGTTTTTCTTGTAGCGCGAGAGTTTTGAGGCCTCGTTGCCCAGAAAGCCAGGCGTCTGCGTGTCCGGCGTGTGAGGGAAAAGTCACGAGCCTGGCTCTGGCAGGTGGCGCCCAGGGAGCAACCTAGGAGGCAGGAGGGCCACAAGGTCACGTGACCTTCCACGGAGTCATCACAACCTGCCCATCGGATAGTGAGTAAGCTGCCCTCCCACTGCTGGGAGCGCCTGCCATCGCAGGCCAGTGGCGCGTCGCTTAACCGCTGCACCACTGCCCTCAGAGGGGTATGCGGACTTCCAGGCATCTATGAATGTAAAGTACAGATCGACCTTATGTATATATGGGAATAAACTTCTTACGCTATCACATCATAGCCTTAAGGCGGAACTTGTGTCCTTCATTTCTTTTTGTT
This sequence comes from Amblyomma mixtum, assembly GCF_055824585.1. Classification (NCBI taxonomy): domain Eukaryota; kingdom Metazoa; phylum Arthropoda; class Arachnida; order Ixodida; family Ixodidae; genus Amblyomma; species Amblyomma mixtum. Next base: position 101,678,888 of record NC_143012.1, on the reverse strand, counting down.
TCGTTGAGATGCCGCGGTCTAAGCGGCTGCAAACATTGCGAATTGCGTGGTTTACAAAGACACCAAACGACAGATCGGCTATGATCGATGGTCGCTACGAAGGAGAGCTCCGGTTCAATTTAAACCGCCTTCGGTTACTTACAAGTGACATCGTACAATGCACTGGTGTTTTTGTGTTGTGCCTCGATCAATCGAAATCCTCTGCCGCGGGCGAGATCAGCAGCCGAACGTCAAAATCACGGAGCCGGTACTGTGGATCGGCATAAATATTACGCGAAAGTTATGGGATAAAGGAGCTTTACACGACAATAATAAAGGGAGTTTCTCCTAAGAACTTAAGCAACTTTTAAAAATACGCTTTTTGAGAAAGAAGAACACTTTTTTCGGCATAGTATTACGAACAGTCTAGCGCATCAAAATACACCTGAGACGCGCTAACTAGTAGGCTTGGTAACTAATATCGGCTGTTAAGCTTTTAGCTATTAATGCTAATCCCTTTATTGAGAAGCGTGTAGGTGACCGTAGGTAACATCCACATCAGTTTTTAAAATTTCGAGAAGGCAGTTACTCTCGGCGCCGTGGCCCACCACATTTCGGCTATTTCACGGAGCTACTTGTACTGGGGGGGGGGGGGGGGGTTGCTTTTCGCACGAATGTATCTTGGCCGGATGTAGCGTAAATTTGTTCGGCCACAGCGCAGAGGGCAACTGCGCTTTCGAAATTCTAAAAAAGTGGTGCGGATATTACTGTCGCAAAGCTGAAAGTTGTGCAAGTTGGATAACGTCCATGAAGTAAGAATAGCGCGAAAAACCACCGTTGCGAGTCGACGCTTGTCTGCGTCGTTTCCTTTCCGTTCCTCGCGTTCCATTTGCGCTATTGCTACATCATGGATATTACTTATGGATGGCTACACGCCTCTCAATTAATAAGGACACACAGTAAAAGAGGTTCCCTAGTCAGTATTAGTTAACTATTCTTCTAGCTAGCGCGTCCTAGCTCTAGTCTGATGCGCTACACCGCACACAATGTTGTGCCGAAAACAGCGCTCTACTACCTGAAAAATCTTTATAAATTGCAGAACTTCTAAAAGATCTTCTAAAAAAAAAGAACTTCAAAAAATCTTTGTAAAGTTTCAGTACTCTAGTGTGCTGCAAGTGTCCGCAATCGCTGTTTGCGAACGACGTTCGTGTCTGCTAACTCGTCGATTCGGCGGGAACATTTTTTGTTGATTGTGTAGCTCCCGCTAGTTGTGTGGCGTGGGCCGGCTGCTTCGCTTCATAGTAAAATGTCTGCTTGTCTCTCGCGGAGGGCACTACGAAAGCTGATGCACGGAGGATATCGTGTGATCCCGAAAGCAGCTGACAGCTTCTACAAATCCGGACCGTCAAGCCTCACCACTAGTTGTGGCGATGCGCGGTGGCTAGATTCAGCAGACGATGGCTTTGTATTTAACCCCTATACCGCTTCGGAGCGCTGCAAATAAAGCAGCAGCGCTTGATGCCACGATGGCCTTCGCGGCAAGTTGCCAACTACGGCATGTTTAGCGATCGACGGGTGAGCTAATGGTATTTGGAACAGCTGCACTCGATAACCGGAAACAGCCGTGTAAAGCGGCTGGCACGCATAGAGTCATTGTTCGCAAATGCTCGACGTAAATGTGGTCTGCAGCATAAATGAGGACGTAAATGACCCACTTTCTGCAGTTGCGCAACTTCGTACCACTGGTGCGAAAAGAAGTTCCGGAACTGCCGAAAGTGGAGGGCTGTCATACAGAAGGAAACGGACAATTCGGCGTCGTTTATTAAGTTCGCGCGACGCCTGTGATTTACTAATGAGCTGTAATTGATAGAGTTGCCATGACAGCAGTGTATATTTAACTAATAGCCCAAAGACAAAGCTTTAGCTGCAACCATTTCAATGCGAGGAGAGTTATGTGAACTTGCAGGGAAGGGGCGTACCTCGCTTTTTACGTGCATATATACGCATGGTTCTAGATATTGTTTTTCTGCTCAGATATGGACATATAAGGTAATGCACAGATATGACCATATATATGGGCTGTATTTACATTTAATACCAGATCTGATCTAATTTCCAGATATAGATAGACAAGGAATTGGGTAGATCAGACCATATATGGCCCAAACTTACATTTACCGCCACAGATGACCTAAATCCAGATGCGAATTTATAGGGAATTGGGTACATCTGGATATACAAGGCTGCATATATCGGTTATGTGCAGAAATATACCCAATTCTCTATCTTGATAAGGATTTGTTTAATAATGCCACACTGGTCATTTTCGTACTGGAGCGATCATAAAACTGCAGGCATGTGAACATGCCCCAGAATCATCTTGTCATTAACTTCAAGCAATAATATCACCCTATAGTGCTGTCGATAGTATGCGTTTCCTAACGCAAGCTAGTTGGCCACTGCGGAAAATCAAAGAAGCGGCTGTAGGCCATAATTAGAATTCAAGTTGCGGGTATGTGTTGATGAAAAGGACAGAACAAATTTGACGACGCTTAACCTACCCTTAAGAGTACAATGCGACATCCCTCCCACGCAAAGACTCTCATAGATTTATATAATGCGGGGAGTCCTCATACCACTACTGTCGCAGCGCTGCAGCGGTTAAGCAATGTGACACTGCCCCGCCAAGTGGCTGTTTCCAACAGCCACTGGAGGAGCTTGCGAGATAGGTTGCTGATTCGGAGCTGCCGTAAGGCTCATATTTACATAAATAAGTCTTTGGGAGGCTGTTTTTTTCTCGACCAATCAACTAATGTGCCGTGCAAAAGCTGCCACCTGCTCACTGTTAGCTGTCTGCTTTTTTGTGAAGCGGATGGAAGGACGCGGGCTTCTCTCGTGAACACCAGCTCTGATTAAAACAACCTCACAGAAATGTGTTCAAAAACTACATTCACTAAAGTTCACTAATGAAAATAAGTTACGGCTACACAGAGAAGGTGCGTTTTTTGTTCAAAACATGCATCCTAAGCAGATGTGAATCAAACCAGTTAGACTTCTTGATAAAGAAAGCGTCAATGATCGTAGCTTAGAAACTGCATCGTATTGTAGATGGGTTGACATTTGTTTTTCCGGCAATGGACAGCAAGATAGCCACTAATACCACCTTTTATCAGATTTAAGTAATGTAGCGCTCTTTCATTTACACATCGGCCTGTTAAGCCAACCTGCACTTTTTAACAAGCCAGGGAAATACTGTAAACTACTTTCGTGACGGATTTTTGTGAACTTCGTTACGTGATTAATATTGCACGGCGTATTCTTATCGGGCATATCTGACAACTTGCATGGTGGAGAAAAAACAAACAACGTTTTATCGGCTGGCTATATTTAAGGTCTTTGGATATTGTATGCAGATACGGAATGACTTGAGTGTTCTGTTCCTATTCTTTATCTGCTGTTCTTTTTCCTTTTCCCTTCTTTTCTGCAGAAAACTGCCGCAAACAGCTGAAATACTGTCAGCAGGGAAAGCAGACATGCGTATCCGCTTGGCCTCATTTGACAATATCGCTTAATATATGTGGGCGATTTTGTTTCTTTTTTTTCCAAGGCGGCTTAGATGCAATTCATAGCAACCCCAGGTTTCCTTGTATTTTAGAGTATGAGCTGTTATAAGGCAGAAGGGTATTTTGTTACCTAACGTTATACATACAATAGATGTGGTTCTCAACGAAAGAAATTCTCACTTATAAAACTATGCTGTTTACGAATGGAAATTCGTACGTGAACTTTAAGCCTCCTTCAGTGACCTTAAAAGACGTGATAATGTCGCCAACAGCGTCGTCAAAGATGAAAAATGCCCGTTGTCTAGAATCGCCAAGCAGTTTTTGATCAATACCGATACAACGTTAACGCCTTGTTCTGCCCCATGCAAGCAGTCAAAAATTTATTCGATGATAACAAGAAGTCTGCGCCGCGCAATACTAATCACGTCACGAATATCACAAAAATCTGTCCAGATTGTTTTAAGTATTCCCATTGCTTCTAAAAAATTGTGCATTTGCCAAACAGGGCGATGTTTGAATGAAAGAGCTCTACAACACTTCAATCGAGTAAAAGGTGGTATTAGTGGTTTACTAGAAATGCAGATGTCAACAAATGTACAATAAGACGCAGTTGGTAAGCTACGCTACTGACAAGCTTCAGCACAAAATCATGGAAGCTTTCTTTATCAAGAAGGCTGATAACTGCGGCAGCACGCCTTCACTATCGTTGCTTGAAAATGAAATGGCTTTTTTGGAGACATGCAATCAGATTCTACGTCACGAGAAGGTAGTTAAGCGTCAAATCTGTTCAACTAAAATCATTTCACAGTGACAACATGAACATACAAGGAATATCATTGCGAAATCTTTAAAAGACATGCCGACAACCACAGGAAGTGTGGTAAACTGCCGCGAACATCCCTGACATGTTTTGGCCGCGTTTTCTGTATTCAGTGGAGGTCCGTAAGAAGTCCCCGATGGTGTTATAGCCCTTAACACGAGCATATTAGGCATACTGTCACCTCCTGTCACCTAACATTCTGGTGGAGGTGCCGTCTTATGCGACGTCATCCCCTACCTCCCGATTCGCCGAGTCCCATTCCCAGCCCGGGCCGCCGCCCCTCCGCTGAGGAGGCCGAGATACGTGCCAGCCGGCGAATTCAAGGACTCGGCCCCGAATTCGGCCTCTTGCCGCACCTTACAACAAGGTCCGTTCCGGCAGTGCACATGGCTCGGTCTACCGTGAGCCAAGGCCAGCAGACGGATTCTTCGCCCGTGCCTGCCATGGTTTACGTCCCTGTCGCGCCTCGTTCAGCTCTCCCGTTCCGTGGTCAAGCCTCCGAAGATATCGACGATTGGCTTCAGCACTATGAACGCGTGGCCCGCTACAACGGCTAGTCTGCGGAACATTGCCTGCAAAACTTGTATTTTTGCCTTGAGGGCGCCGCCTGTCACTTGTATGAGAACCACGAGCACACCCATACGTCGTGGGATACTTGCAAGGCACAACTGCGACTCACTTTTGCTAACCAGCATCGCCGCCAACGCGCAGAGGACCTCCTGCAAACCAGGTTCCAGGGCCCCGATTAAACCGTCACAAGTTTCGTCGAAGACGTGTTGCGCCTTAGTGCCCGAGCTGATCCCCGCGCCACGGAGGACAAGAAGGTGCGCATTCATATGCGAGGAGTGAAGTCAGACATTTTCGGCGGTCTCATTCGGGATCCTCTCACAACCATGGCCGGCTTTATATCCGAGGCGACTAACATCGAGCGCGCCCTGGCAGCCAGAGCAGATCATTATCGTCGGCTTGCTGGAGTTTCTGCTGCTTCCAGTCTTTGCGCTGACCACCCGGCGCTTTACCCGGGTGGCTTACCCGTCGACGCCATGCACCTACGCGAGGTCATCCGCGCAGTTGTTAGGGAGGAACTCCAGAAGTGTCTGCCACCCACCACTTGCTCCTCTTCGTCCCCCTTCACGGAGGTCGACCGAGAAGAAGTGCAACGCGCACTTTCTCCTCGCTGCACCGTCACCCCTCCTCCGGCACCGCCCGCCGTGACGTACGCCTCCGTCGTCCGTCGCTCGTCGCCGCCGTACGATGTGACAATAGGGTCACCAGGGGTTCGCCAGACGCCAATAGCCAAGCACAGAAAAATTACCGACGACGCTGTCCATCCTGTTCGTCAGTCACCTTATCAAGTTTCGTTGAAAGAACGTGAAACCATACAACATCAAGTGCGCGAAATGTTGGCTGATGACATTATCCAACCATCTCACAGCCCGTGGGCTGCTCCGGTGGTGCTAGTGAAGAAAAAAGACGGCACCCTTCGCTTCTGTGTTGACTACCGGCGCCTCAACAGAGTCACGAACAAGGACGTATATCCACTTCCACGCATCGATGACGCTCTTGATCGCCTGCGCCATGCCCGTTATTTTTCGTCCATCGACCTTAAAAGCGGGTATTGGCAGATAGAAGTGGATGAGCGCGACAGAGAGAAGACTGCTTTCGTCACTCCAGATGGACTTTATGAGTTCAAGGTGATGCCCTTCGGACTCTGTAAAGCTCCAGCGACCTTCCAGCGCGTTATGGACACCGTGCTCACCGGCCTCAAATGGCAAACATGCCTTGTCTACCTTGATGACGTCGTCATTTTTTCAAGCACGTTTCATGAACACCTGGTTCGCCTAAAAGCCGTCCTGCAGGCTATCAGAAACGCCGGCCTCACCCTGAAGCCTACGAAGTACCAGTTTGGCTATGACGAACTGAAGTTTCTGGGTCACGTCGTCAGTCACGAGGGCGTCCGTCCTGATCCCGATAAAACAGTGGCCGTCGCTTCCTTCCCGATGCCGTCAGACAAGAACGCCGTGCGGAGATTCCTGGGCCTCTGCGCTTACTACAGACGCTTTGTTCCCAACTTTTCAGATATCGACGCGCCGCTTACTCGCCTCATGAAAGAGTCCGTCCACTTCCAGTGGTCTGATGAAGAGCAGATTGCATTTGACCATCTGAAACGGCGCCTGCAGGCTTCCCTGTACTAGGCCATTTTGATCAGGACGCCGCGACTGAGGTCCACACTGACGCTAGTAACACGGGTCTCGGGGTCGTCTTGATCCAGCATCAGAATGGCGCCGAGCGTGTCATCGCATACGCCAGTCGTGTTCTATCCAAGCCAGAAATCAATTACTCGACCACCGAAAAAGAATTCCTCGCAGTAATTTGGGCGATCACAAAGTTCCGACACTATCTGTACGGACGCCCATCCCAGGTGGTCACAGACCATCACTCCGCGTGGAAGTCGAAACGCCTGTCATATTGACTACACCTTTTTGGTCGGTGCCTTTTTATTTTTTATTTTTAACATGTATTCACCCGACCAGACGAGATTTCGTCAAACCTTGTATTTCAAGCCATCACTCTCTGTGTTGGTTGACCAATCTAAGGGACCCTGCAGGCCGACTTGCGTGGTGGGCTCTCAGACTGCAAGAATTCGACTTTACGATCGTCTAAAAGTCTGGTCGCCGACACACTGATGCTGACTGCCTGCCCCCGCGCTCCCTTCGAATCTGCGCCTACTGATACGGACGACTTTGACATCTTCCTAGGTACTCTAAGTCCTGTAGATATGGCTGCGCGGCAGCGACTCGACCCCGAACTTCGCGTCGTGATCTCACATTGGGAGGGTCAAGGAGGCGTAGTTCCACGTCCTTTTGTGCGCGTACTGCCTAATTTATGCCTCCGAGACAACTTTGCCGAGAGCCCGAGGTCATGGCTTTTGGTCGTTCCCACTGATCTACGCGACGAAATTATGGAAGCGTCTCATGATGACCCCTCCTCAGGAGATTTGGGGTTCAGTCGAACGCTCGCGCGAATACGGTCGAAGTATTATTGGCCACAACTTGACAAGACAGTTCGCCATTACACAAGAACCTGCCGCGAGTGTCAACGGCGCAAGACCCCTCCGATGAAGCCTACGGGACTCCTTCACCCCATTACGCCACCGCTCAGTCCGTTCCAGCCAATTGGCATGGATCTACTCGGACCTTTTCCTCAGTCGCGATCGGGGAACCGCTGGATCGCAGTTGCGACGAACTACCTTACGAGGTATGCCGAATCACGTGTTCTGCCGTCATCAACGGCTTCGGATGTGGCTAAGTTTTTCGTCGAGTCAGTTGTTCTTCGGCACGGTGCCCCAGAGGTCCTTATCACTGATCGTGGTGCCGCGTTTGTGTCCCAACTTCTTTCCCAGATACTAAGCTGAAGCCATACCGCTCACCGCAAAACTACCGCATGCCACCCGCAAACAAACGGGCTGACCGAGCGCCTTAACAAGACCTTGGCTGACATGCTCTGAATGTATGTAGACATCGAGCACCGAACCTGGGACGAAGTGTTACCTTACGTCACTTTTGCGTATAACACCGCGGTTCAAGAAACTACCGGATTTTCACCAATATGCCTGGAGCACGACAGGGAAGTCACTACCATGCTCGACGCTATGCTGCCCCACCAGCCAGACGTCTACACTCACGCCGATGCTCAACTCGTCGCCCAACATGCGGAAGAAGCCCGACAGCTGGCCCGCCTTCGCATCCAAGCCCGCCAGCAAGTCGATGCTCGGCAATACAACCAAGGCCATCGGGATGTTCAATTCAATCCTGGTGATCGCGTGTGGGTGTGGACTCCAATTCGACGCCGTGGCCTTAGCGAGAAGCTACTCAAAAGATACTTTGGCCCGTACGAAGTGATTGGCCGTATAGGCGAGTTAAATTACGAAGTGCTGCCGATAGTAACGCGTGCGTCCCGCCGCCCGCCTGCCTCCGAGGTTGTTCACGTCGCTCGCCTCAAACCGTACTGTGACCGCTCGGAGCACGTGGCCTAACTCTTCGCGCCTTACGCGTTTTTCAGCGTTAATTTTGCTTCTCTGCGCATCGGGACGATGCGCCTTTCGGGAGGAGAGCAATGTCATGTGTGTTATTTTCCACTTAACGTCATCTTCAACCAGCGGGGAGCCGATTGCCGGCAAAGAGGAAGAAGCTCGGTGGGAAATCGCTCGTGAGCCCGGCCGCGACCGCTTGAACTGTATCTGGCGCCTGCTCTCCTGTAGTCCTGGTCCTCTAGTGTCCCCACAATCCGCGTCGCTTGAACGACCCGTGACAATATTAGTTAGTTATATGGGGTTTATGGCGCATAAGCGACTATGGCTATCATGCGCCAAACACAAGGTTACATGATGTTATGTTAAGTGTATAGAGGTTACATTATAATAGATTTAAAACATTAGCTTTCTTTAGAAACTTACGAAAAAGCCAAAACTCGACAAGTGTTTGCTCGCCTAAAAGCAATGCAGGATAAAATGGAATGTGTGCATTGTAAAATACCGTAAAATGTTTTTCTAAGTTCTTCGCGATGCGAACAAGAAATTAAAATGTGAATTACCGTGAGGTCCTCACCACACATTTCACACACAGGTTTGGCTTTTTTTGTTAATAAGAAGCTATGTGTGATGTGTGTGACCTATGCGTAAACGACATAAAATTACTTCTATAAAACGCTCTTTATGGCGGCTTGATTTCCATTCTTTTAAAATGGGCTTTACAGTATGCAGCATGTTGTTTCCTTCATTTTCCCAGGAAGCTTGCCATTTGGCTCTTAGTTTTCTACGTACTAACTTCATGTAATCCCTAGGAGGCAAATTCACATGTTTTATTTCCATGGTTCTGGCTTGTGCAGCACACATGTCGGCTCTCTCATTGTCCCAACGTGTCCCATTGTACCAACGTGATTGGGAACCCAGCAGAATTTTATAACATGTTTTTGTGCTGTGCCTTTTATATACTGTGTATGATGCTCCCTATCAGTGGCTCCGAGGCATTTTTGGAGTTTAATGCTGTAAGGACGCTCAGTGAATCTGTATAAATGATGCTGTTTTTGATGTTCTCATTTGTTATTCTCTGTACCGCAACACAAATGGCATAACACTCAGCGGTGAACACTGTAGCACATGAGGGCAGTCGTACTGCATTTTTATTTTTTCCTTGTGTTACTGCGCTTCCTACATGAGCATGAGTTTTGGACCCATCAGTATAAAATTCAGTATAATTTCTGTATTTTTGTTGTAGTGCTAGATATTCTTGTATTATATGGTCGTGTGGTGTACAGGTTTTCCTGAGGCGTGTTAGTGTGACGTCACACACAGTGGGGAGAGTGTACCACGGTGGTAGCGCTTCGTGTCTTGGGGCAATATTTTTTATTTCATTTAGTATGTTCAGAGCTTGACATTTTTCTTCGAAGCGCAAGAGCAACGGCCTAATCGCATGGGGCTTGTTGTTGAAGAGTATTCGGGATGGGCATTTCGTGACAATTGGGTAACAGAGATGTTTGGGCTGAGAAAGGATTTTGAGGATGTAAGTACAAGTTAGTGCAGTTCTTCGATCTTCTAAGGAAGGTTCATTAGTTTCCACATACAGACTTGCTATTGGGGAAGTTCTGTAAGCACCGGAAGACAACCTTAAACCAGGATTGTGGACAGGATCCAGTCGTTTTATATACGACGGTCTTGCTGAGCCATATACTATGGACCCATAGTCTAACTTACAGCGAAGCAGAGAACGATATATATGTAACAGGGTAGCCTTATCAGGCCCCCAGCGTTTTCTTGATAGTATTTTCAGCACATTGAGGGCCTGGGAAGCTTTTTTTTTTTAAGCTGTTTATATGTGGCAAGAAAGTGAGTTTTTTATCGAAAGTTATCCCTAGAAATTCGTGCTCTTGTTTGAACGGTAATGGGGTTTGGTTTAAATATAGTGTGGGGTCGGCCTGTAGGCCTCGTCTCAAAGAGAACAGAACCGCTACTGTTTTCTGAGGGGAAAATCTAAATCCGTTTCTATCTCCCCAAGTAGCCAGTTTATTTATTGTTATTTGTATTTGCTGCTCACAGGTAGGCATGCTGGAAGACGTGCATGCTATTTGGAGGTCGTCTACGTAAACTGCGTACATTATGGATTTTGGGATTACTTTTCCTATGGAGTTCATTGTGATGACAAATAAGGTCGTGCTGAGGATGCACCCTTGGGGCACACCAGTTTCTTGGATAAAAGTCTTTGAGAAGGTTGCGCCTAGGCGGACTCTGAACGTTCGATTGGTCAGGAAGTCGCACAAACAGCTCAGCATCCTGCCGCGGATACCTATGTCCGCTAGGTCACGGAGGATACCGAACCTCCACGTGGTATCGTAAGCCTTCTCCAGGTCGAAGAAGACCCCGATGCAGTGTTGGTTGTGGATGAACGCTTCCCGAACTGTGTTCTCAAAGCGTACAAGGTGATCGGTTGTGGAACATGTCTTTTTAAAACCGCACTGGTGTATATCTAAAAGTTGCTGGGACTGAAGTATGAAGGTTAGTCTGATGTTTAGAATGCTTTCGAATGATTTTGCTACGCAGCTAGTGAGTGCTATTGGCCTGTAACTGGTGGGAATAGTTGGTGGTTTGCCAGGTTTTAGGAAGGGTACTATTATTGCTTCTTTCCATGCATGGGGGATTTCTCAACTCATCCATATCTTATTGAAAAATTTTAAGAGAGCCTCTATGGCAGTCTCCGAGAGGTGAGCAAGCATGGCATAATGTATATTGTCTGTGCCTGGTGCTGTCTTTTTACCGGATATTAGTTCTGCGTTTAGTTCCTGCATTGTAATAAGCTGATTGTAGTCTTCATGTATGCATGTTCTGAAGGGAAGTTCTTGTTTTTCTACTATTGTTTTGTGCTTTTGAAAGGAGTGTGTGTAGTTGGATGAGCTTGAAACTGTAGAGAAATGCTCACCCAATATGTTGGCCTGCTGTTCTAATGTTGTTTGAGTACCGGGTGTTGTTAGCATTGGAAATGTGAATCGAGTAAAATTTCCTGTGAATTTCCGCACTTGCTCCCACATTTTCTTTGATGATATTGAGCTGTTTATGGAGGATATGTACTGTTGCCATGATGCCCTTTCTGCGTTGCGTCTAATGTATCGTGCTTTGGCTCTAGCCGTTTTGAAGGTGAGCAAGTTCCCTGCAGTGGGATATCTGCGAAGGTTGCCCCAAGCCTTGTTTTGATGCTTTTTAGCTAATGGACATTCATTTGACCACCAAAATTTGTGTTTTTCGTGCAATTTCAGATGTTTGTGGGATTGCTTCTATTGCTGCAGATGTTAAGCATGCCAAAAATTTCATTTATTTCTTCTATCGTAATGGTTTCGGCATATTCTTTTTCTAGTGTGGCCTTCGTTCTGAAAAGTGCCCAATCGGCGAGCTGAATTTTCCATCGCCGTGGCTTAGTAGGGAGGATGGATGTAGCTGATGGTTTGGTTTGGTTTATGGGGTTTAACGTCCCAAAGCGACTAAGGCTATGAGAGACGCCGTAGTGGAGGGCTCCGGAAATTTCGACCACCTGGGGTTCTTTAACGTGCACTGACATCGCACAGTACACGGGCCTCTAGAATTTCTCCTCCAAAGAAATTCTAGCCGCCGCGGCCGGGATCGAACCCGCGTCTTTCGGGTCAGCAGCAGAGCACCATAACCGCTGAGCCACCGCGGCGGCAGGATGTAGCTGATGTTAGCTTTAAAACGGTAGGTAAGTGATCACTTCCCCGAGGGTCGTCTAAAACATCCCAAATAAAATGATTAAAAACCGATGGTGATGCAAACGCAAAATCTAGGCAGGTCATTTTTCCAGAGCTGGGGCAGCAGTACGTTGCTTTTCCTGTGTTCATTAAACATATGCTATTCGAAAGAATAAGATCCTCGACGAGCTGACCCCTGGAATCAGTATGCTCAGTTCTCCAGAATGAGGAGTGTGCGTTAAAATCCCCAATTATGACATATGGCTCAGGCAACTGTCCCAAAAGTTCTTCTAGGTCATGCATGGTAATTGTGTTGTGTGGTGGTATGTACACAGAACATATTGTTATTGTTTTATGGCTAATGATGTTTACTGCGACCGCTTCTAAATTCGTCTTTAATGATACCTCTCTTGCAGGGACATCGCTTTGCGTAATGATAGCGACGCCTCCTGAGAGTCGGCTAGCTTGTACTCGGTCTTTCCGGAAAATATTATATTTTTTGAAGATGTTTGTGCTGTGGCCCAAGGTTCGTTTCTTGCAGGCACACAGCTGTAGGTGCCATTGTTTTGAGCATATCGGTTATGTCTGTCTAGTTTCTGTGTAGACCTCTACAGTTCCACTGTATTTGATACGCCATTGTGATAAGTTGGGGATTGGGGAAAGTTACTTATTTTCAGGAGCAGTGATTCGTGGTTTCCCTTTTTTTTCTAGGGAGTCTCGCCGCCGCTGCAGCGGTGGCGAACCAGGAGTTGTATCCATCGCCACTTTCGTGGCGCCGGATTTCCGCGGAGAATCCGCGGATGCGTGTGTTTTAGATGTCAGCGGACTTTCGCTGACATCCATCTTCTCCACGGTGGACGTGGAGGATGCTTCTTGGTTGCGTTGGCCCGTGGCCTTCGCATTCGTCTTTTTTTCTGGCACCGCTGAACAAGGCCCTGCTCCAGCGGCAGAGTCTCTTGAGCCAGCAGTTGCCTTCTTAGAGGGGTGGGGCGGCAGGTCCAGTTCAGCAGAGCTGTTCTGGGTGTCTGTCGCCGAGGATGCCGCTGCTGAAAGTGTGGCGTGAGGGCCCCCTGCGAGGATCGCGTGGTCTTCTCGCGAAATTTTCAGCCCTGTGAACTGTACCACCGACTTCTGTGGTGGGGACTTGGGTGTCGACACCAGGTCCACCGTATCGACCTGTGTGCCCACAGAAACTGAAGGCGGCGGTGGTCCCCGCGTCACCGCTTCAGAGTATGTCCCTTTCTGTTGGAAAGAGACGCGTTTTTTTGCCTCTAGGTAGGACAGGATTTCTGTGGTCTTCAAAGTTATAATTTGTTTTTCTGTTTTCCAGACTGGGCACGACCTGGAGTACGCGCCATGTGCGCCATTGCAGTTGATGCATTCCGGTGTGCGTTCGCATCTTTCCTCTGTATGTGCGTCTTCTGCGCATGTGACACAAGCGGGTTTACCTCGGCAAGCCAACATGCTGTGTCCAAAGCGATGGCACTTGAAACATCGTCTCGGATTCGGTATGTATGGGCGGACTTTACAATGGAGGTATGCGGCGTGGATGGAATCAGGCAGAGTTGTGCTATTGAAAGTGAGGACAATGTGTTTTGTCTTGATTTCAGCATTGTTTCTCCGGATGGTTATTCGTCGGGCTGCTATTACTCCTTGCTCAGATAGTTCTTCCATTTCCTCATCGGTACTCTGCAGGAGTTCATGTTCGGATATGACGCCCTTTGAGTGGTTGAGGTTGCGGTGCGGGGTTACCTGTACACTCAATTCTCCGAGATTCTGTAATGACATCAGTTTGGTGCTCTGTTCTTTTGTGTTAATTTCTACAAGGAGATCTCCGGTTCGCTGCTTTTTTGCTTTGTAATCTTTGCCTACACACCTTTTTAGGGTGTTGGCGATCACAAATGCAGACAAGTTGGCTACAGGTTCATTTGTATTTGAGTGAATCATGAAAAACTTTGGAAACGTTTCTTGTTTCTGTGGCATCAATTTTTTCGCATCGGTGCGACCCCTTTTTGGGGGCCGATCAGATTTTTTTGCAAATTTTTCCATACAGCATGTACTGGCTAAGGGTTCCTCATACTTTGTCGCCTCTGATTCACCCTTATACACAGAGGAATGTCCCGGGACTCCCCGCCTGGTAGACAAACGAGGAGCCCATCGGCCAAGGATTGACCACTTCCTCGACCGCCACCGTTCACGGTTTCTTACCTCCACCTTTCAACCTATCGCCACGGTACGGATGACAGCTTCGGTATGGGGGCTAAGGGTCCGTGGTGGCGCCAAGCACCAACACCTCGTTTGAAAAGGGGCCCTTGCTGGGTGACAATATTAGTCAAATAATCTAAATTCTCTTATGTATTTTTGCAGGCCCTATAGGAAAGAACTTGCTCTGCCCACGAAAAAAAACACTCCCAGAATCATTTGCATTTTCTGTGGTTTAGACCCGAAGTCTACAACAGATTACAATGGTGTAGTTCCCTGGCCCGCTGCTGACAGTTTTAGCGGTAAAAACTGTATAGCATTAGGCGCTGTCACGGCCTACATGTTGAAAAAGAAGCTATGCGACACACAAATCTGGCTATAGAAATGCTACAGCCAGAAGCCATGCAGCCCCAACATATTGAGCATGCATCCACAGAACGAAGAATTTCCTCGTGTTTATATGCTCCAGCTATAGAAATGCTACAGGCAGAAGCGATGCAGCACCAACATATTGAGCATGCATCCACAGAACGAAGAATTTCCTCGTGTTTATATGCTCCAGGTCCAAGATTCCTTTTGGAGCGAGTGGCTTCCACTCGTCAAGCAATATTGCATTCAAACGTGAACCTGATTACACAAACAAGAAATGAAAATGAACGGACTACGTTGAAGATATCTTCTATCAGAAAAAAAACTGAAAGGTCCACTGTGCTATCTTTGTAGAGAACTATGCAAGCATCATGGGTCGTGATTGAAGCAGATGTCCTTGATATCAACCGAACGGGATATCCACCGGTCATCATGCGGGCTTTAGTCAAGTCGCTTGTTGTCAAGCGGCTTTTATCCGCAGTCTCCCCCATCATTGATGGAAATAAACAAGCTAAGATTATTATAACACGACGGGACATCTATAACAAGAACTTATTACGGACATCCCTCACAAGTATTAAAAAGTGTTTGGATATTTGGCTCCGATTCTGATATCCATGGGACGTGGTGTTTTCCCTAAGTTGAAAGTGCAGTACCATCCTGCTTTGTTTGCTCCCGCTCTTTTGCCTCCGCAAGGCGCATGCAGCAGCGTGAGATGGAATGTTGCTGACAGTCGGAGACATTAACGCGCCCCATGCAGAATGGGGCTACCCAACTAGCAGTAGAAAGGTAACTGAAATCTGGGAGACTGCTCAGGCGCAAGCGCACGCCTCACTTATCGACCGTGAAAAACCTACGCGGATTGGTAACAGTGCAACCCAAGGACACGTGCCCCGACCTTGCCTTTACAAAAAATATCCCCGATGTGACATGGGAGAATCTCATCACCACAGGAAGCGACCACTATGTGCGGTGTACCACTTTCCAAGCAACGCACTGCAGGATGCGTAACCGGGAAGTGAAGCACGAGAATTGGGACGCCTTAAGATATGTTCGCTCGCAAAGACCGACGGAGGGGCTAGTAGATCTACGACAGTAGACGGAGTGTCTGCTTCAAGACGCCGCCAACACCTCGAAAACTGTGACGCAGGAGGAAAACGGTCCCCTTCCAGACGCTAAGCTAGCACACATGATGGAAGCACAACGCAGTATACACGCTCGATGGCGCAAAAATAAGCCTAACCGGCGCTTAAAAACTCGACTAACCCGACTTGAAAAGGATATCGAGGCATACACGTGAGAGCTTAGCCGAGAGCAGTGGCATCAGACATGCGACCGCCTTAATGGGCAACTAGGCAATAAGAACACATGGTTTCTGCTCAAGCATTTACTCTGATGCTACGAAAACTAAGACGGAATCTCAAAAGACCCCACAGAGGATCGCGCAAGCTTGCCAGGGCAGCCATGAAGTGCTCATGATCGCATTAAAAAATCAGCAAGTAAACGCCTCCCAGGATATATCCACGTTAGATGGGTGTTCAGGGTCGGATAATCATATTACGGAGTGTCTAGCGTTCCGCCCAGACGGAACATTTGCTGCTGCTGCAGTTCCGTCCAGACGCAATATTTACTGCAGCTAGAGTTCCGTCCATACAATAGACAGTTTTAGTTTCGCGTACGTAGAAGCTTCACGTAAGTAGCGAGCTTACGGGTCACCAGTGCGCATGCGCAGAACGTGAAGTGTCTGCGTAGGTTGCACGGACGTACGTGCATAAGATTCGGATCTCCTGCGTTGCGGTCTTCACGTTGCTTGCGTACGTGGCGTTGGCAAGATGGCGGCGCCCTGCCCTCCCGCTTCACAACGATAACAGCTTCGTCGCTAACCCCTCGACGTGATATCGTGCTGTAAACTGCCGTATTTGCCTTCAGTTGGTCTATTCTTCCTATTGCATGACGTTTTAGGTGAGAACTAGCTTTTGTTTTTCAGGTAGAAACCCGTTTTAGCAGCTCCTAAATCTGGCGGAGAAGCGTTTGTGGCCGTCATAGCAACGAGTGTGCCGACGGTCTCGCTAGACCACGCGAAGCTTGAAGTCTCGCGGGATATCGCCAAACCCTCGGCACAGTCAGCGGGAAAAGCAAAACGGTGCACGTTTTGGCTCCATACGCACACGTCGTCAACATGAGTGGGACACCAGTGCGCCTTCACTTCTCGAAAAGCGATGATTTAAATATGCTGCGGAACGTGAAGGAATGCAATCCTTTTGAAGATAACATGCAAGATACAGTTGGGTGGAATGATATCGCTCAAAGTTTGTCAGAAGAAAGGGGGAAAGTATTTAGCGCCCGCACTGTGGTTTGGCCTGGCTCCGCTCCAAGCAGCTCGACTAAACAAAATTAGTTTTCTTTCTTTACCTGTACTAGAAGGCGCGGCACAACATGCTAGCGCATTTTTTAGGTTCTATGGCAGATCTACACAGTTTGCATCCCGCACAGTACGTGTAGGTAACACTATACGAAGCAATACGAGCGTACGCTACGTAAACTGCTCACGTGTACGTGCGTGAAGGTTCTACGTACGTAAAACTAAAACTGTCTGATGTCCGTACTGTGCATACAATAAAAAACGGGTGATTTCTACCCACATAAAGCATCTCTTTGCCTCTGGAATAACCAGTTGACCAAGCTGTATCCAGATGTTCTGTCTACACATGTATACGGCACCAAAATATCCGTCCGTGCACTGCGTTTAGTTACATCCTCGAAGGTACAATTTCCGTGCATGCATGCAGGATGTGGAAAATGACACTGTTAGAAGCAGAGCGCAGAAACTTTTCGCGAAGTGATGTGAAGCCCTGCCGCTATTTGTGCTGCAAGATGACGTAGCACGAAAAAGACTAAGACGTACACAAACGGTCAACAAGCATTATGTAAGCGCACCAACAAGCCCAAGCCAAAACTCGTTCTATTGCCATTTCTCACTGACTGCTTGGAAATTAAAATGAAGCAGCAGAATATCCTGTCACACATTAGGCGGAACCGGATTACCACTTTTTATGCGAAGCATATTACTAGAGCTACACTACAGCCCGTCGAGCGCGGCGGTAGAGCTACCATTGACCTTTAGCGTGACTACGTTACACCACGTGACAACATGACGTCACAGCAGAGGAGAGATGGGCTGCCGGCTCGCGCGGTCGGCCGCGGTGGTGGAGGCTCCACATCAGAGGTGCTACAGCTGACCACGTGACGCTACAGCAGCGGTATAAAGCTGAGCTTGCCTCGCTCTCCGGGCACTTACGAGGCGGCCAGGTGTTGGGATGCCGCCTAGAAGCAGGGCTAATTTGAACGAGAAGCGAAAGCTTCAGCGTGCCACAGAGACCGATGAAGAGCGGGATGAACGTCTGGCTAAGCGGCGTGCTCAATATGCGGCTCGGCGACAACGTTCTACAACAACTGAAGAACCAAGCGAGGAACTTTACCAAGCCTAGCCATCAATATGCTTCGCATCTGACTAGGCTTAACCTTAGCTAAGCCTCAGCCATTTTTTTTAAATGGACATGCAAAAGTCTTCAAACAAACTGGTTTCCCAATCCCTAACGCCAGCTTTAATTCCGTCTTGACATAACTCTTGTGGCAGATAATGCTCGACGGAATTGTGTGGTGTCAGGTGCTGTTCCGTCTGGACGGAACCCCATCGGTACATGCAGTTCCGTCTGGACGGAACTTTAGCGCAATTTGTAGTTCCGTCTAGAGAGAACTCTAGCACAAATTGTAGTTCCGTCCGGACGGAACTCTAGCGCAAATTGTAGTTCCGTCTGGACGGAACTCTAGCCACAGCCATCATATTAACACCACCTCAGCAGGCGGGGACGATCGCATTACCAATAAGATGTTGCGCAACGTAGAGGACAAATCAGTAAAGGTGGTGGTTTGTGGTTTATGGGGTTTTACGTCCCAAAGCGACTAAGGCTATGAAAGACGCCGTAGTGGAGGGCTCCGGAAATTTCGACCACCTGGGGTTCTTTAACGTGCACTGACATCGCACAGTACACGGGCCTCTAGAATTTCTCCTCCAAAGAAATTCTAGCCGCCGCGGCCGGGATCGAACCCCCGTCTTTTGGGTCAGCAGCCGAGCACCATAGCCGCTGAGCCACCGCGGCGGCTTAAATCAGTAAAGGACCTTACGGACCTCTTCAACAGATGTTGGACAGAAGGCAGCACCCCCAACGAGTGGAAGCACGCTAAAATCATTTTAATTCCAAAACCGGGAAAAAGACTCGGGATTGGGAACCTCTGCCCAATTTCGCTAACGTCATGTCTAGGAAAGGTAATGGAGCGTATTGTCTTAAACAGGCTCCAAATGCACGCCGACGCAGAAGACACGTTTCTCCCGTCCGTGATTGGGTTTCGAGCAGGCCTGCGGACTCAGGATATCATGTGGCAGCCACAACAAGACATTCTAGATCTAAATCGCATAAGAGCCACGCGTATCATCCTGGGACTCGATGTGAGTAAGGCCTTTGACAATGCCACACGCTTCCATCCTCTCACCTGTCGCTGATGAAGGTAGGAAAACGGACGTACAATTACATCGCCACCTTTCTCAACCAGCGCGCGGCTACGCTGCATTTCGGGAAAAAAAAATGGCTGTGGCTTAGCTTGGTTAAGCCCGGTAATTGCGAAAGCAATATCCGTAGCTACGCCATGGTTCAGCTGGTAGTGTAACTGGTGGTGGTGCTTGTGGTTAGACTTGTGGTGATGCATCGGTTATACAATCCAATCCAATCCATTGAAATCCAATCCAATATAATAATATGGTAGCTACCGGCCTCGCTACGCGACGGGCTGAAAGTGCAACTAGTATCCAAACCAATGCAATGCAATCCAATCCAATATGTTCATTTGGTAGCTACCGGCCTCGCTACGCGACGGGCTGAAAGTGCAAGTAGTATTGCTTTCGCAATAATAGCTGTAGCTACGCCATGGTTCAGCTGGTAGTGTAGCTGGTGGTGGTGCTTGTGGCTAGACTTGCGGTGATGCATCGGTTATACAATCCAATCCAATATGATAATATGGTAGCTACCGGCCTCGCTACGCGACGGGCTGAAAGTGGAACTAGTATCCAATCCAATATGCTAATTTGGTAGCTACCGGCCTCGCTACGCGACGGGCTGAAAGTGCAAGTAGTATTGCTGTCGCAATAAAAGTAACAACAAAATTACACACGACACCAGAGGAACTCCGCACAGCGCTGTACTTTCACCGTTTCTCTTCAACCTTACTATGAGTGGCATCCCGCGTCTGTTAGATGCTATCCCACATATACATCATTCTAAACGCACCGACAACACCATATGGACCAACTCCAGATCCAATGGAGAGATTGCAGAGTCATTACAACGATCTATCGACACGGTACACTCTTTCCTGCAGGGCAACGGCCTTGCGTGTTCACCGGCTAAACCCGAACTCTTCGTTATCAAGAAGAAACAAGCCTCACAGGCAGGACCCGACACTCGGGAACCCATCGAGTTGCCCATTGAGAACCATCCAACACCTCCGGTAGCCACGGTCAGGGTTCTTCCTATGTTTATTAAGAAGAATACTCTCAACACGTAAGCGATCCGCCATCTACGCGTCACGGCGCACCACATACGCGGGCTGGTGAGGCGCATTGCCATCCGTCGCAGGGGCATGAGAAAAGCCTACCTATGCAGGATCATGCAACCATTCATGATAAGTCGAATCACGTACGCCTGTCCGTACTATCATCTGCATTGCAGGGACGAAGACACACTTAATAGCATCATTATAACAGCGTACCAAGTGGGCCTTGGCCTGCCGGCATACGCCATCTCAGATCAACTGCTGTAGTTGGGAATTTTTAACACGCTCGCTGAGCTAATAGAAGCCCATAAGACGGCACAAGTGACCCGATTGTCGCGCACTGCTGCAGAAGCGTAATTATTGACACCTCCACATCTACCCTGCTAAGGAGGTATATGCAACATCACATTTATCAGCCGACATTACCAGTAGACTAGTTGTTAAACCACTAGGGAAGAACATGCTGCCAGACAAACACGGCGCCCGCAGGAAAGCAAGGGCGCAGGATCTTGTGAAACAGTACGAGAAGGAACCACGAACAGTGTCGTGGACGCAGCTCAACACATCAAAGGCGGATCATACGTGGCATGTATGACCACTTCAACGTCAGCCCCCGTTATCGCCACAACCTTTCACGCTGGCTCTGTACGCGAGACAGAGGAAGTAGCTCTCGCACTGGCCGTCGCGGATCCCCGCACCAAAACTATTCTAAGCGACTAAGGGCGCCTTTCAAAATTTCGCCAAAAACTGCGATGCGAATTCTGCGCAACCGGGCTCTAAATCACAACATCAATCCCGTATGGGTTTCGGCTCACGCAGGTAACTCTTGAAACGAGGGGTCGACCGTCTAGTCCAAGGTTTAACCAACCGCCGAGGCGCCTCGCTCGTATGCGGAGGTTACAGACTCTTATCACGAGCAAAGATGCACGTATCACGCCCCTCACATCCACCAGGACAGTGCGCAAGCCACGACATTCAGATGATGTCTACCGATGATGTCTAGTCACAAACGGTGAATACGACCCTGCATGCCCGCACTGCGGTGACGCGACGCACTCCACCCAAGAGATTTTATTGGAATGCGCTAGCAAACCCCCTCTGGCGACACTTCTGCCAGCTTCCTTAGCGGAGGAATGGGGCAGGTTCTCGGTCAGTTCAAGAAAAACAACCCCAGTAGCCCTCATCACGCGAGGTCAAGAGGTCACCCTGTACTCGCCTCAGCTCTAACTAATCCCTTCCCTTTTGTGGCAGTAAAGTTGCAACCCCCACCACCATGTCTTCGCTTCATTTGTGCTGCGAATTTTTCTACACTAATTAAGGTGATAAAGGTGCAGAAAATGTGAAAGGGCCAAGCTTTCCCACAGAAAGATGGCCCCGGGGGTCGGGAAATAACCCGTCATTGCGTCCCTCCTACTTCAGCTTGCCATTCGCTCTAAGAAGTCATCTTTCACGCGCAGGGGCTCACTGAGCTTGCGTGAAGGTGGCTTAAAGTAATCTCCAGCGACAACTGAAAATTCAAGCTAGCTACGGCAAACACGACAGTAACTTTGCGCAAGATTGACTGCCGCGGTCTGATAGGACGTCATCGTGAGTTCCAAAAGGAAAAGTTATACGTACAGTCACCCACAGACTGAACACTAATGAAGAAATGCGTGGCCCGGACTGCCGTCAGCGCCCCAGAACGATAGTCATCGGTGCGGGATAATGCTCTCTATGTTTATGGTGGCTGACGTCAGCTGGTGCGCAGCTCGCTTTGACTGCTTTTTCGATCCTGCCTGATCGCCGCTTGCACAGCGCGTTCGTCGCGGGGGCGTTCCTGCGGTTTTTTGCTCGCCGACGCTGCCTCCACGGCCCCGCAACGCTCTTTGCAGTTTTCTTTTCGCGGGTACCAAAAATGCGCGCTAAGCTGCCGCGGTTCGCCGTAAACATACCGTAAACCGCTACCGTAAACATACCAAGAGCATTATCTCGCACCCGATTACTATCACCTCGTGCCGCTGACATCAGACCAGGGCATGCGTTCCGTCACTCGCGTTAAGTCTGTGGGCGGCTGTACCACGCAACCAATGCGCCAGCGGCTTTTCGAATCGGAACCGGAGCGCGAGATCCGTCTGCATGACGGCGCGCGCGCTCCCTCGAGCTGCTTACGACGGCAGTCGTAAACAGCACACGCAAGTCAACAATACCAAAATGAAATCCGTGCTTCTTAGGGCCGCTTACACGCTGAAGAAATGCGGTACCTCTATGGACAGAACTTTGAACCCCGAAAAATCAGAAAGCGGTTTAGGAACGGTCAGGACACGAGCCATTACTTTCAGGCGTGAACCTCACTTGATTAGCCGCGTGCTTAGGAAATACAATGCAGCATATACCACTGGTAATGACTGCACCAGGACAGCGCAGGAACCGTAATTTTGTAGTGAGATCGCAGTTCCACGCGCGTTCAGTTGGTTTACAACAAGGTTGTGGGTTCAAACGTACTTGATCTCGAAGCGGCGGGAGAACAGCTGCTTTTATCTTTCGAACACTGCATAAGAATGAAATAGTCTATTGGGGCAGAAACATCGGCTTACCACATCTGGACTTGAGCTGAGCGTTCCCCTCGCGAAGCTCCTCAGCAGACTTCATGCCCGCGCTGCACAAACACCGACTTTGCACTGGCTTGACGAGCGGATTGCGACTGGAGCGGGATGCTGGGCGGACGATGTCTCATGGATGAGTAACGCGCGAAATGGTTGAGGGGCGTCATTGAAGTGAACGCAAGTAATCACGGGACAATGGTCTGCCAGCTACTTCCGGTTCCACTTTTCGCCCACTCACTGCAGTCGCCACGCGTGGTGGCATCGTTTATTCACTCATTTCTTTGTGCTGTGACACGGTTCATTGTACAGCATCGTAAGATCAGCGCGTGCTGCGTATGTGCGTGCCCTGACCGGAGAAATCCACAGTCCCGAAAGATAAGCGTGTTCTGTCGTGGCTTTGCACATCACAATCGCTCCCTCCCTCTCAAAGCAGTAAAGTTGATCAGATTGCGTCTCCTTTGTGCAGCTTCCGATATCAACAATCATGCGGGAAGTGCTCGAAGGCTCACAGTGACTCGCGCGAAATGGGGATGTCGCATCGGGAATGCTTTCGAACATCCGGACTCCGCAGTTGTCAGCGTCATTATAACGTGTCCGGGGAGCATGCCAGTGGAGAGTGTGGTCCGGGCGCACTCGCAACGCCCGGCGGTCATGATGAGCGCACTCAGGGGAGCAAAAACAGATCGCTCACTCAAACGCTGACAAGAAGCACTGCGGATGAATGTTACAGGAGAGACAGGCCCCCGTCTCTCTTGCCGTGTCTACTTCAGCCACCAGGGCACTAGAGGAGCCGGGAGGAGGGCGTGATATAGGTGGGCGTTCAGGACACGCACATAAGCAGCACGCGCTGATCTTACGATGCTATACAATGAACCATGTCACAGCACAAAGAAATGAGTGAATAAACGATGCCACTACGCGTGGCGACTGTAGTGAGTGGGCGAAAAGTGGAACCCGAAGTAGCTGGCACACTATTTTTCCGTGATTACTTGCGTTCAGTTCAATAACGCCCCTCAACCATTTCGCGGGTTACTCAACCATGAGACATCGTCCGCCCAGCATCCCGCTCCAGTCGCAATCCGCTCGTCAAGCCAGTACAAAGTCGGTGTTTGCGCAGCGCGGGCATGAAGTCTGCTCAGGAGCTTCGCGAGGAGAGCGCTCAGCTCAAGTCCAGATGTGGTAAGCCGATGTTTTTGTCCAATAGACTATTTCATTCTTCTGCAGTGTTCGAAATGTAAAAGCAGCTGTTCTCCCGCCGCTTCGAGATCAAGTACGTTTGCACCCACAACTGTGTTGACGCCTACCTCGTTGTAAACCAACTGAACGCGCGTGGAACTGCGATTTCACTACAAAATTACGGTTCCTGCGCTTAATTCAACTTTCGGGCAGTCATTACCAGCGGTATATGCTGTATTTTATTTCCTAAGCACGCGGCTAATCAAGTGAGGTTCACGCTTCATAGTAATGGCTCGTTTCCTGACCGTTGCTAAACCGCTTTCTGATTTTTCTGGGTTCAAAGTCCTGTCCGTACAGGTACCGTATTTTTCAGCGTGTAAGTAACCCTAAGAAGCACGGATTTCATTTTGTTATTGTTGACTTGCGTGTGCTGTTTACGACTGCCGTTGTAAGCAGCTCGAGGGAGCGCACGCGCCGTCGTGCAGAGGGATCTCGCGCTCCGGCTCAGATTCGAAAAGCCACTGGCGCATTGGTCGCGTTGTAGAGCCGCCCACAGACAACGCGAATGACGGAACGCATGGCGTGGTCTGATGTCAGTGGCACGAAACGATAGTAATCGGTTGAGAGATAATGCTCTCGGTACGTTTACGGTGGCTGACGATACACTGTAAACAAAAATATACCCAAAAGGGAGTAAAAATGGTCGCGGCCACCCTTTTTACTCCATTTGTGAAAACATTTACTACATGAGTGGGGAGTAAAAAGGTGGACTGTCCTCCATTTTACTCCCATGAGGGAATAATGGAGTTAAAATGAGGATTTACCAGCATTTACTCCAGTCTAGAAAGGGAGGTAATTGTGCCAAATACTCCACCAGTGCCGAAATGGAGTAAAAAACACCATTTTGTGCAATCCGCCCCGCCACCTAGCGTCTCGTCTGCTTCTGGTCAGTCGTCTGGTAATGGCGGTGAATGAAGACCCCTTGGTTACCATCGTCGCTGGATCTTCGTTCACTTCTGCTCCTTCACGGGCGCCTGCCGCGGTACAAGATATCGGCTTGTCGCCGTTTTCCGCTACAGTGCGGTACATAATTGAATTGCTCCTGTGAAGCCTCCAGTGCTCTAACCATACCTAACTTTCCTTTGTTTGTGTCGCCACCCCGTTACAGCCCCTGCTTAGGCCTAATTCTCACAGGCATTTTTCAGTGAGGTCCTCGCAATGTATTGCAGCAGATTATGAGTTTCATGAACAAGGAACTGTGATAGAACATAGTGTCAACCCTGAGCTCTTGATGGAGCTCATGAGGCTACATTTTTCCTCAGTCATATTGAAAAGCCAAGCCTTAATGAAGTGAATATGGAAGCAAACACTGCCATTCCAAACTACCATCAGGGGTGTTTTCAACTTTTTGCTCTGGTTTTTTGTCAAATATAGCGTGGTGCATGACCGTGAAAACTACCCAGTGACTCCTTCTCAGTTTTGAACTATTGATTATAACGTTGCATCCCTTTATCTACAAACACGGCCGACCAAACGAGCTCGTACAACAAAGGGAGACGACAAGCAGACGACTCCTGCCGCCTACGCCGCCGCTGGGCTTGCAGACGGCGAATAGAATGCGGGAGGCGGAGTTACATTAGGGCAGCGCAGTTTCCCAAGTTGGGTTTCCGGCGGCCCGCAGAGCTACTGCCCGTTTCCACCGCTGTCACTGTAAGAATGAGCCTGAATGAGGGTACATAAACTATAAACATCACGCCATTTTCGGGCTCCATTTCTATAAGGGAGTAAAAAATTTACTCCCTTTTCACCCCTTAATAACTCCCTTTAATAAGGGAGTCACGAGGCTATCCTTACACGAGTCACGAGGCTATCCTTACGGGCATGAACGACCTGAACTGCGGGAGGAGAGTCTACGGCTACGTCAAAGCCTTCCTCTCAAACAGAACGGACACGATTGGCCTGGGGGAGCTCAGATCAGACAAATTCCTTACTCCAAACAAAGGAACACCTCAAGGATCGGTCTACGCTCTTCAACATAACCATGATTGGCTTGGCAAAACAGTTAAAAGCAGTCGACGGCGTACCCCATTCCATGTATGCCGACATCACCATCTGGGTCAACACAGGCTCGCTCGGAGAAAAAGAAGAGAAATTACAAAAGGCAGCCACCTGCATACAGAACTACGTCAGAGCAAGAGGGCTAGCATGCTCCACCGAGAAATCCTAGCTCCTAAGAGTTTGGAGAGGTTACGCCTACGCCCCTCCCCACCCTTTTCACCGCACTTCGCCTTCTTATACCACTGGTTCCTCCGATTACAGCCCCTCTATTCGCCGCCGTTCTCCATCTTCGCGTCGCCGCTCGGTTTCCCCGATGCGCCGTCGTCCCTCTTCCCCTTCTGAAAACTAGAGCCGGCAGTTCCGGAGGCAAGAACTGCGTGCTCGTCACCAAGCTCAAGACCTCGACTTTCTCTGGCCAATCTGATCACCGTTTCTGTGTAGGGCACCGATGCTTTCGCGCTTGTTGACACCGGGGCTGCTGTATCTGTACTCAGTGCAAAATTGTGCCGCCGGTTACGAAAAGTGATGACTCCGCTATCTGGTTTTATGCTTCGCGCCGCTAATTCGCAAATTATCGCGCCTTTGGGGGCCTGTACAGCTCGAGTTACTATTCAGGACGTTCTGTACGTTGTTGAATTCATCGTCTTCGCATCGCCGTCTCACGACGTCATCTTAGGCTGGGTCTTTCTCTCGCAACATGAAGCTGTCACCGACTGCACTAGTTCCGAAGTCGCCCTTCTTCCCTTCGGCGACGCCTCGGTGAGCGCTTCCACTAACCCGTGCTCCAAGTTGACTGTGGCTGATGACGTCGTGATCCCGCCGTGCTCTGCTGTGCTCGTCTCTGTTCATTGCGACTCTGCATCCAACGGGGCCCTGTCATCTTCATCCCGTCCGACTCCTTCGCTTCTCGCAATTGTCTACCCCTGCCATTCGCCGTGCTTACCGTCTCAGCTGGCTGCAGCGCCATCCCCCTGTCGAATCCATTGCTGTGCCCCTCTACTCTTCTTCGCGGTGAATGCCTGGGACGTGTCCAGCCTTTCGCCTCCATCGTCGCCTGGGACCCTTATGAGGATGAACCCTGCCGCATGCAAGTGTCTTCACTTACTTCTTCCCCACAGTCTCCTGATCCCGCTCCCGAAGCCGTCTTCGAGCGCCCAATCGACGCGAATCTTTCGCCACCGCAGAAGGCCCAGCTTGCGGCCCTGCTAAATAAGTTTCGGTCATCGTTTGACTTCTCCCACCACCGTTTCGGCCGCACCTCAGCTGTTACCCTTCGGATCGACACTGGCGCCCATTCGCCGTTGCGCCAACGCCCATATCGCGTCTCGGAAACCGAACGCCAAGTTATCGACGCCCAGGTAAATGACATGCTACAGAGGGGCGTCATACAACCATCGCACAGTCCTTGGGCTTCCCCCGTCGTCCTTGTCACCAAAAAAGATCCGCTTTTGCGTTGACTACAGGCGCCTGAACAAAATTACCCGCAAAGACGTCTATCCGCTGCTCCGCATTGATGACGCACTTGACTGCTTGCAGGGAGCTGAATTCTTTTCTTCTTTATATCTACGTTCGGGTTATTGGCAAGTCCCGATGGCCGACGCTGACCGCTCCAAGACAGCCTTTGTGACACCTGACGGGCTCTATGAATTCAACGTCATGCCCTTCGGACTATGCAATGCCCCTGCCACTTTTGAGCGGATGATGGGCACGATACTGCTCGGCCTGAAATGGAAAACTTGCTTATGTTACTTGGACGATATCGTTGTTCTCTCCCCAGATTTCCAGACGCACCTCGTTCGCCTGGAGCAAGTTTTGGGATGCCTCGCGGCAGCCGGGCTTCAACTCCATTTAAAGAAATGTAGCTTCGCTGCTCGTCAGTTGACCATTTTGGGTCACGTCGTGTCGAAACAGGGTGTCCTTCCTGACTCAGCAAAAGCTTCGTGCTGTCTCTGAGTTTCCGAAGCCCTCTACGATGAAGGAACTTAGCAGTTTCATCGGCTTATGTTCTTACTTCCGGCAGTTTATCCGAAATTTCGCTTGTATCATCGCACCTCTGACTGTCCTTCTTCGTGGCAGTAGCGACCTATCAAGCTGGAGTCCTGCCTGTGACGAAGCGTTCATCACGTTGCGCCGTCTACTTACCTCTCCGCCCATACTGCGCACTTTGACCCTGCTTCTCCAACTGAAATCCACACAGATGCCAGTGGCGTTGGTATCGGTGCTGTTCTTGCTCAACGCAAACCATGGTATGCGGAGTATGTTGTTGCATACGCGAGCCGCACCCTGACGAAGCCAGAGCAAAACTACTCAGTAACTGAAAAAGAGTGTTTGGCGATCGTTTGGGTGATCGGGAGATTTCGGCCTTACGTGTACGGCCGGCCTTTCGCGCTCATCACGGACCACCAGTGCCTATGTTGGCTGTCCTCCCTAAAAGACCCAAATGGCCGCCTCGCCCGATGGGCCTTACGCCTTCAAGAGTACGATATTCGTGTGATCTATCGCTCTGGCAGGAAGCATAACGATGCCGACGCTTTGTCTCGTTCACCTCTAGCCGATGAAAGTGCCTCTCCTCCCGCCATCGACTGCGCCTCCTTGTCATTGGACGATATGCCCAACGAGCAGTCTAAGGACCCTTGGATCACTTCTCTTGTACGCTATCTTTCAGACCGTTCTGTCGTGCCGGTACCGCGGGCAATGCGCCGTCAGGCTGCCCACTTCACTATTCATGATGAGATTTTGTACCGCCGAAATTATCTCTCTGATGGGCGCAAATGGCTCCTAGTGATCCCTGGACATTTACGCTCAGAAAAATTCAGGGGGCACTTTGACTGTCTAAAGTGAGTAGAGGCGAAAGCGTTTTCCGCACCACTTTCACTGCCTCTGTGGCACTGGTGGCGTCACATATAATTGAGTACTGATTACTAAGTGGTGACAAGTCAATAATTAATGATTAATTACTGATTAATGCATGATTACTAATTAACGGCTAATTAATGACGCTTAAGCTTCGCCTTTAGGAGTGGAACGCGACAGCGTGTTGTAGCGCTGCCAGGGAGTCCACGGAACGCCACCACCCGTTAGGCGCGATGTCTTGCCCTTTGAACGCAACGCTTTTTGAGGAAAGGAAATGGCGCAGTAATTCTCTGTCATCTCGGTGGACACCTGAACCGCACCGTAGAGGAAGGGAGGAAGTGGGAGTGAAAGAAGACAAAGAGGACCCGTAATGAAGAAAATGAAAATTGTATTTGAGGAAAGGAAATACCGCAGTAACTGTCTCTCATATCTCGGTGGACACCTAAACCTCGCCGGAAGGGAAGGGAGGAGGATGGGAGTTAGCGAAGACACCGTATTCACTAGACGCGCCTTTGTTCATTCCGAACCACCGAGCTGGCATGGCGGAGTGGATAGCATGCTCGTCTCTCACGCCGAAGACCGGGGTTCGATTCCCGGGCTCGACCAATTTCCTACTCGGTTTTATTTATTTATATGGCCTGACTAGAGAAGTTAATTATGCTAATTGTGTAATTAAGGAATTAACTGAGCTCAGTCCCCCTTACTTGGAGCATCACTATACGATCCCTTCAATTGGTTGCATGGTTACTATTGATTGATTGTAAAACATTTTATTCGTCGGGAAGAGCTTGGCAAGAGGTCGCGTTAAGTGGTCGAGAGTACATAGCCCTCGACGACTTTGTCAGCCCACTCCACCGCCAAAACCTGCGTTCTGGGGTCAGAGCTAGCCAGCACGGTCTCCCAACGCTCGAGAGAAGGAGCTGTAACTAGATCACGCGGAGGTGGCTCTATTTTGCAGTCCCACAGGATGTGATCGTAGGTAGCACGTTGGCCACAGTGTTTGCAGTTTGGGTTGTAAAGATCTGGATAAATGTGCGCGAGGAGTGATGGGGTGCGTATCTAGCCAAGTACAACTGGCCCCGTTTGAAATTCGCGCACTGTGACGTCACGACCGTTTCGACCAATTGAAAAGCGTGACGTTTCTGTCGACAACTGTTGCTTACAACGATGAGACATTAAAGGCTTTCGCCTTAATATGCGCAGCCTTTCATAGCGACCGCAAGCTGGTCACGGCGGTGCTTTTAAGACCTACAACCGGCTTCGCCTCCGTTATTATTGGCGCGGCATGTATAACTACGTTCGAAAATTCGTCCGTTCCTGCCCCGATTGCCAGCGCCGCAAGCTCGGTCATCACCATTCGGCCGGCCCTATGCAGCCTTTGCCTTGCCCATCCAGGCCATTTGACCGAGTTGGCATTGACCTGTATGGACCACCTTCCTACACTGCTGCAGGAAACCGCTGGGTCATCGTCGCTGTAGACCACCTGACACGGTACGCCGAAACAGCCGCCCTCCAAGCTGCTACGGCGCGGGATGTTGCAGCCTTCCTCTTGCACCATTTCATACTTCGGCACGGAGCCCCGCGTGAACTGTTGAGCGACCGTGGGCGGGTGTTTCTGTCAGACGTAGTTTCATCTCTTCTGCAGCAATGCAACATTACTCGCCGCACCACTACTGCCTATCATCCCCAGACGAACGGCTTGACAGAACGTTTCAATCGAACATTAGGTGACATGTTGTCAATGTACGTGGCAGCAGACCATTCTAACTGGGACGTCGTCCTCCCCTTCGTCACATATGCCTACAACACCGCTACGCAGAGCACTACTGGTTTCTCACAATTCTTCCTTCTATACGGCCGTGAACAGTCCTCGCCGCTCGACACTATTCTTCCGTACCATCCTGATTCATCGGAATCCACAACCGTATCTGAAGCCTCCAGACACGCTGAAGAGTGCCGCCAGCTCGCCCGGTCATTCACGTCTGACGACCAAGGGCGCCAGAAATACCGCTTCGACCACTTCCATGGCACAAACACTTTTCAGCCGCAATCCTTTGTTTGGCTCCGTGTGCCTTCTGCTGCACCAGGTCTCTCTACCAAGTTGCTGCCAAACTACCACGGATCCTACCGTGTCCTTGAGCGCACTTCTCCCGTCACTTACATCGTTGAGCCCGTGACGCCATCACCCCATCTCCGACGACGTGGGCGCGAGACCGTTCACGTTTCGCGTTTAAAGCCGTATTACGACCCCAGCGTCCTGTTGACTCCATAAATCGCCAGGATGGCTTTTTCCCCCGGGGGCAAATGTATAGAGGAAGACGCTTAGCAGAGGGAGCAACAGAATCGATGCGCGGCGCGAGGCGAGAAGAAGACGATCGGCAGCTGCAGCAGCACCCTGGCCAATCCCCCGCCGTGGGTATGTGCCATTCAGCCCGAGGACATCATCATCATTATCAGCAGAACCGACGCGCGGCTAAAGCATCAACTGTTCTGGGACGCGTGTTCGCCAAATGCAGCCGGTACAGCCAGCGATGACAGCGCCGCCCACCGGCAGGTAGCAGCCACATTAAGGCTGGTTATAAATATTCATTCAGAACGACGGCTTGACATCGCTGCTATGGCGCAGTGGATTAGAGGCTCGTTTTGCGTATGGAAGGTCGGCCGTTCGACTCCGCTCTCTGTACTGTAGTTTTATTGTTTTTTTTAATTTCATTTTTTTCAATTATTTCCCTTTTAGGTCGCAAATGGTGATGCTTAGTGGCATATAACGCCGTTTAAGAGGATTTATTATCCCTTTTAGGTAAGGCGCAGTGACAATCTTCAGTCACCGTGATCAATTCACCGTGGTTTCAAGCCTTGTGGCTGTACAGGCTGCAGTTGGCGAATACGCTTCTGGGACTGGACCTGCCCTTGCCCGCTCTAACCGGCCTTACGAACCAGTCATCTCTTGCCAATAAAGGCCGCTACACTGTCAAGAAAACGCTGGGGGTCTGATAGGGCATGCCTGTTACATATATATCGTTCTCTGGTTCGCTCTAAGTTAGACTTTGGGTCCATAGTATATGGCTCAGCAACACCGTCCTACATAAAACGACTGGATCCTGTCCACAATCTTGGTTTAAGGTTGTCTTCCGGTGCTTACAGAACTTCCCCAATAGCAAGTCTGTATGTGGAAACGAATGAACCTTCCTTAGAATATCTAAGAACTACACTAACTTGTACATACATCCTCAAAATTCTTTCTGAGCCCAAACATCTCTGTTACCCAATTGTCACGAAATGCCCATCCCGAATACTCTTCAACAACAAGCCTCACGCAATTAAGCCGTTGCTCATGCGCTTCGTAGAAAAATCCCAAGCTCTGAACATACTAAATGAAATTAAAAATATTGCCCCCAGGCACAAAGCGCTACCACCGTGGTACACTCTTCCCACAGTGTGTGATGTCACACTAACACGCCTCGGGAAAACTTGTACACCACATGATCATATGATACAAGAATATCTAGCACTACAAGAAAAATACAGAAATTATACTGCATTTTATATTGATGGGTCAAAAATTCATGCTCATGTAGGAAGCGCAGTAATACAAGGAAAAAATAAAAATGCAGTACGACTGCCCTCATGTGCTACAGTTTTCACCGCTGAGTGTTATGCCATTTGTGTTGCGGTACAGAAAATAACAAATGAAAACATCAAAAACAGCATCATTTATAGATTCACTGAGCGTCCTTACAGCATTAAACTCCAAAAATGCCACGAAGCCACTGATAGGAAGCATCATACACAATATAATAAAGGTCACAACACAAAAACATGTTATAAAATTCTGCTGGGTCCCCAGTCACGTTGGCATTAGGGACAATGAGAGATTCATTATTACAGCGCAAAGACGGCAGAGAACAAGAAGGGGACACAACAGCGCTGACAGGGGACACAACAGCGTGTCCCCTTCTTGTTCTGTGCCGTCTTTGCGCTGTAATAATGAATGTAGGTAACCAACTCGCCCAAAATGTTGTACAATGAGAGAGCCGACATGTGTGCTGCACAAACCAGAACCATGGAAATAAAATATGTGAATTTGCCTCCTAGGGATTACATGAAGTTAGTACATAGCAAACTAAGAGCCAAGTGGCAAGCTTCTTGGGAAAATGAAGGAAACAACAAGCTGCATACCATAAAGCCCATTTTAAAAGAATGGAAATCATGCCGCCATAAGAGCGTTGTATCGAAATAATTTTATGTCCTTTACGCATTGGTAACACACACATCACCCATAACTTCTTAACAAAAAAGACAAACCTGTGTGTGAAATGTGTGGTGAGGAGCTCACAGTAAATCACATTTTAATTTCTTGTTCGCATCTCGAAGAACTTCGAAAAAAAATTTTTATGGTATCTTACAATGAACACATTCCATTTCATCCCGCATTGCTTTTAGGCGAGCAAACATTTGTGGAGTTTTCACTTGTTTGTAAGTTTCTAAAGAAAGCCAATCTTTTAAATCTATTATAATGTAACCTCTGTACACTTAACATAACATCATGTAACCTTGTGTCTGGCGCATGACAGCCATAGTTGCTTATGCGCCATAAAACCCCATATAACTAACTAACTTTCAATAGACCTCTCCTGACATACATCATCGGCGCACGTGTCTCTGGTGTGGCGGGCAAATCAGGTGGCTTCTGACCGGGAGGGGCAGCAGGTGATACTCATACCCTCTTCATACCAAGGTGTCTCTAAGCGGGAGAAGAAAGGTGGCGGGAAAATGGTCGACTCATACAAAACCAGTTTAGAAGCAAAAGTGGGTGACCTTTCCCACAAGGACTTGTTCCTTTGACGTCATACTCTTTGACCAGGAGAGTTCCCTTTTTTGTTTCCAGTTTTCATTCTTTTAGGATTCGGTACATAGTATTTGTATTGGTTTGGGCAGGACTGTTTAGTTGTTCCTTTTCTTCCATTTCGACATCCTTTGATCTGGTTTTCGCGATCAGTTTTTGTTACGAAAGCAACACTACTGGAGCCCAGCTCGGCTCGTCGCGTATTATCGTGGCGGTGCGGCTACCAAACTACCCCGACTTGCCGTTGCCTAGCAGCTGCTTCGGCTGCGCTCCAACAGATGGCGCTGCGCTGCTGCCGCCTGGTTGACAGTTCACAGCCGTGTTGTGCAGAGCTGTCGTTTAAAGCTTTCTTTCTCCGTCCTCACGACTGACATACTCATTGATTAGCTTTCTAGTTCTTTTCCACCACTGTGAGTCAACGCTCTTTCTCTATACGTATTTAAATACCTTAGCTGCCCACCCCTTATCGCTGAATGTCCTCAGGCGGTCATATGGTATTTAGCTCTTAGCTTCCGGTGTTTCCAACGATGCTGAGTCCATATCACCTTGCACTGCCTCGTTTTCCATCTTCAGGTGAGCCCCTAGTGCTAATCTTCCAATAGCTCTCTGATTTACGTCTGATCTCGACTGAACTTCTGCCCTTCAGCAGAGAATCGTTTTTACCGAAAGTAAGCCCGGCACCATTATTCCTTTCCAAATACCTCTCAGTACTTTAATTGTACCCCCCTAATGCCCTATGCTTCATCCTCCCGGCGTCTCTTCGCCCTTTTGCTCTAAGAGGCTGTTCATGCTTTTCCGTGTATATCTTCCCTTTGTTTCGCCATATCCCAAGAAATTTTTAATCGGCCCCTCGGGGTGTTTCGTGGCCTTATATTGTAAGTACCTGATCAGTTGTATCGTTGAAAATCACACCTGAGTTAGTTGTGCTAGAACTGAAACCTAGAGCGTCTTCTTCATCTCCACAACAATTAACCAAAGTTTGCAAATCATCCTGGCTGTCTGCCAACAGTACAATATCGTCCGCATACATTAAAACAGGGAGCCGCTGCTCAACTACATCATCATCATCAGCCTGACTACGCCCACTGCAGGGCCCACTGGAGGGCCTTTCCCATGTCTCTCCAATTATCCCTGTCCTTCGCCAGTAGCGGACACTGTATTCCCAGAAATTTCTTAACCTCATCTACCTACTTAACTTTCTGCCGCCCCCTGCTACGTTTGCCTTCTGTTGGAATCTACTCCGTTACCCTTAAGGACCAGCGGTTATCTTGCCTTCGCATTACATGCCCTACTCAAGCCCACTTCTTCCACCTGGTTTCAACCAGAATATTGCCACGCGCCTAACGCGCCGCGCGGCCTCCGCGCTGAATCGAATACGACGGCGAAGCGGCGGTGGCCTCTCGCGGCGCGCTTGTTCTGTTTATAGTGAACTAGAATATTCTAGTTCACTATAGTTCTGTTCTGTGTCGTGGAAGCTGGCTCCATAACTAAAAGAAGGCTCCCAGTCTTCGTTTCTTCCCGACGCCTACCTTCACGGCTCCTCTGGTCGTGACAATATCATTAATGCGCGTTTGTTTCCTCACCCACTCCGCCCTCTTCCGATCTCTTAACGTTACACCTATCATTTTTCTTTCCATAGTTCGCTGCGTTGTCCTTAACTTAAGCTGAACCCTCATTGTTAACCTCCACGTTTCTGCACCATAGGTGAATACTGGTAAGATACAGCTGTTGTATACTTTTCTCTTGAAGGATCAGCTGTCACTACCTGCCCTAAATAGACATTCTCTTACTGCTTCCAGCACCTGGCTACGAATTACGAACTGCTGTTCCTTTGCTAGGCTGTTGTACATTAGTTTTGGTTTTCTGCATGTTAATTTTTAGCCCCACCGTTTTGCTCCGGCTGTCTCATTCATTGATCATGCTTTGCTCTTCATGTCCTGAGTGACTTACCAAGGCAATGTCATCAGTGAATCGCAAATTACTTATATTCTCCATTAACTCCTATCCCCAACTCTTCCCATTTCAGGTCCCGGAATACCTCCTGTAAACAGGCAGTGAATAGCATAGGCGAGATCGTGTCTCCCTGCCTGACACCGTTCCTTATTGGAATTTTATTGCTGACTTTATGGTAGCTGTGCAATTGTTATAAATATCTTCCAATATTTTCACATAACACTCTTCTACGCCCTGATTCCGCAATGCCTGCATGGCAGCTCAGGTTTCCACCGAGTCAAATGCTTTCTCGTAATAAATGAAGGCTACATATAGGGGTTGGTTATATTCTGCGAATTTCTCTATCACCTGATTGATAATGTGAATATGATCTATTGTCGAGTATCCTTTACGAAAGCCTGCCTGATCATTTGGTTGACTAAAGTCCAAGGTTGTCCTGACTTATTGCGATTACCTTAGTAAATACCTTGTTGGCGACGGATAGTAAACTGATCGGTCTGCAATTTTTCAAGTCCCTGACGTCTCCTTTCTTATGAATTAAGATAATGTTAGCGTTTTCTCCAAGCCCTAGGTACGCTCGTGGTCACAAGGCATTGTGTATACAGGGTGCCTAGTTTTTCGAGCTCAATCTCTCCTCCATCCTTCAACAAATCTGCTGTTATCTGATCCTCAGCAGCTGCTTTCCCCTCCTGCATTTTTCCTAAGGCTTTCTTTACTTCCTCCTTCGTTACTGGCGGGATGTTCCAATGCTGTGCTCTACTGCCTCTTTCAGTAACATTCTGATTGCAATCGCTACTGTACAGATTTGTGTAAAACTCTTCGGTTACTGTAACTATCTTATCCACATTGCTAATGACATTGCGCTCTGTCTCTATGCCTATGCCTAGTTTTTTCTTCACTGCTTTTAGGCTACCTCCGCTCTTTAGAGCATGCTCGATTTTCTCCATGTTAAACTTCCTCATGTCAGCTGCCTTGTGCATATTTATTAACTTCGACAGCTCTACTAGTTTTGTTCTACCTATGGAGTTAGACGTCCTCATGCTTTGCCGTTTCTTAATCAGATCTTGTGTCTTCTGAGATAGCTTCCAGGTATCCTGTCGAACCATCCTACCACCTACTTCTACGGCGCCCTCCGTAATGATATCTGTGAGACGATTGTTTATTGTTTCAACATTACGGTCGTCATCGTCAGTTAAAGCGGAAAATCTGTTCTCCAGCAAAATCCTGAATTCCTCTACTTTCCATCTTAATGCTAACTCGTTCACTGATTTCCTGCGTTCCCTTTTCAAATCGAAGGTAATGCGAGAGCTTACTATTCTGTGGTCGCTACAATGGACCTTTCTGAGGACCTCCACATCCTCTACGATGCCAGGCTGAGTGCACAGTATGAAGTCTATTTCATTTTTAGTCTCACCATTGGGGCTCTTCCAGGCCCACTTCCTGTTGGCTCATTTGCTGAAGAAGGTACTCATGATCCGTAAATTATTTCTATCTGCGAACTCTACTAATAACTCTCTCCTGCTATTCCTAGAACCCATGCCATAGTCAACAAACCACCTGCTCTCGAGCTTGGGTCTTGCCTACCTTCGCATTGAAGTCGCCCATCAGTACAGTGTACTGTGATTTTTGTTTGGTCATCGCCGACTCCACGTCTTCGTAGAAGGTTTCAACGATCTGCTCATCATGGGCAACTGGCCACAAATAATGCATGCTGTTTCTGTTGAAGCGGGGACTGTCTGAATGACTCCCTTTTCGGCGCGCCTGAATGCCGGCAATGGATGTCCCGAACGCGATAAAGGAAAAAGAGGAGATTTCGTCAACGCTCAGCCAACGCTTGATGTATCCCGTCCAGATTGTCGCGAGAACCAGCTTCAACAAAAACAAACAGGTAAAATGGCTAGAAAACTTGTCCGCGCAGCAATGGATTCTGCGTGTCCTGCTCTGTTGGGCGGTAACAACGTTCATCGCAAAGTACTCCCTTCCTATCCCCTGAAGTGATTTCTAGGTGGCTGTGTCACGTGACCCTTCTTTGTGGGCTGCCTTTATCACGGCGGATTTTTGTTTCCCTTCACTCTCCAAAGACGATAGCTTTTCCGCACTTCCTTGCTTCGGCAAAAATGAGCGCCAACAGCCCGCGTTTTCAGCGTCTGCAACTGGGTCCTTGATGTAGAGCAGCTCTGTCAAGGAGTGCAAACTGCTGGGCTAGTCGGTTCATATTGCATATAAAGGGAACCAGCGAAAATAGACTCAAGACAAGAACAAAGAAGGCACACACCACAACGCTGGTTAAAAAGGAGGCACACACCGCAACGCTGGTGTGTGCCTTCTTTATTCTTGTCTTGCGTCTATTTTCGCTGGTTAACTTTATATGCAGCTCTGTCAAGTGCGGCATCTAAGGCTGATGGCGGCGCCTCTGGTGATGACTATGCGCTGTTAACAAGCGAAGACACCCAACTGAGCCTTCTTTCCGTTGCGCATTGAGTCAAGACAGTCGTATTCGCAACTTGCACTTCATGCGGAAAGTATTTTGACTGCCTAATACGGTTGCTGACCTGCTTGTGGCGTCATTTTACTGCCGAATGTGCCCTGGTCGACGGTTTTCGAAGGCACGGCCATGTCTTGAAAATGCAATTTTGAGTGATTATTTACGCGCTAAGGAACTTTGCGCTGATATTCGCGATGTTTACGTACAACATAAACAGAAAAGAGTAAAAAGGGGGTGAGCTGTCCTCTATCGCGCTCCTTTTTACTAAAGTCACCACGGCAGAGGACAGTTTACTCAAATGTATGCTTATTCGTGCGTAGAGCGTATGCAGGATTTAAAAAAAAGAAACGGCAGTCGTAATTTTCATGTCTCCCCTTTCATCCGCCATATGATGAGTTTACAAGAAAGACGAAATGGGCGGTAGTGCTTGCTCCTCAACGGCGTGGACATCTTCAACCAATATTTTGACAGCCGACGTGCTCCATTCTCTCTCCGCCATTCTTTCACGCGAACCACTTAGCTAATCGAGGCCGTGATTTCGTGACATACGTTATATTTTTTTTATCTTGTACAGTTTTAGCCAGGCAGACCGTGAGGACAGAGGCACGCAAATGCGTATTTGCAAATTCTGGGAATAAGAACAGCAAGAAAACTTATACACACGCAGAGATACATTCGACAATGAGTTTATCCCCCTTTCCTTAACTGCGACAATCATTGTTTACACGGGTCGGTCCCTACGATTTGGGTGCATGTGGCGTTGTTGCCGTGACTGCCTCGTGGCGTGTCTGCCACATAGGCAAACGCAGGCTGGTTGTGCCGATATAGCGGCACGAACAACAGAGTTCGCTGTGTCAAATGGCACGGCTAAGAGTTTGTTCGCGCGTTCGGATTTGACAGCACAAACATAAACAGCAACCGCGAAAAACCTAGACAGGAGGACGCGGAGAAAACAGCGCTGAGACGCGAATTAGAACTGTCACGCACTTCGCAGACAGAGTTAGAGCGCCAAATAGCAGAGCTCACGAAGGCAGTACGAGACCTCAAGTCGAACAGCCCTCCGCAGCCACAAACATTACAAACCCAAGCCCCATCGCAAGCAGGCAAAGAGCATCTCACTAAATTTAAGGCAGATGATGCAGCAGATGATGCAGCAGATGATCCAGCAAGTGCAACTGCAAGTCACAGAACTCCGGAGTAGCATCCGCAAGCAGAAACTCGTCGAGAACATTAGAGAAAAGGCCTACCACTGCTCTGCGTTGGCAGCCCTCGCCAACTCGCCCGCAAACAACACTGAAACCTAAATATGGCCATCAAAAACTTAGGCAAGCAAGAAACCCTAGACATATGGCAATGGAACTGCAGAGGCTACCGCAAGACGCAGGGCCTACTCCAACAACACATCCATACACAACAAAGACCGCCCGACATCATAGCGCTTCAAGAGACGAGCACTACGCCAACACTCGCAGGATATACGTCCTACGAGACTCAAGAAAAAGGAAGAACGGCAACCCTAGTCAGTAAGGCGCTCATCGCCATAAACCACGACAGGATAGCCGACAACGACGTAGAACACGTGATAGTAGAAATTACACCAAAGAAGAAAAGAAAGAGAGGAAGAAGAAAAAATTGTGAATGCATAAAGCCCTCCAAAACAAAAGAAAGCGAAATTCCCCGAACTTTTTCCTGGCGGACGCAAACTAGCAAGCAACAACACGCTAATGATACTGGGAGACTTCAATGCCGTGGACAAAAGCTGGGGATACAAACCAGCTAACCCAAAAGTTAAAGCACTCGCAGAGGCAGCAGAAAACACTGACTGCAACCTCCTCACATACTCAGACACTCCAACCATAATCGGAAACAGCGTCAGTACCGACACGTGCCCCGACCTCACATTCATACGGGGAGAGGAACAGGCAGTGTGGGAGAATCTGTTAGAAAATCTGGGCAGTGACCACTACATACTCAAGACTCAAGAAACCTCAGACAGACTAAAGCGCCAGCTGGGATCGGCAAAAATCACGGATTGGAGCGTTTTTCAACAGGCATGCGACGGGAATCTCGCCGCGGACGGGATCCCAGCAATAGAATGGGGAAAAATGCTAGAAGAAAACAGCGCAAGTACACTAAAGAAATCGCGCGAACGACGCAGACACCTGAGGTAGACGCCAGGCTGCTCAAGCTGTGGGAAGCTAGACGCAGGCTCACCAAGAGGTGGAAGATACAAAAGCAGTGCAGGAAACTAAAACTTGAGATCGTAGAAGTCACAGCGAAAGCAGAGGAGTACGTGGCACAAATGGCAAGGCAAAATTGGCTACAATTCAGCGACTCTCTCAACGGAACATTTAGCACAGAGAGGACGTGGCATATCCTCAAGGCTCTCATAGATCCAACCAATACCAAGGCAGAAAACAACACAGCGATCTACCGGTTACTCCACCAGTTCGAGGGACCAAACTTCGGGGACACAAACCCAGCAGCTTACGCAGAGCGCTACCGGGGAAGAGAAAACGATACCCTGCACAGACCCATCACGGGAAAAGAGGTCTACGCAGCGATTTGAAACACAACCAGAAACATGGCCGCCGGTGCAGACAAGATCAATAATGCACTCATCCGCAACCTCAGTGATGAGCTAGTCGCAGAATTCACCGACTTTCTTAACAAACACTGGGAAGCGGAGACCGTCCCCGAGGAGTGGAAGCATGCGGAGGTAGTGATGATTCGTAAACCGGGCAAGAAACTACAAATTGAGAACCTCGGACCGATCTCACTGACATCGTTCCTAGGAAACCTGTACGAACGAGTGGTCACGCTGAGACTACAACAGTACATGGAGGACAACGAACTGTATCCCCACAGCAATTTCGGTTTCAGAGCAAAGCTATCGACCCAAGATGTACTACTGCAAATCAAAGAAGAGGTACTCTGGAACGTCCCCAAGCGCGGAGAGAACATATTAATGGCATTGGGCATCAAGGGGGTTTTGACACTGCAAGTCACGAGGCTATCCTTACGGGCATGAACGACCTGAACTGCGGGAGGAGAGTCTACGGCTACGTCAAAGCCTTCCTCTCACACAGAACGGCAACGATTTGCCTGGGGGAGCTCAGATCAGACAAATTCCTTACTCCAAACAAAGGAACACCTCAAGGATCGGTCTACGCTCTTCAACATAACCATGATTGGCTTGGCAAAACAGTTAAAAGCAATCGACGGCATACACCATGCCATGTATGCCGACATCACCATCTGGGTCAATACAGGCTCGCTCGGAGAGAAAGAAGAGAAATTACAAAAGGCAGCCACCTGCATACAGAACTACGTCAGAGCAAGAGGGCTAGCAAGCTCCACCGAGAAATGCGAGCTCCTAAGAGTTTGGAGAGGAAAACAAAATCGCACAGTCCCCACTAGCGACGACTTAAAGTTAAGTCAACCTCGAGGGGAAGTCGATACCAGAAAAAACAGTCATCAGAATCTTGGGGATGTGGATACAGTCAAATCACCGCTGTACCCACACCCTTGCCCTACTCAAAGCATCCACTCTACAAGTGGCCCGCATGACCACGCGCATTTCACACAAACGTCATGGCATCCGAAAGGAGGACACACTCAAGCTCGTTAGAAGCCTGGTAGTCAGCCGACTGACATACAGCCTCCCCTACTACAATCCCATCAAGAGTGAGGTACAACAGGCTGACGTGATCCTACGCAAAGCCTACAAAACCGCACTCCACCTTCCTCACAGCACTTCAATTGAAAAGCTCCTAGCCCTAGGACTACACAACACTTTCGATGAATTGAGAGAGGCACAACTAGTCTCCCAACTGCGCAGACTACAGCAGACCCCACGTGACAGGGAGCTCCTAAAGAAACTGGGACGCGCAGATAAAATTCAAGAGATACAGAGGACAGAAACAATCCCGGACGAATATCGCAAAACACTAAAAGTAACGCCCATACCAAGGAACATGGATCCCAACCTGTACAAAGCGCGCAGAGGCAAGGGCTGAATACCTACAAAATACATTAGCACCCCAAGAAACGACGGTATACGTGGACACAACCACATACACCAGAACAGCGGGGTAGCACAACAGCAATGCGGTAACAACGGTGATTGACTCGACCTTCTGCGAGCTCACCAGCGCATCACTAGCTATGGGAGGGAGTGCTTTCCAGCGATCGCCGAATCGACCAAGAAGGTCTGATTCGGCGAGCACAACTGGCAGCAGCTTCCAGCGGAGCCCTAGACTAAGGGCAGCCGACCTTTGTACAAGTAGATGGACGAAGCCATCTGACAGCCGCAGAAGAAAAGCAAATCTAGAGCTTAATAAAGTTTTGCACTCACTAGCTCACTCGCTCACTCGCTCACTCGCTCACTCGCTCACTCACTCACTCACTCACTCACTCACTCACTCACTCACTCACTCGCTCGCTCACTCACTCACTCACTCACTCACTCACTCACTCACTCACTCGTGAGGGACCTGCACCCCCTCCGCGAGCTGGGCTTGTTGGCCGCACACACCACATGTGTCCGGTCTTGGGCCGGGGCAGGCGTTCATACGGTGACCGACAACAGCGCAGTGACCGCAGGCCGGGATGGTGCGCTGGTATTAAGGCGGAAGCCTTTAATGCCTCATCGTTGTAAGCAGGAGTTGTCGACAGAAAATGTCACGCTTTTCAATTGGTCGAAATGCTCGTGACGTCACAGTGCGCGAATTTCAAATGGGGCCAATTGTACTTTGGCTAGTAACCGTGCAACCAATCAAAGGGATCGTATAGTGATGCTCCAACTAAGTGGGACTGAGTTTAGTTAATTGCTTAATTAATCAATTAGCCTAATTAAGATAGAGGAGAATGAAGAGGTCAGAAGACAGAGGAAAAGAAAAGACGCGCGTCGCAGCGACAACAGCGTCCGCGGAAGGAAACGCTGCTGAAAAAACAGATAAGTACGAAGCCGCGTTCGCTCCACCACCACGCACTTCCCCACTCAGTTCGACGTTGCTCGTTTCATATACGTTGTGTCGAACATCCTAGACAGTTCCAACATTTGACAGGTGAATGACAGAACACGATGGATAGAAATACAATAATATAAATATGAAATAGCCTAATTAACCTTTCTAGTTAGACCGCATAAATCAATAAAACCGAGAACGAAATTGGTCGAGTTGGGGAATCGAACCAGGGTCTCCGGAGTGCGATACGAGCACGCTAGCCACTCCGTAATGCCAGCTGAATGCTTTGGAATTAACAAAGGCGCGTCTAGCTAATACGGCGTCTTCGTTCACTCCCATCTTCCCCCTTTCCCTTACGGCGAGGTGCAGGTGTCCACCCAGATATGCGAGAGAGATACATTTCCTTTCCTCAAAAAATAAATTTACCGTCCAGCAAGGCGTACAGCTGAATTGGCGATGGCGTTCTGTGGACTCCCTGGCAGCGTTGCAAGACGCTGTCGCGTTCCACTCTTACCGGCGAAGCTTAACATGTTAACCACACATCAGTAACACACGCAGACAGCCAATGGACGCGTCATTCGCTGGTAGCACTTCAATCATCATTCACAACCACATTCGTGGCAGAATGCTGTACTCAGGCTTTCGCCTTGCACCACTTTAGTCGCCAAAGTGACTCCTAATTTTTTGCGGACTTGAATGAGCATGCACTCGTAATGTACGTAGCGCGGCTTCTGCTTCCCGCAAAATGTTATTCGGGCCTTGTCTGACGTGCCAAATTCGCGTATCTCCAGAATTTCGCCGTGGCGCCACTGGAGACTTGAGCGGAGGGATTCCGCAGTATCTGTATTTCGTACGGTTACCACGCCGTAACAGACGTTACCACCATCTTGACTCAGGTGGCCCGTAAGTGGGACTTTCTTATTCTGCAGATTTATCACGTAGTCTCCGATAACTCTGTCTTCAATTTCGGCTTTTGGAGTGTAAATTAGAATTAAGTTCTGATCGCGTACCGGAAGAACGGTGAAGGATTGCGAGGAGTCCGGTTCGAGGTAGGCTATGAACACCCGTCCGTATCTGTTCTCCTCAAATACCTCTTGCAATGATACTCGAGTTGGCGGCTTGAGGACTACCACGAAGTCTTCGGTTGTAGGTTTGGGTAATGGCTGCAGCCTCCACGTTGTAAGAGCCCGGCCCGTTGTGCATTGAGCGGTGTTGTCGCAGCTGGCGCCGGCGGCGGAAGCGGCAGGGGAGGCCGCGTAGACGGACGCCGCTTTTAGGGCAC
Organism: Amblyomma mixtum; assembly: GCF_055824585.1. Classification (NCBI taxonomy): domain Eukaryota; kingdom Metazoa; phylum Arthropoda; class Arachnida; order Ixodida; family Ixodidae; genus Amblyomma; species Amblyomma mixtum. Next base: position 101,634,394 of record NC_143012.1, on the reverse strand, counting down.
GGCCCTGAGATCGGCGAGCTACCGCGGCAGCCAGGGATATCACCCGGAGGCGATGACGTGGACCACCGTTCATCCCCAGAACGGGGGCTCTCGCGAAGCGCGGTGGTGGTGCAGGTAGTGAAGCTTTTCTCTTCAAAAAAAAAAAAAAATGACAGCGCTTTGTTATATTACCGCGATGCCCACAATGAACAGTGTATATTACCTACAAGAATGAAGCTATTTCGCGGCAAGGAATTACTCATCATTCCTCATTAAGCCTCTGATGAAATTAAGCGTGCGCACCAAGTTGTACAGCTAAAGAGTGTCTTTTCATTCCTTTCTTTGAAATACCAGCTCTCACTACAACCAGATGGCCGCCTGCAAGTCTCAATTTACTCCGCTCATAACTCCCCTCCGTGCAGTGTAGTGATTGTTCGATTGTGTTGACGGGTCACTTGTATAGCCCCTTCAGACCCGCATTATGCTCTGCCACCGAGAAACAATGCCTATACTTAAACACCGAAAGAGAGCTGACAAGGACTGTACCACCTCCCACGATCGAGAGTGGTACGGATGGCCGAATAAAAAAAAAAGATAACAGCACGTACAAATCGAAAAAAAAAAAACAAGCAGTGCTACCCAACGAGGCAGAAGAAAAGCGCCACCATCGCGTGTAGGAGAGTACGGCACGACATTCTAACACATCACGGCCGCAGCTTTGCAAGGCTCGGGAAAGGACGGAGGTACTGTCGCAATTCGACTCTGTTCGCCAATACGACGTGCATTTTGCAGCGATGATGTCGGTCGAGGAACTCTCGTGTGCAGTTTTTGCAGAAAGAGCTTTGGTGCTGCTTCGGGCCGTCGATGCTGACTTGGAGACCGCATGCTCGTTACTGATAATGCGCTGACACATTTTGCCTTCTTAATATGATAGAGAGTGCGGTACAGATTGCGTTGCCTGCGCGAGACGTGTTCCGTCAAAGAATTTTAAAGTTTCAAGACATTAGGACAAGCACCTCGCGTTCACCTGTGCAATGCGGGGCCAACCTTGTATCGATGTCTTCGAATCATCTGCCGTTGAGATCACGGAGTTGGTAATTAGAGTGGGTTGTATCCCACAAGAATTGCCCTTCTGCGACAATCACTATAGGATCGCTCTCTTGGCTGGTCGAAAAGAACGCCAGCGTCTTCGCACGAGCAACTCTAAAAATTCAGGGGCACTTTGACTGTCTAAAGTGGGTAGAGGCGGAAGCGTTTTCCGCACCACCTTCGCTGTTTGTGTGGCACTGGTGGCGTCACATATATTTTAGTACTAATTACTAAGTGATGGCAAATCACTAATTATTGGTTAATTACTGATTAATACCTGAATACTAATTAACTGCTAATTAATGACGCTTAAGCTTCGCCTTTAGGAGTGGAACGCGACAGCGCGTTGTAGCGCTGCCAGGGAGTCCACGGAACGCCACCACCCGTTCGGCGCGATGCCTTGCCCTTTGAACGCAATGCTTTTTGAGGAAAGGAAATGGCGCTGTAATTCTCTGTCATCTCGGTGGACACCTGAACCGCACCGTAGAGGAAGGGAGGAAGTGGGAGTGGAAGAAGATAGATAAAGAGGAGCCGTAATGAAGAAAATGAAAATTGTATTTCAGAAAAGGAAATTACGCAGTAACTGTCTCACAAAATTCAGGGGGGCACTTTTTTGACCTAAAGTGTTTGGTTTGGTTTATGGGGTTTAACGTCCCAAAGCGACTCAGGCTATGAGAGACGCCGTAGTGGAGGGCTCCGGAAATTTCGACCACCTGGGGTTCTTTAACGTGCACTGACATCGCACAGTACACGGGCCTCCAGAATTGGTCACTGATGTGTGGTTAAGATGTTAAGCTTCGCCCCTAAGAGTGGAACGCGACAGCGTCTTGCAACGCTGCCAAGGAGTCCATAGAACGCCATCGCCCATTCGGTTCTACGCCTCGCTCGTCGGTAAATTGGTTTTGAGGAAAGGAAATGTATCTGTCTCTCATTTGTCGGTGGACACCTAAACCTCGCCGGAAGGGAATGGAGGAGGATGAGAGTGAGTGAAGACACCGTATTCACTAGACGCGCCTTTGTTCATTCGAAACCATCGAGCTGGCATGGCGGAGTGGATAGCGTGCTCGTCTCTCACGCCGAAGACCGGGGTTCGATTCCTGAGCTCGACCAATTTCTTAATCGCTTTTATTTATTTATATGGCCTGACCAGTAAAGCTAATTAGGCTAATTGGGTAATTAAGCAATTAACTAAGCTCAGTACCACTTACTTGGAGCATCACTGTACGATCCCTTCAATTGGTTGTATGGTTACTAGCCAAAGTGCAATTGGCCCCGTTTGAAATTCGCGCACTGTGACGTCACGACCGTTTCCACCAATTGAAAAGCGTGACATTTTCTGTCGACCACTGCTGCTTACAACGATGAGACATTAAAGGCTTCCGCCTTAAAACTTTTCTGCCGTGGTGTGAAACTCGTGCGGAATCATTTCTGGCTGTCGGGCTCATTCTGCGAGGCGTCCAGACCGCAGAAGACGAGGCCCATGACAAAGGATGGGCCAAACAGGAGGGCGCTGAGCAATTTTAAAGTAGCGGGAGGGGAGATCGAGTTCCTTCATGGCCGCCGGAGTTGTGTAGTGCTGGGTGGGCTTTCAAACTTGACAGATGTTGGCACAGTCGCTGCCTGGAAGCAGGGTTAGTCGAGTGAAAAGGTCGCGGTTAAAACAAAGTATTTCTCGCAGTAGAAGAGCTGAGACCAGCGCCAGTTATGCGTCGTTTTAATATCAAGTTGAAACACCCGCTACTCACGTTCACGAACGGTTTTGAATCCGCAATTCAATACGGTTGTCTTCAGGGCAATGAATCGCCTTTTTCACATTTGCATGTATGGAAAGGGGTATTGAATATAGAATTGATATCAGTTCAGTAATTTTGAGAAAGAATTTGAAGGTGGTTTTTTTTTCGACAGCTGTCTTTACTGTGCACTGCACACACTGCGTTCGTGCCGTTCGTGCAGCGTTGACTGAACGAGGTGATAAGCGACGCGACGCGCGATGGCTTCGCGCGATGGCCTGGGAGGTGCTGTCGCTGATGGCTCCGGTTCTGGGGTTGAGGAAGATTTCAGCCACTGCTCGGAAGCCACTCGCGAGGCAGAAAGCATTGCGGGCGCCCGACCTCCGATCTAGTTTGCGAGAAAAGTTAATTTTTATTTCATATTTTCAGCGGAACCCTTCGTGGCGCTCACTTCGTCGCGGGTATGGGTCCGAGGGTTTGCACTTTTCTATATTGAATTCCAGACAATTTAGCCGTCTTTTTTCGATGTTTATTTCGGTTTTTTAGAAAAATACTAATTTCTATAGGTGAAACTCCAGTTTTTTTTTTCTAGCTAATGTCGCTTTGTTTACTATATGTTCAAGTCACTTGGAGCCGCCGCGGTGGCTCAGCGGTTATGGTGCTCGGCTGCTGACGCGAAAGACGCGGGTTCGATCCCGGCCGCGGCGGCTGGAATTTCTTTGGAAGAGAAATTCTAGAGGCCCGTGTACTGTGCGATGTCAGTGCACGTTAAAGAACCCCAGGTGGTCGAAATTCTCGGAGCCCTTCACTACGACGTCTCTCATAGCCTCAGTCGCTTTGGGACGTTAAACCCCATAAACCAAACCAAACCAAGTCACTTGGAGTCTATCATGACCTTGCTAGCATCACGAGCAGTCGATTTTAAATTAATTAATGCACAAAGGGTCTTACCTACTGCTGTGCTTGCAGACGAGTGTTATCGCTATTTTAAATGTAATGAAATTCAGTGATGGTGCTTCCCGATAATAACGCAAGTGGAAGTTTGTTATCTTCCATTGTTCAGAGATACACCGCTTGGGCAAAGGGCGTATGAGCAGGGGTGGTTAAGAGTTGGATAAAAACAGATCTTCATTAGTACAGCACACTTAGTTATAGGACAATCGATTCCACTCTGCCGAAGTTCTTGCAAAAAATGAATTATTTTTTTATTTTTGTACATAGTGCAGACCATGGCTAGGTCCAAGTAGGAAGGGCAGGTTCACAAAACGCAAAATTAAAGCAACGAAAATACAACAATACAGCAAGAATAATGTAGTAATACAAGAATACTGCAGTGCAAGACGGAAGCATCATAAGACCCTGTCCACGAAGCCTCTGTAACCAAGACGTAAAGAGCTGACGTTACCAGGGCGTACACGTCACGCATGTAAACTTACACACGCCACTGGACGGAATAATGGTCTTTCAGCCTGTCACGCGAAATTTTAGCGTACCGAATACCCAGCACAGTGGAGCCTACGGACCTCGTGCCGGAGCTTGGCGGTGGCCTATAGAACACCATGACGTAGTTTATATCAGGATGTGGGGCGCCAAAGCTGTTGACAAAAAAAAAATGCAATAAGGCCAAAGCTACGTGTAAAGGTGACTGGTAGAGATGGATCTAAATGAAAAGCAGTACAGTGCCTCTAATTCAAAAAGTATTCCTCAAGCATGGTCTAACAAAGTGTAGTGCAGTTCGAAGCTCCCTGACATGGAAATGTGACGCTGGTGGCCACACGAACAATTTACGTTGCCCTAATTACCTAAGCTAAATGTTGTATGTTTTTATATCAAATAAATAACAATACGCCGACTGGCGTGCACAGAACTCTGCGCCAAATACTGAAGCAGGTGCCTCGGGTAACGCGAGGGGTTCGTGCATTGTCCCCGCTGGTAACAGTATGCAGCCCTGGCCACATTACCACAACATTTGTATCATTGCCATTGTACGCTTCAGTTATTTGGAGACCACCAGGCTGTGCTCGCAAAGGCATTCAAGCTCAGGGGATGGAGTGCTGGTATATCTGAAGACTTTTCCCGTACTCTCCGTGATAAGCGAAAAAAAAATTATGGAATTATGCCAAATAAAATGGCGAATAAACCGTGAAAGCAGCTCTGAATATAATAGGCTTCACTTGGGTAGTAGGCGTTTCCTATGGGACAGCGAAGCCGGCAACGTACGGGAGCAACGAAAAACTACTGTTCATTCTGCGATGTGCCCAGTCAGCACTTTGTCAATCAACTGCCGCAGTATAAAAAATAAAGTCGATGACTTTCACTTTCTTTGCGTACCGTCCAAGCAACCTTTCAACCTTTGTTCTGGGAACAAAATCGTGGCTCAATCCGACTATCTCAAGCGCTGAAATATTTCTCGACACGTACCAGTGTTTTTCGTCGCGACCGTTGTGCACGTGGCGGAGAAGTGTTTATTGTTGTCCATAAAGGTGTCCCAGGTGCTCAAATGAAATTCTCTGATAGTGAAACTTTATTGGTTGTTTGCAAAGTAAGACTGCCGAACGGGAAAGCAGCGGGTCATTTTATAGGCCTCCTGGTCCTTCTGTAAAGCCGCTAGTTGGCTTATGCCGCCGCGGTGGCTCAGTGGTTAAGGTGCTCGGCTGCTGACCCAAAAGACGCGGGTTCGATCCCGGCCGCGGCGGCTGGAATTTCTTTGGAGGAGAAATTCTAGAGGCCCGTGTACTGTGCGATGTCAGTGCACGTTAAAGGAACCCCAGGTGGTCGAAATTTCCGGAGCCCTCCACTACGGCGTCTCTCATAGCCTTAGTCTATTTGGGACGTTAAACCCCACAAACCAAACCAACCAACCTTTTGGAAATTGACTGACTGGTCAGCTGGCGAACCAAGAGATACAGCTCGAGGGTGCTGCGAACAGCTAGCTGCTTCGTCAGCGCCACGTGTGCCCTCTTCCGCCGTGCTCATCTTATCACACAGCGTCACGACGAAGCACAGCTTTACTTTCTTTTCATTCTCGTTTTCTTTGACTGGCTATGAAGACCAAAGCCACGAAATAAACCAAGTTCTTTTTGCTCCAGCCACCCGTCTCGTTTCGTCCTAGCGGGCTCCGCTGCCGACCCGTTGGAAGGCGTCCGCCAGCCGCCGGCTCGTTTGTAACAGAGGGAATCTTTCTGAACATTTTTTGACATTTCAGATTCTAACACCTTTTGTCAGTATGTGCATGAGCCATTGCGAACGGACGGAACTGGTCACGTACTCGACCTCTTGCTCTGTAACGCGCCTGATGTTGTATGCAATGCACAGGTGTTGCCTGGTTTGAGCGGCCACAATATTATTCTAGCAGATTTATTAGTTCCCTTTGTGAATGTTGCGAAACCACCTAGGCGAAAGATTTATGCTTACAGCAGGGACAACTACGAGGCGATTAGCGCTGCTTTCGATTCGTTCTTCCCACCTTTTGATGAATTCGCGGATACCTTTAATATCGAACAGCTACGGAATACTTTCAAGCACAAACTGGTTGAATTACGTGAAGCTTTTATTCCATCAAGCATTATATCATGTAGGAGAGCTCGAGATAAACCCTGGTTTAAACCCGAGTTACGTGCCCTTGTTCGAAGACAGCGACGAATGTATCGAAGATACAAAAAGACAGACAACACACGGAGCTAACTTCCAACAATGGTTTATTTGAGAAAGGAAAGGTAATTTTATATCGACATCAACACCAAAACGCCGTCAAACCATCCGCTAGCAAAGCGTATCAGGCAGATATGCGAGCTCTTTTGCCAGCAATGAAACAGAGGGGGTACTAACCCAATCATCTTTCAAAAGTGATATCCGTTCCGCTTCTATGATTTCTCGTGTCAACCGGTTATTGTGCACTTTTAAAACCATGCATTGTTCAAGAAGCGGTATGCAGTGACACCCACGGCAGTGGGCTGACAACCCTTTTCCACGCATATCTACGTCACGCCCATGCTCTTGTGTTAGTACCCCCTCTGTTTCATTGCTGGCAAAAGAGCTCGCATATCTGGCTGATACGCTTTGCTAGCGCATGGTTTGACGGCGTGTTGGTCTTGATGTTGATGCTTTGTGGGCACAATTTAAAGAGCATGTGATGCACTGCATCACAACTTTTATCCCTTTGATAAAGAAGGCCACTAGCAAGCACAACCCGTGGATTACTCGAGATATAATTCACATGAAACGAAAAATTAGTAGGTTAAGGCAAAGAAATAGGCAAAGAGCAAGCTTAGAGCTAAAGGTAAACATAAGTAAGCTAACAAAAGAACTAAAGAATAAGGTACTTGAGGCTAAAAAACGATTTTGTGGCACTACACTTAACAACTTTATCAAAAATTCTCCGGAAAAGTTCTGGAGGTATATAAATAGAAAAAATGTGACTGCTTCTTCACCTACACACGGAAAACAGCAAGCTAACTCATTTAACAGTTACTTCCAATCCACTTTCACTGCCGACAATAATGTCTTAGGAACATTCGCGTGTCATAGCAATGAGTCAACGCAACTTTCAGGCGCTCCAGTCATAAGTGTACATGGGATTCTTTCTTTGTTATTGAACCTTAATGAAAAAAAGAGTTGCGGTCCTGATAAAATTGCGAACTGCATTCTTAGGCGTTATGCTGAACCTATTAGCCAATACCTCTATCTAATATTTTCCAAGTCACTCGAGGACAGCTGTCTGCCAGCTGAATGGAAGATAGCAAAAGTAGTTCCCATTCACAAATCAGGAGACGTAACGTCCCTGTCTAATTATCGGCCTATATCCCTCACATGTACCTGTTGCAAAATACTTGAGCATATTTTATTAAAATTTCTTAAAGAACACACCGAGACCAAGAACATCATTCATCATAACCAGCATGGCTTCAGAGCAGGCTTGTCCACTGTTACCCAGCTCACAGAAATTTTTCATGACCTCGCGCAGGGAATCAACGACCAAAGCCAAACCGACATAATATTCCTTGATTACTCGAAAGCTTTTGATCGTGTAACGCATACCAAACTGAACCTCAAGTTAAATAAGATACTTGGCGACGGTCCCGTTACGAGGTGGATAGCCAGCTACTTATCGGAACGCCAACAATACGTGCAATACAATGACGATGCCTCTGACATTGTTCCGGTTATTTCTGGTGTGCCGCAGGGCTCTGTGCTTGCACCATTTTTATTTATTCTATACATAAATGACATAACATATCAGGTGGATGTAAAGGTGCGTCTCTTTGCTGATGATTGCTTGCTATATGAAAAAATAAACAGTCAAGCAGACCAAGAAAAGTTAAACACAGCTCTAAGCAACGTCGTACAGTGGTGTAATACATGGCAAATGGTGATCAACATGGAAAAGACGGTAGTGATGTCAGTCACAAATAAGAAAACAAAACTTAGCTTCCCTTATGGCGCAGGCATCTAAGTTCTTAAAACAGTAACTGAAAAGAAATACCTTGGTGTGATTATTTCTGACGATCTCAGCTCCAAAGCCCAAGTACAAAATATTACCAAAAAAGCCATGAGTGGTTTATACTTCCTTAAACGCGCCTTGCGCTTTGCAACATCAGATACGAAGTTACTCGCGTATAAGGTCCTTATCCGCCCAATCTTAGAATATGCAAACGTCGTCTGGTTTCCGTATATGCAAAAAGATGTACACATGCTCGAATCAGTTCAACGAAAAGCGGTTCGCTTTATCTACCACAGATACCGGCGCACTGACTCTCCCACGGAGCTGCTTTCCCGCGCAGGCCTCGACACATTATCAAGTCGCGTAACACTTCATAGACTCAAGTTTTTATATCAATTAACTCATAATGCATTCAACATGGATCCTGCTACTTACATTAGTTTTAACTGTTCTAGAGGCACACGTCACAAGCATGATTTTACGATTAATGAATACTTCTGTGCTAACAACACATATTATTTTTCTTTCTTTCCCCGAGCAGTAAGGGAATGGAACGCCCTAGATAAATCTATAACTGCGCAGCATTCCTTAGAAAAATTCATGGAGCTTGCAGTCTCATCAGTTTTGTCATCAAGCCAGAATTGATGACCATCCATAGTCTGTATTGGTTTTATGTTGCTTTTTTTTTCTCACTCGATTATGTACCAAATGTATGATTGTATTAATGAATACTTTGATACGTGTTTGAACACATGTTTTGAAGGCCAGAGTTGGCTTTCTTCCGTTTTCTGTTTTTCATTTGATGTGATTCCGCATATGAATGCTGATTTCTTGTCTTTTAAACCTGATTGCTGGCTTTTGTTTTATTGTGTTGTTAACTTGCATCTTGTTATTTATAAATCCACTCCTGTAACAGTCCCAAGAAGGGACTAACAGTATGTTCAAATAAATAAATAAATAAAAAAACCACCTTTCCTTTCTGAAATAAACCATTGTTGGAAGTTAGCGCCGTGTGTTGTCTGTCTTTTTGTCTTTCATTTTGTTTCCATTCACTATCCAAAGAAGATGGTTTTTCCGCACTTCCCGGAGTCGGCTAAAATGAGCGCCAGCTCATTTTAGCCTAGGGTCCTTGATATAAAGCAGCTCTGTCAAGTGCGACATCTAAGGCCGATCGCGGCGCCACTGGTGGTGACTATGCGGTGTTAACAAGCGAAGACACCCAGCTGAGCCTTCTTTCCGTGGCACATTGAGTCAAGACGATCGCATGTTCGCAACTTGTTCATCATGTGGCACGTATTTTGACTGCCTAATAGGGTTGCTGACATGTTTGTGGCGTCATTTTACTGCCGAATGTGCCCTGGTCGACGGTTTTCGAAGGCACGACCATGTCTTCAAAATGCAATTTTGATCGATTATTTACGCGCTAAGGAACTTTGCGCTGATATTCACGATGTTTACGTACAACATAAACAGAAAGGAGTAGAAAGGGGGTGAGCTGTCCTCTATCGCACTTCATTTTACTAAGGTGACCACGGCAGAGGACAGTTCGCCTAAATATATGCATATTCGTGTGTAGAGCATATGCAGGATTAAAAAAATGGCAGTCGTAATTCTCATTACGACTGCCAAGGAAGCCCCGGCAGCACGGACCCTCCGTGCATCGGCTGCCGCTTTCGAACTTGAAAGGGACGCAGTAGGCCTGCGTCGATGATCCAAGGGAAGTCTCCGGCAGCAGGGACTCAACGTCCGACGGCTGCCACATCCATGCTTGAATGGCCAGACCTCAGCTGCGGTGTCTGCCTTCACACCTCGGTTTTCTGACACGTCAGCCCTCCGCTCCTCATGCCTGCCTCGCACACACCATTCGCACATGCACACGGGAAACCCGGGGCTGGCACGCGCGGCATTTCGCTGCCCGACGCACCAATGTCGAAGAACCGCGTTCAACAACCCGTAGACGGTTTGGTGTGCACATCACACTTTTGTCGTCGGTCGATTCTTGGCAAGATGCAGAACGATCAACGACCGGTGCTGAAAGCAAGCTCTTCAGAAGGGCCAAGCGAATCTGGTCCGGACACCTGGGCGACAAGCCGGCGGAGCAGTGATCCTGGCCTCACGAGCGGGACCTGTTCACGGAAAGCAGCATGGAGTCACCTGCGGCTGAACACCGGACGAGAACTTGGAGGAGCCTGGTGTTCGAGCGCGCCCCGCATGCAAGCCACGTGGAACAGCTCGTCTTCGTGGCGCGTTGTCTGGCAGCGGAGGTGCTGTTGTGTTTGAGCACGCATTCCGCTGGCCCCCGTGAAAACCAGCGCCGTGCGGCCGCCATTGCGCAAAGCAAGCCCAGGCTCTTGGACATGCCGCGGCTTTCAGCATGATTCATCCTGGCTCTCCCGGCGCAGTCCCTTCCCCCTTTCCTCACTAGCGTCGCCTCGAGACTCAACCGACGCATCGCCGGCTGCCCTTACCAGCCTGCCAAATTTCAACGGCCAGACACCTCTCGGCCATTCGTCCAATTCGAACGGTAGCCAGTGCCGTGACCTCATTGAAGGTTTCGAACGGCTGACTGTTGCAACCGTCACCGGAGGCTATAAAGCCAGAGCCGCGCTGAGCCGGAGCAGCAGAGGGTAGCAGACGAGACATCACGCCAGAGAGACGCGCCCTGCTCCTTTGTGCTAGCCCGTTGTGATTTCGGCCCTTGTGCCGGTTATGTAAAGCCGTTGTACATAACTGTACATAAACGTTACGTTGACTCACCGTCGCCTCGACCGTTTCTTCGCTTAGCTCTGCGCAACAGCTGCAGCAGGCTGAGATGCGCCAGCCGCAACAGTGAGACAGGGTCGGAGGCCCATTCGTAACAGGGGTGGCAGCGGTGGGATGCCCCTTCGTAACAGTAGCGAGCTAAAGAAGGAAAAGTGTGCCTATATGAATACCCTGTCCAGCTCTGCTGCTGGAAGTAGAGGTGTATTATGGAAAAGGCTTAACGCTGTAATGAAACATTGGAGGGCAGCGAAAAAAAGACGGAACAGAACACAGCAGAAAAACAGAACCGTAGGACGGGCGCTCACTGCCAACTGTTTATAGTGAAGCCACCCCTCGCATTATAAAGCCATAATAAACCACATGACAGTCAGGTTTTGTTAGGTGTTTAGAACAGAATAATCTGACCGTTTTGCAGTCAGACAAAAAAGGGGGGTCTGTTCTAATGCCACGAGAGTCGTTTCATGAAAGGCAACGGCCTCTATTGACAAGAATTCTTTTTCTTGAGCCTTCTTTTTCTTCGAGCATTCTTCGAGAATTCTTTTTCTCGAGCATTCTTTTTCTTGAGCAGTTTTGTGACTATGTGTAGCGTTTCAGGGGAGTTCATACAAAGTTGATTATAGGCGGTGATTTTAACTTGCCTCATATTGACTGGCTAAATATGACAGTATCGGGTGGCGATTTAAAACATTCCAACTTGCTTCTAAGCGTTGCTTTTTCATGTGACCTCACCCATGTTGTTCGCGTGCCTACACGAATCACACCTTCATCGCGGTACACTTCAGATTTGTTGTTCGTTAGTCCTGCTATTTCCTGTACTCATGTTGATGTTATGAGTGGTGTGTCTGACCATGAACTAGTATCGGCAACTTTTCATTTCCAAAGTAGGTCTGAAAGCAATAATTCACCTGTTATTGTTAAAGACTTTAATAGAGCAGATGATGTGAGTATTCTTGACTACCTAGAGACACATTACCAGGGCTTTGAGACCCACGAGGACGTGAATATGTTATGGTCCACGTTTAAAACAATATGCTTAGAATGTCTGGAACGGTTTGTTCCGAACAAGCTCAAAAAGAAAAGACATAATCCATGGATTACAAGAGATATTATACATATGAAGCGGAAGCTAAAACGACTCAGGCGAATGCCTTCTCGGCCACTAGCTGTCATTAGAAGGTTACGAAATGAGCTCAGGAATAGGATAAAGCAAGCTAAAGACGACTTCTTTTCCGTTACCCTCGGAAACTTTCTCCAACTGGCACCGGCAAAATTTTGGAGGTTTATAAATGACAACAGGTCAAATGAAATTTCTTTATGTGTTAATGGCATACAAGTTACAGATTCTACATATGTAGCCAATGAATTTAACAAGTATTTCCACTCAGTGTTCGCGCCTAAAGACCAGAGCATTGGTTTTGCACCCGAGGAGTTCCAGTCTACAATGCGCGACGTAGTTGTGACTCGAGAAGGTATTTTTCATTTACTCTTAAACTTGGACGTGAAAAAAGCAGTGGGGCCAGACAATATTCCTACAGCATTTCTGCACCGTTACGCAGAGTGGATATGGCACTACTTGCACGCAATCTTTACTGCTTCGTTGTCAAGCTCAGCACTGCCTGCCGACTGGAAAAACGCGCGTGCTGTCCCTATTTTCAAATCCAGTGATCGTACAACGGTATCCAATTACCGCCCCATTTCCTTAACTTCAGTTAGTTCGAAGCTATTAGAACACATAATATGCAGAGAACTAGTTCAATATTTGGAAGAAAACCGCTTATTGTCAGATGCCCAGCATGGGTTTCGGCGCGGGCTCTCTACCATCACACAGTTAATTACTACCTGCCATGACTTTTTTCTTGCAATTAATGACAGAGGCCAAATCGATGCAGTGTTCCTGGACTTTGCCAAGGCGTTTGATGAGGTGCCACACAATAAACTGATACAAAAGCTTTATAACTTTGGAATAAACAGAATACTTATTGACTTTATTAAAACCTATCTTGACAACCGTGCACAGTATCTTAACGTAAATAATAGATCTTCAGATAGCCTTCCAGTGACATCAGGTGTACCCCAGGGGTGTGTCCTGGGCCCGGTTTTGTTCCTTATTTATATCAATGATATTGTTCAACAGAATGGAAAGCTGGGCTAGTTGTAGGTTGTTCATGATGAAAATTTCTGGGCGCGAACAAACAAAGGACAGCGAAGAAACCACAGGCGCTTGTCCTGTGGTTTCTTCGCTGTCCTTTGTTTGCGCCCAGAAATTTTCCTCATGGATGATATTGTTACCGAGATAGACCCTGGAATAGTAGTTAAACCTTTTGCGGACGATTGTGTTGTGTACACGACGGTCAGGTCACCACACGATCAAGAACTCCTTAACGCGAATCTTGGCAATATTTACACCTGGTGCGAAAAGTGGGAAATGGCTCTGAACATAAAAAAATGCTCTGTTCTTTGTGTCTCAAACAAGAAGCAAACATTAGCTCACACATACAATATTGGCGGGGATGTAATTAACGAAGTATCAGCTGTAAAATATCTAGGAGTCACAATAACATCAACTTTAACCTGGAACAAACATATTGACAACATATGTTGTACCACACGTAAGGCTTTATGGGGGATTCGAAGAAAATTGGCGACAGCCCCAACACAGGTGAGGCTCACTGCATACAAATCCCTGGTTAGACCGATTTTGGAGTATGCGTCATGCATATGGGACCCCTACACCAAAACAAATATAGATAAGTTGGAAAAGTACAGAGAATGGCCGTCCGTTTTATTTGCAACCGCTACAGACGAACAGATAGCGTAACACAGATGATTAATCTCTTGGATCTTCAGACCCTCCAATCCAGACGCACAGAATACAGGCTTAAGTTCTTGTACCTCCTGTACAATAATAAGACAAAAATAAACAAGTCTCTCTACCTTACCCCTGCACCTCGAGCTAACACACGGTTGAACCACGGGAAAATCTTAAAAGAATACCATGCTTGCATCGATTCATTTAAATATTCCTATTTTCCTACGACTGTGTCCGACTGGAATAAGCTGCCTCAGAATGTTGTCGATTCTTCTGACGAAGTGGAATTCATTGCTGCTTTGAAAAGTTTGAATGTGTGACTTTTTTCTTTGACTTCATTTTGTATTTTTGGTATTATTCATGTGTTTTTTTGGTATTATTCATGTATTTTTGTTATTATTCATGTTTCCCACTCCTGCTTGGACTCCAGAAGGAGTCTGCAGTATTCTTAAATAAATAAACATAAAATAAATAAAATAAATTTCAAACCCGTGCAGTTTCGCGCTCCTAAAAAGAAGTCGACGGTGCTTTTCCTGTTAAAGCGGTGCCACCTGAATCGTTTGGTGCCAAGATTTGAGGGAGGGGCGGGGGTGGGGGGGGGCAAAAGCTGGATGCCTGGAAATATTTTTCAGAGGAGAGACGCACAGACCTGAATGCCATTTCAGAACCACGGTTTCAGGTAGTGCACGTCGGGCACTACCTGCGCGACAACATGAAACGCCTGGCCGGAGCTGACCTCTTCCAGATTCGCAGCTGGGTAGAAGTTGTGAATGATCTGTGCGCTGGCTTAAATGGGGCTGCTACTTCCTTTTCGCTTGATGTCGCGAACCTGTTTCATTCAATTCCACACGACCACTTTTTAACAGCAGTTCGCCAGAAGATAGATGACACTGGGGTTGTTAATTTCCAGAATTCAGCTGGCATAAGGGCTGACAGGTTTTTGGTGCTGCTTGAATTTTACCTCTCGCCCACCGTTGACATTAAATTAGATTTCCAAATCTTAATACTATAATCCGGAATCTCTACCTGCTCGTCGGTGTTCTTGGCTTTATGTGATATCTGTCTGGCAGTGATGCACACAAAAATACAAGAATACCTTTATAACAAGCATGTCACTAAGGTATGCAGATAAGTAGATGACTACCTGGTAGTTTGAACAGAATGAACATGCATAAAATCAATACTGACAAGAAAGAGCCTGTTCTATTTCGGCCTAAAAACAAGATCATATTAATAATCAAAGCAATATTCATGAAGGTCTTCGCCTGTGGATATTGTGCCAACTTTCGAGACGTTAGGTGTAATCTTTAATAAAACCATTCTATTTAACGCACATGAATATTTTTTCAAACTCGAGCAGGTAGTTCGATTGGTTTATCTAAATCATCATAACCCGCCATGCAGTATCATGCTACTAATATACATTTCTCTGTTGTCATCTCGACTGAGGTGCTGCAACTTAGTTAGGGGGCCAACAACTAAGGAGACATGCAAGAATTTAGTGTTACAAAAGCAGTTCTTTCGAATTATCGAAAATGTGCCTCTCAATTTTCATACTACCATACCTTTTTAAAAAATGCATTATAATGCCGGCTACCAAAGCTTATGATTATCGTCTCCGAAAGTCATTGAAGCAAGAATTCACAAATAACTGTAGATTTCGTGAATCACTAGCACAACAGAACATGAACGTCATAACACATGCAACACGCAAGAATGATCGATGTAGGATGCACACTTATAGAACAACATACGTCTCCATACTTTACAAAACATACTACTGCGAACAATAAATGGTGTACATACAAAAATATCTAACCGCAATTAATTACTTATAGAGAGCATAGAAAACATTGTATGTGAATAAATCATATAATGTATGTGAATTTAAAGGCGTTCACCATTTATAGTTCCTTTTTTGTGTGTGTTTAACTTGATGCGCGTAATATAGATGTTCGGACTAAAGTTGGAATAAAGTTTTTAGTTGTTCTACTCAAGCGCAGCAAAAGAAAAAAACGTCATGTTGTTCGCTGCAAGTTCAAATTCATGTTAACTTTACTGTGGTGTTTGTGACTGTATTTCTTTTGCACTGCGATTGTGAAGCTGCCATTGCTATGGTTTGGGGACCTGCCTACGGCTTTGTCAAGCCTTCATCATGATAGCTTTTTGTGCTTTGCTCCGTCATCCTATGTACACATTGGGTGCAAATGAAGATTATTATTATTGACTACAATCGGACAGCAAGCGTAACCCACATGCGGTGATTGAGCAAACAGCGCGATTTGAAACAGGGAAGAAGGGAGGGAGACGAGCGCTCCTGTGTTTCCCTGCGTCCCTGCTTCATATCGCGCTGACTGCTCAGTGGATCACCACTTCACCCAACTCAGTTACAACACATGAAATGCTTATTGTCGAACACATGAAAGGCTCATTAAACGCGTCGCTCTTGTGCGATCGCAGAAAACATACCCTCATTTCTTACAGAATCTATTATAACAGCTTTTTAAATTAAGCTGACTAACAACTGTGTTTTATTGCTCTGAGCCAGCCTATATAAGAACTATAGGTACAAAACAACAAAACAGAACCAACACATCACATCACGCATTCGTGGCACGATTATCGGAATTGTCTCCCGTTCCTCCAGTCGTTCGTCCTATCATTGGCGTTCAGAAATGACATTTCTTTTTCACTAAGGCGCACAGAGGGGTAGCTGACACAGTTATCTGCGCATTTTTTTGCGTTCTTCTCGTCTCGTCCTTGTTACTGCTGCGCTGCAATTTTCCAGCTTTCTAAACACTTCAGCAAGAGATCTTGTCGGGCGAGTTGGCTTGATATTATTAATGCCATGAAAGCTTATGCGCAAAAAAAGACGACACGAAGACAGAATACACGGCAGGAATTGTTAAACTAATCGTTGTTATTGACGCTGCTAAAGAATAAAACCCTGCAGCAAGAGATGTTGTCGAGCTAATTGGCTTGATACTATTAATGCCATGAAAGCTTACGCGCAAAAAAAAAGAGGACACGAAGAGAGAAGACACGACAGGACGAGCACAAACTAACTGATTTATTCAGAAGTTGACACCTCTTAATTTAAGACAAGCAGGTGCATGCGCTGCCGATACACCCTTAGCACGCCTGGTAAACGTGATAACACCATCATGCCCTACAAGACAGGTCTTAACACAGCTGACTCGCTTCTATACAAGGTAAGAGACGTATCGCTGACGCAATTGTGTGCATTCTTTATCAAGAAGGATTCCATTATTTCTCGCGCCACGCACCATGCGCCACGCACCAGCATGTCTTATATTTGGACGTGTCAACTTTGAATAAAACTAGTTGTTAGCTTGCGCTCGTCTTGTAGTGTCTTCTGCCTTCGTGTCGTTTTTTTTTGCGCGTAACCTTTCATGACATTGCAAGTTTCTACACACTCTTTGCATCAGGCCCGCACCTTTCATTTCTTCTCCTTGTGTTCATAATCAGAAAGTTATCATACCGCATTTCAACACTGTAATGGGCGCAAACACATTCTTATCCAAAACCAGGGTGTCGAACCGGAATTTTTTCGGGTTCGGTTCAGGTTCGGATTCACACCTTTCGGGTTCAGTTCCGGCTTCGGCTCCAGAGCGACATTCCGTTCCGGTTCGAACCGGTTCGGACCGTACTGAACCGGTCCAAACGGGTTCAAACGGGTTCAGGGCAAAAAAAAAAATTTAGAACGTAGATGGGTTTTAATCAACCTTGTTATGGCGTTTACTTTTTTCTGTGGCATCGATATATAACATAAAAATGCAAAAATTTCTTTAATGCCAGATGTTCTCACTTTACCCACTTTATGTATTGACCGCGGCAAAAAGACGAATTTACGGCAAGAGCCGAAAAATGAAATAAACTCGAAATGTAATGTACGGCTATGTGTATGCTATAATCCTTCTGATGATGTATAAGGCGAAAAGCAGGAGGATTTTGCATCTACACAAATCTCCAGCTTCAGGAATTTCGGAGACCCGGTCACGTGAGAAATTGGTCTCCTTGAGTGAGTGAGTAGAAACTTTATTGATTTCTAAGATATAGCTTGCGGTGGAGGTCGTCTTCAAGTCTTCAAGTCTTGAGGTTGCCTCCTTAGCCTTGGGTGGTCCCCTAGTCCAGGGCTCCACTGAGTCTGGCCTCCTCGCTTGCGTGTGCTATGAGTGCCCTTTGGGCCTCTAGCTCGCAGCTGGTGAGCCGGCTCTCCCATTGCTCCGCACTTGGTGTGTCGTGTTTGTGGAACGATATGTTTCTATCGCATTCCCATGTTATGTACTCCTTGAACCTCGAGTCAGTCGTGAATTTTTTTTACGCAGTACACTTACGCGGGCGCCGACATGACCGCCGCACCAGGCCTCTACGTTCTCGCGCACTATTGAGCAACGAAGCTGCCATGTATCGGCACCTATATACAGACAGACACATTTTCGTCATACCGAAATCGACTTGCCAGCCCCCCCTTTCCTACATGTTACGAGAATATGCGAGAACCCCTCCATCACCCATCCCCCACCGAACGAGAGCCTCGTGGGAGCACTAGCTCTCCCTAACACCCTGAGCGTACCAAAATATATTAAAGCGAAAGCTTTACTACTTGCACTTCCAAGCCTTTGCCGTGACGCGGCGGTGCCACCATTGACCTTTCGCATGACCTCTGTGTGACGTCACGCCGAAGAGCTGGGCGACCATCTCGCGCCGTCTGCGAGTAGTGGCGCTGCCACCACCGGCGGCCTTAGATTAGATTACATTACATTACATTGGATTAGATTAGATTACACTGGATTGGATTGGATTGTATAACCGATGCGTCACCACAAGTCTAACCACAAGCACCACCACCAGCCACACTACCAGCTGAACCATGGCGTAGGTACGGATACTGCTTTCGCAATTACCGGGCTTAACCAAGCTAAGCCATAGGGAATTTTTTTGCTGAAATCTCCTCTTCGATATAGCCTTTGTGACTCGCTTTATATATCTCGAGCCCCTGTTTCTCAGTATCTTCAAAAACACAGCTAGTCGTGGATTCTCGCTAGTACAGGGAGAAATTGCGATTATGACTTATTATGATGACGTCGACCTGTTTTATTCTGATAAAAAGAATATGATAAAAAAACACACATGGATAGCTTAGGTTGAGGCGCTTCGTTTCTGCACGGACACAAATTGGTAACATATTCGTTAGGATGTTGCGTTGCAGCATTCTTGCAAGTACAGCATTCTGCTAGGAAGAAGGTGTACTTGCACTACGTAGAATTTTTGTAACTTTTCCCGGGGGGCTATCAAAGGGAGCCTGTGCGTCTACAGAATTCTTTACGCCCTTGGTGGAGTCTGGTGAATCTGCCGTGCACCATTTGTCCACCAACTTGTTTCAGGGCATTTATTTTCAAAACTACAAACAACCACTTTTTGGGAGCTGTGCTTAATAGGCGGCTAAGGGCTCGTCTGTTTTTTCTGAACATGGTCGTGAGAGAACTTTATGCTGCGGCATTCGGTTTTCTCCCTCTTCGCTTTTCCTTGGGATACCTGTACGACCTCTCCACAAGGCAGACCATAAAGGTTGTGATCGGTCATTGCTTCCTCTACCCATATATCTGCCGCCTTACCTAGCCTTTCTTGATACGAATTCAGCGGATGTAGTCCAGCCCAACGGCGGAAGATATAACGAACGCTCGCTTATTACGAACGGGTGCGGTGTTACCGTGAAAATATGCATAAGGGAAACTACAATTCGTCGCAGATACAACGAAAAACTTTGGCCGCACCACTCGGTTATAGCGAACGAGCAGGCGCCGTAAACTGCCCCCGAATTTTAAGAGGTCGTGCTTCCAGTAAGCGCGAAGAGAAAGAACGTCTCTCAACCTTCAGGACACCCCTCCGGAAAGAACATGTCGACCGAGAAATGCGATAAAAGACGGCACTGCAGTGCGCAGCGCTAACCAGAAAATCCGGCGTCTGGGAAAACTGCAAACGGTAACGTAAGCACGGTAACGATATGCTATAACTCCCTATTCAAACAGTAAGTAACCGCAGGCCCAGTCCGCGTCGAGTGCCTACGAGGGCAATCATTGCCTGCGTGTTCGCCGGCTGGGCAAACCCTCTCAAGTGGAAGCGCGGTGCGTGTGAAAAAGGGGCATCGTCGAAAGCGAAGCTACCGACCATGGTCGTGAATCAAGTAACAGCAGCGATTTGAGAATTTTTAAAGCCTTGATAGCCATGCGTGTTACCCACGGTCTGGTCACGTGGCATGCATAGCCTGCCCCCCAGTGGCTCCATCTTTTGCGCTGCTACCACGTGCAGGCAGCGTCACACAGCGGACAGTGCAACTGATGCACTCAGTGCCGCGAGCGCTGCGCTACTTTTGTCGCTTCATGAGTACACGAACTATAGAAGCAGCTCGAAAACACAGGTGACCGGACGCATGTAGATGTGTGACAAAGCTTCGTTGATCTATGGCTAGCCAGATGTTTCCTCAGACAAGTACGCTTCTGCGGAGCACAAAATTGCAGAAGCGCGGGCTGTGACGAAGACGAACACCAAGCAAAAGCACTTCCGTACTCTCAGGAATTTTGTTTATGTGGCCGACCTGCCACCAGCTGCCGTGGACACTTCAAGCACGATTAGTTATACCCCGTCGCTAAATTTGATGGTTAGCAGCAAGGGTCTCCACGAGGAATAACTGACCACCCTATAGATAGCCTGGAAAGAGCCGCTGAAAGATCTCCTTTGCACAAGTAGGAGCGCATAAAGTAGTTTTATAAGAAATAAACGCCACTTTTAGTGGCCTCAGTGTTTTTGGCTGTTATGCGAAGAGTCCACTTACTACGAACATCAGATATAATGAACGGAATCCGCGTGACCGTCAGGTTCGTTATAAACGGGCTCGACTGTAGTTTCAATCGGCCGCAAAAACCTTGTTCACGCTTCAAACATGGACCTTACGCGTTAGGACGTACCTTCGCGCTAAGGAGGCGTTTGTGCCGTGGTCAGTGAATTGCTACCTGTGAGAGCAACGAGAAATCACTGAGCAACAAAACAATTGTTTCTTTTTGTCGTGATGCTGCGTTTTAGGGGTATACTTCAGCAGTGTCTTAAAATAGACACTGAGATCATGTACTTCACTATAAGATTTCTGTCTGCGACAAAAGACTCCGCAATTTCGTGCGAACTCTTCGTGTTCGTAGGACAGCTTAGCGTGTGGAACACCCGCATGATGGATCAACACGCAGAACCGCCGCGTTCAGCGAGGTCGCTGTTCAGAGAACAGTGCTCTTTACCGCTGCAGGACCATGTTGTTCAATTTCAATCTCCTGACTCATTCCGAAATTTTGATGTGCGGGCAGAGTAAGGGAGCCACGGTGGCGTAAGAATTTCCGCTGAGATCTTTGAATTCGACGAGATGAAGCAAGGCACGAGGAGGGTCCCAGAGGTTCCTAATATTTTATGCAACAACGATAAAAAGAAGCCTCTGAGATGGCGGAGTAGCCTAAGGCATCTCTAAACGGAGCTTTTCTGTTGCGCGCCGCTGGTACGAATCCAACTCGGAGTATGCATACTCGTTTAGTTGTCCTTCTTACTGCGTTAGCAGTATAGCATCCCTTCCCAAAATAACCGCACTGTGTGTGTGTGTGCGCGTGCGCGTGCATGTGTGTGTGTGTGTGTGTGTGTGTGTGTGTGTGTGCGCGTGCGTGTGTGTGTGTGTGTGTGTGTGTGTGTGTGGAAACTGAGCGCATGCATTTGCCCTGTGGCCGTCCGGAGCGCCTTCTCTCGACCCTGCATCTGGGGACGCAGCCTCGGCGAAGGACTTCATCGGGGGGAGGAGTCTGTTGCGTTGCAAGACACTGCTGGCGTGTGAGCCCGCGAACTCCGGGAAACTGTTTATGCCGCGAGCGTTCCGACCTATACTCGGCGTCGCAGGGTGCCGGCCTCGTCGTGGACGCGGGGCTCATGTACCGCCGAAGACGCACCCCTCTCGAACTTGACATGTTAATGAGGGTCACGGCTGTCCCCTCTCCTCTCGCATCGGAACTCGGGGTGGTCCGGAATCGGCCCCCAAGGGCGCTTTCTTCCAAGAACCGCGGCTTTGTCACGTGACCACGGCGTTCGAAAACTCGACCGTCAACGGACAAAGGGAGTCTTCCTCCAGCAGCGGAAGAGAGCAGCCGCTCGGGGAGCCAGTCTGTACCTTCCAAGGCCCTGGGGCCCTCTTTCCTTTTGAGTCATATTCTATAAATACAGACCCAATTCCTAGCTTTCACTGAGTCCGCAGCCCGCACCGAGCAACAGCATTCTCAATCGGTGCTCGAAGGACTGCGCACACAAATTTTATTGCGTGTTTTCTTCTTTCAAACGATGACTTAGATATTAGGATACCTGGACCACTATGCGGTATTCGCCTACGGCCGCCTACGGCGTCTCCCCCTGATGACCATGAAGGGTGCCGTGAGCTGATAGGTTTAGCAGTGTATGCTGACAATCTCGCGCCATACAGAACAGCCAGAAAGGAGTACCCAACACCACACAAATCCCTCAATAAGTTAGAAGAGAACACCCTTAGAAGACTACAAACCAACACATACCCAACACCAGCTAAATTACACCTGTGGTACCCTACACTATACTCTCCGCAGTGCCCACACTGTGGAGAGGTAGCTAACCTCTACCATATGGTGTGGGCATGCCAATTTAATCCCTTACTTGACCCCATTCCCAACGCCTCAGAGGAGCAGTGGGAGGCTATTCTGCTCAGCGATGATCCTGACCGTCAGCACTGGCTGGTGGGGAGGACCACCGCAGCAGCAGCAGCCAATGGACTACCGGACTAGGCGGCCCACCCACATGTTCTGAAAATACTGAATAAATAAAGATGTTTTCAATCAATCAATCGCCTACGGCCGCTGAATAATTTAGAAAATAATTTATTTCAGTCTGTTTCAGTTTCATCAACCGAGAAATGTTGTGACTAGCAGTTGAACTGTCACGTGAAACGTGCAAACCTGTGATATAGACGCTGATACTTTGTTTTGACTCGCTACTGCACATAAACCAGCCTGCGTCAAAGGCTAGAATTACAACAAACGAGTTATTGCCGTTTTATTTCGTGCCTCATGTAACCTAAATTCAACTACAGGTAACAGCACTCGTTCTGCCGATGAAACTAAAACAACGTCACGAAGAAATTCGCATATAAATTATTTATTGGCTGTAGGCAAATACCACAGGGTGCTCCATGTATACCAATGTCGAAATCGTCGTTTGAAAAGAGAAAATACGCAAGCAATAATTTGGTGTCTATAGTGCTTTATTGAATTAGATCAGGGCTAACAATTTGATTAAAGCCATACACAAACATGAAAAGGAGAAGTAATCACTCAAGATTTCACATAAACCTGACTTACAATGCTTTAGAATTGGCGCTAGTACATTACAGAAGAGTCAATTAGGTTTCTTCCCACACATCATACTTCATTCAATTTTGTTGTGATGCCGCGGTGGCGCATTGGTTATGGTGCTTGGCTGCTGACCCGAAAGACGCGGGTTCTATCCCGGCTGCGGCGGTTGAATTTATTTGGAGGAGAAATTCTAGAGGCCCGTGTACTGTACGATGTCAGTGCACGTTAAAGAACCCCAGGTGGTCGAAATTTCCGGAGCCCTCCACTACGGTATCTCCATAGCCTTAGTCGCTTTGGGACGTTAAACACCATAAACCAAACCAATCAATTTTGTTGTCTCATAAACTGGGCGCCATTCTCCCACTTTCCAGCGCAGACAGCTTCGGATGGGTAAACCTACGCGCTAGGCTATCTGGTTGGTTTGGTTTATGGGGTTTAACGTCCCAAAGCGACTAAGGCTATCAGAGACGCCGTAGCGGAGGGCTCCGGAAATTTCGACCACCTGGGGTTCTTTAACGTGCCCTGACATCGCACAGTACACGGGCCTCTAGAATTTCTCCTCCAAAAAAATTCAGCCGCCGCAGCCGGGATGGAACCCGCGTCTTTCGGGTCAGCAGCCGAGCACCATAACCGCTGAGCCACCGCGGCGGCTCGCTAGGCTATCTCATTTTGTCTGAAAAAAAGAAAGTGTGCCGGGTTGCAAAAAAAGTGGGGCTGAACCGAGCTCCGAACCGGTTCGGAACGGTTCCTTTGAATCGTTCCGGTTCGGGTTCAGTTCCAAGATGGCGAATAAAATATGGGTTCGGTTCGTCGGCTCCGGTTCCGGGTGGAAATTCGGTTCCGGTTTCGGGTTCAGGTTAGGTTCCGGTTCGACACCCTGCCCAAAACTAGCAAGGCTAGAACCGTTTATCCCCCTGATTAACAAGTACAAATAATACACCTGTGCTTAAGAATACACTTGAAAATCACCTTTTGTGAAGTTTTGAAAATCTCTTTGGTATACGTGTACGTAATATTCTATATTTCAGTGTTTTCGTTGTTATGACTGTCAAGATGCTACAAATGAATTTCGGGCTCCTGCCGCGCTATTTCTTGTCACATTGCAATTTTCCTTCGTGTTCATTACATATGCGTTTGTATCCTTTGTACCTTTGTGCTTGTCATCAACAGATGTCAACTCGAAATTTGCAATCCCTTCTCTTGCGTTGTCTTGTGCGAGTTTTTACTGATGACTCTCTTAGTCCCTCCCCTCTCTAATGCGCAGAGTACCTTAAGGGCAGAAAAAAACGAAATTAAATTTAACGTTCATTTGCACTGCACACCACATAAATACCCCCGAAAGGAGAAGATTGGATAGTCGTCGCCGTAGCTGAGTTGGTAGAGCACGGGACGCGAAATTCGAAGGCAGTGGGTTAGGATCCCACTGGCAGATTGTGGTTGTATTTAAGGCGAAAGCCTTCGATGTCTCATACTGTCGTCAGCAGCCGTGTCGGCAGACTTGTCCGCATTTTAAAAAGAATCTGCGTCGAGGTTTGGAATCGAACCAGGGCCTTTCGCATTTGAAGCAGAGACGCTACCACTCCGCCAGGAAGGCTCTTTTTTTTCTTTATTGCATGGAAGAACTTCCGTAGAAAGGAGGAAAACTTCAATCAGACTGGTTCGCGTCTCAAGTTACCGGGCTGCTTAATAGGAGCCCGCCATAGCCCTAACTCAACACTGCATCCCCATCAAAACATCAAAATTCAGGGAGGCACACACATGCATCTAGGCACGGCAGCCAGCTTGGAGGTTCTTCGCGTGCAGCATATACACTCCTCACCAAAGCACACTGTTCACGAAACACAGATTTGGACGATCTTGGTGGCTCGGCATTTCTGTCCATCATACGGCTTTTCCAAAGACTGAATAGTCCCATCAACATAAACAGATCATAAGGCATAGCAGAGTTTTTGTCAACAGGCAGAAATCTAATAGTGTATGGTGTAATTTCAATGTCCTTCTTAAGAGTTCGTTGTAGTATGTCCCAAAAGAACATGGCATCACGGCACAGGATGAAGCAATGATCAATTGTCTGAGGCACGTTACACAGACGGCAATTCACATTCCAGGGTGCAAACATCCCCTTGTCATTAAGAAATGTCTTGACAGGCAGCGTCGCTGTGTGTAGTTTCAAAAAGAACGTTTTAGCGGCTGCCTGAATGCACATCCGCCTAACACGCTTTAGAACACTGATGTCCAAAGACCCCAGATAAGGCTGCCGATACAATGGTGTAGGGAACAAAGACTCAGTGAGGGCCTGGGTCATCTGTTTTCTCGAGAGGCTATGCAGGTAACCTAAAGAGAAGCGCACAGTGAGGAAATTGAAAGTGTCGGCAACCTCCTTAAGGAATCCCCATAAACTCCCCTCACAAGCCTGCACAGTCGGTGCGAATAAGTAAGGGAAATGAAAACTAAGCCGCCTAATGAGCACAGCTACCAGAAACGGATGGTTTGTCGATTTTAAAAAGAAAAAACGGGAAACAAGTTGATGCACGAACAGGTGAACAAGACCCACTCCACAACCCTCTAAGGGAAGGAACAAGTTGTCTCGCCTCATGGGCTCCCATTGAGAGCGCCAAACGAATGTTGCAAATATTCTGTGTATTGCTTGCACCTTCCTCCTCGCACAATGCAGGACTTGAAGGACATACGCGAGCTTTGCAAACAAAAATATGTTACAGACCTGTGCCCTCGCAAACACTGAGAGTTCCCTACCCATCCAAGCCTGTGTTGGCCGCCGTAGAGTTACAATTTGTGAATCCCAGTAGGCTGTACTGTTGCGAACTGGGCGCAGCGGAACGCCTAGGTACTCAAGAGGGCTACTGTCCCAGCATATGCCACCGAACTGGCTTCGCCTAGTTCCCCAATAACCCAACCAAAAACCTTTGGAT
Source organism: Amblyomma mixtum (assembly GCF_055824585.1). Classification (NCBI taxonomy): domain Eukaryota; kingdom Metazoa; phylum Arthropoda; class Arachnida; order Ixodida; family Ixodidae; genus Amblyomma; species Amblyomma mixtum. The sequence goes on along the minus strand of NC_143012.1, from coordinate 101,608,229 downwards.
TTCTCTAAATTAAGAGCCGCGCCTGATACAACACAGAACTGTTTAGTCAAGTTTAGAGCCTCAAGTACACTCTTTTTGTCAGAACAAAAGAGGGCGACATCATCAGCATAGGCTAAAACTTTAACTTCACATTGAGCCAGAGAGAAACCGCGGATAGCTGCGCTGTTACTTATACTGAGACAGAGGGGTTCCAGATATAGGGCAAACAACAATGGAGACAGTGGACATCCTTGACGAACAGATGCTTCCAGTGGTATTGGTTTCGTTAGCTCCTGATTAACAATAACCCTTGTATAGGAGTTCTTATAGCACAGCCTTATGCCTTTGAGCAAGACGTCACCAATATTAGCATACTCCAAGACCACGAACAAGAAATCGTGCCGAACTTTATCAAACGCCTTCGCCAAGTCAATTTGAATCAGAGCTACTTGGCCTGTCTCATCTGATACTGTCTCTAATACTGAACGTGCAATATGGATATGTGTTTTAATACTGCGGCCTCTAATACCACAGACCTGATGCGAACCTACCAAGTCCATAATGACTAGCTGCAGACGACTGCTAATAACCTTGGCACAACTTTTGTAATCAACATTGCAGAGGGAAATTGGACGATATCCCTCAACAATTTTCAACCGATTAGTATCTTTGCTTTTGGGAATTAATATTGTGTGCCCAGAATAGAAAGTGGGAGGCAGGACACTCACATCATAAGATGCTTGGAAAACTTCCATCAAAACAGGCACTAGGCAAGGCGAAAAGGTTTTATAGAATTCGCTAGTAATACCATCTGGCCCAGGAGATTTCTGGCTCCGCAGGGCAGAAATGGCTGATTGAATTTCATGAAAAGTGATAGGTTCCTTCACTATAGCACACTTCTCATCGTCAAGTCGAGGGAAGTTTCCGAGTAAGGAACTGTAATCGAAACCCTGATTTGGATCTTCGCAACTGCCAAACATCTTTCGATAATAGTCAAAGAAAGCAGCAAGAATACCAGGCGCATCGTTGTATGTGCAATCACCATACTGAATTTCCAATATTTCCTTCGCAAGAGCATTCTCTTTTTCACCCCTCAGGGCCCGACGAGAAGGTTGCTCATCAAGAAACCTTCGGGACCTAGATCGTATCAAGGCCCCCTTATATCTTTCTGTCGCAAATTGTTGAAGCTCTGCTTTTACGTTATTAATGTCTTCGAGATAGGCACCGGGCTTACCCTCTCTAGCTCATGTAGCTCCGTTAGGGTACGCCCAAGCTCACGAAGGTGGTGTCTCTTCAGGAAAGCGATTCTTGCTGAGGCCTCAATTGCCAAGTTTTTGATCTCCTGTTTAAACAAATCCCACTTTTGAAAAACGGACAGATCACGGCGTGACCATACGTTCTTCAAACAAGTAGGTACAGCACGCTGAAAGATTTCGTCTGAGGGCAGACAGTTATTCATCTTCCACAACTCCCATCGAGGGTGAAGTACATGCCGAGTGTACCTCCCTATCTGAAGAGACACCATACAGTGGTCACTGAAGAAGATCGGCCGCACCCAGTAGCCAAACACACTTGCTAACGCGTCTACAGAAACGTAAATTCTGTCAAGGCAAGCATTAGAGGAAAACTGAAAATGAGTGAAATGCATACTGTCGCCTTTTTCCTGTCCCACGTCCACAAGACTATATTCAGAAACCAAGTCGGTAAGTAATGCAGCACTAGGGTCGTATCTTTTACATACCACTGATCGGTCCTCATCCCTACAAACGCAATTAAAATCTCCCAACAATATAATTTTGCGGTCCGTGCACAAATGTTCAACTAATGACAGAAAGAAAAGCCTTCTATCGCGCTGCTGTGTGGGGGCGTAAACACAAATAATCCGCCACTGTACACCTGAAATTGTGAGATCACAGCATATAAGTCGCCCCTCGTCATCTATGCAATAAGACATGGCTGTTATCTCTAGCGTGTTCGCCAGGAATAGCATACAACCTCCTGATAAGCCTCTCGCGTGGCTAACAATAATGTTGTATTCCGACAAAAAAGGCTCCAGAGCAGCTGCTGTATCTTCATCAGAGGACAACTTTGTTTCCTGGATAGCGGCCATACACACACTCCATTTGTTTAAGAGATGCCGTACCTGCTGTTGCCTCCTACGATTACGCATACCCCTAACGTTAAGGGTAGCGACTTGATATGCTGCGACGCTCGCCATTTTTGGTGCCAGTCTTAACAAACGCCATCCCCTGGAATGGGGTGGCCCGCCTCCAAATTGGCAGCCTCTCGGGCAGACATCGCCCTCCTCTTTAACGCCACCCTTCCCGTGGCCTCTACACATTGTGCCTTGTGGTCAGCGCCATCGATACACACCTCGTCAGCATCTGCTGGACGTTTCAAAGGTGCGGTGCTGTCCATGTCTTCCTCTGAAACAGCCAAGGCCTCGGCCCACGAACCCGAGGGGAGCACATCACTCGCTGCCACACTAACAGCCGACAGAGAACCGGACACGCCAGAGATCGACGCCACACACGGCTCACCGTTACCCTTCAACGACGAAGCAGAATCAGCAACAGAGGAGGATCGGCGAGCATTCACTGGCTGTATCGCCTCGTCTGACTCCACAGGAGGCATATCTGGACGTTGGCCTGTGGCGACGAGGTGTTCCTGTGCAGCAAGCACAGCAGTCTCTGTAGCGCTCACGGGGGGGGGGGGGAGGGGGGGGGGGCCGGGTCCGGCGGTTTTCGTTCTGGAGGCGCGGATGCTAGATGGCCAGTCGCTTGAGATTCCGTGTTGATTTGAGGTGTTGAAGCCTTCTGTTCCCTATCTATTCGATGCTCACGACTTAGTTCTCCGGTCGCGTCGACAACCTCAGACACATCCATGATGTGTTCTGATGCCACGTCATCTTCCCGTGACCACTGGCCTTGACGCAGCCTGTCAGCGTACCTCAAGACACAGTTCTCCGCAGTATGGCCAAAGCGTCGGCACTGGGTGCACCGAGGCGTGCGACACTGGCGCCGTACATGCCCAACCCGGCTGCATCGGAGGCACAGTGGAGGTCTCCCTGGGATAAGGACTAATGCCTGCACTCCATAAACATTAAGTGTGTGTGGGATTGTGCTTGCTGACACTCCATCCTTGAGTGTGAGGGAGATTTCACGGTTCGACGTTTCCATATGCTCCATCCCTGGGCACCGCCACTTTTCACGCTCCACAGACTGAATCGTGCCATAAGGCTCTAATGCTTCCACAATCATCCGGTGTTCCATAAAGCGGGGAAGCCAAAGGAGCTTAACCTTGACGTTCTTAGTATCCGGGTCAAACACCATGCACCGCAGTCCTTTGACAGGAAACTCCGCTTTGTTAACAAGCTTCTGTTTGGAAGAACTACTCTCGCAGGTAACCATCCACACGTGGCTCATTTGGTATTGACCAATGCACAAAATTTCCCGGAGATCCAATATCTGTGCGAGTGCGTCACGGAAGTCAGGCGCTCGGTACGGGCGACCCTTAAGGTCAGCATGCAGGAAAATGGTATTAAGGACAACATTACCGGTAGGCAATCGGGGAAGTACAACTTTGTACGAGTCCGTAGTGTCCTGAGACGTCGCTAGACCTCGGCCAACGGCCGATGCGCTGTTTCCAGCAAGGAGCACGTTGAAGCACAGCCGCACAGGTTTGAGCGTGAGTAAAGGTGCATCTAGTGAATACATGGCTCTCGTAAATGAAATATACCAAAATAAAAAATAAAAATAAGAAAAGGAACAAAAATAAACAGTAAAATAAAATAAAAATATAAAAAAAAAACAAAAATAAAAAAACTAAATAAAAAATAAAGTTAAAAATTAAATGGGAAACATAAAATATGAAAAAAAAACTGTGAGCCAAGAATAGGTTTCGTTTTGCGGCAATTTAGAGACGCAAAGTGCCCCTGAGTTTTTTTCTCCTGCTTCCTAATAAAATATTAGTTACTTCAACTATTGATCTCCCATTGATAAACATCGCCAAATTGAAAGAATTAGAGGTCCTTACTCTCCTTTGTTTGGGAGACTGTTGGCGTCCGTCGTGTAGGTCATAACGACCACCTCTTTTTTTTTTCTTCCCTGCTCTGTTCAATAGCTTAACGACGGCCGTGGTTCTGGCTGTCTTAGTGTCATAGGTAGCAAAAGAGGACTTTCGCGCACCTACCGCCCCCCATCGTTCGATCACGTTTCACGTGTGGCACTCGGGGTAATAGAGGACGTACTACGTCCGCTCCTGTGGACGAGTGTGGCGCTGGTGAACACTCTCAAGGCTTGGTTGCACTGCCCATAATTACCACCGAAAGCAGAAGATTGGACAGATGTCGCCATAGAAATACGCAGATAGTGGCTTCAAATCCCACTGGCAGATTGTGGTTGTTTTTGTTCTGATTTCTATTTAATTATTAATTATTTAAACGGTTCATTTTCCACTGATCAACGCCACAAAGCAGAAAAAAATCCCCTATATCTGACATGATAAAATGCCGGCAAAAGAGCACTCTCCACACGAGACATGGTACAGTACGAGCGCAAACTGGCAACTAATTTTGTTCGTAGAACGCGCCACTATGTAGAGAAACAGAAAAAAAAGCATGCGCTGTCAATACCGCGCATGTTACAAACTATAGACAGCAAGGCCGAATCTTACAACTTCTTATCAAGAAAGGCCATTTCACTGTTTTACAGCTCAGCAGAAGAATCGTCGATACAATCACGCTCATTTTTCTTTATGATATAGGCTCCCATCAGTTCTGGAAAATGTTTAGTTGGGCTAGTTGGTATGGATGTTTAATAAAACAGCGCAAAAGACGACGCACCAGAGAAAGGAGAACACAGGACTGCGCTCGTCCTCTGTTCTCTTTTCCGTCGTTTTTTGCGCTGTTTTATTAAGCATCCATCAGTTCACGTGCGATTGTGCTGCGGCTCTTGCTCAGAATTCTTCCTTCACCCAGCAGCGGCCTGCAGTCCCGGCAAGTCAGAGAATGTTCAGGCAAGTTTGAACCCACCCCAGTTGATAACGATAGGTCATGTTCCCGTGCACGATCGTTAACGCAGCGTCCAGTCTGGCCTACGTACTTTTTACCACAAGTTAATGGTACCTCGTATATGAGAGCGACGGCGCGTTCCCCAAAATGCTTAGCGTGCTTCTTGCCACAAGAACTTTATGTTGTGGGACGCCCATAACAAAAGGTTTGGTTTGGTTTGGTTTATGGGGTTTAACGTCCCAAAGCGACTAAGGCTATGAGAGACGCCGTAGAGAAGGGCTCCGGAAATTTCGACCACCTGGGGTTCTTTAACGAGCATCGACATCGCACAGTACACGGGCCTCTAGAATTTCGCCTCCATCAAAATTCCACCGCCGCGGTCGGGATCGAACCCGCGTCTTTCGGGTCAGCAGCCGAGCACCATAACCACTGAGCCACCGCGGCGGCCCCATGACAAAAGGAGCGCGAAAACAAGACGACGGACGGAGACAGAACAAACACCACGAGCGCTCGTGATGTGTGTTCTGTCTTCGTGCATCGTCTTTTTTTTTGGCCCTCCTTTTGTCATTTATGAGAGATGTTGACTTGCCAAACCTTCCACCTTTATGCACATAAACACCATACATAAACACCATGAACAACATACAAATATTGCAAACGCGAAGAAAACTTCAGCGATTGAAATTTTTTTTCCTACTCAAAAATAATAATCTCTCCATGAGCCCTGATTTCTTTCTTAAGCCGATCACAACCCGACTAACACGACATCGTCACACGGAATCACTAACACCGTACAGCGCTAGAATCAATGCTTTTAAATACTCTTTTTTTTCCCCCACAAAATAACTCAATGGAATGAACTCCCCCCTGAGGTTGTAAACAGCATCGATGCCATTAACAAAATTGCTTATTGATAATTGCTGAGTTGTTTTTCCTTGTTCTTCACTATGTTCTATTACTGATATGTTAGTTTCTTCCATGTTATTTGCCGCGCTTCTTTTTATGCTATTTTGCCCCTACAGCTTAGACCTATCTTTGGGTCTGCAGTATTCTATAAATAAAAAATAAAATAAAATAAATACGGAGTCGCTATCGGCCTGCCTTTGCATTCCGACCTTTTTGCACGCTTTTCCTTTCATCCTTTCGCGCAATTTTACCATGTCAGAGTAATTCACCAGCTAGCCCGACAGCTTGTTCTACTTAAAGATCTCTATGCTCCACGGTTTCGGTGAGTGCTGGCTTCCGTTTATTGCAGAAGTCAGCAATAAAAAATAAATAAACCATCGTGATTAATACGTTAGCGTTAGAAGTATCCGTGCAAACGAAAATGGTGATGGCCGTAACGCGTGACGTGCGTGGAACCTTCTGAAAAATTCAGGGGGCACTTTGACTGTCTAAAGTGCGTAGAGGCGAAAGCCTTTTCCGCACCACTTTGACTGCTTCTGGGGCACTGGTGGCGTCACATATAATTGAGTACTAATTACTAAGTGATGACGAATCACTAATTAACGGTTAATTACTGAGTAATGTCTGAATGCTAATTAACTGCTAATTAATGACGCTTAAGCTTCGCCTTTAGGAGCGGAACACGACGGCGTGTTTGTAGCGCTGCCAGGGAGTCCACGGAACAGAACGCCACCACCCGTTCGGTGCGATTAATTGATTACAAACATCTTTATTTCTTCAATGTTCTCAGAGCATGTGGGTGGGCCGCCTAGTCCGGTAGTCCACTGGCTGCTGCTGCTGCGCTGGCCCTCCCCACCAGCCAGTGCTGACGGTCAGGATCATCGCTGAGCAGAATAGCCTCCCACTGCTCCTCCGAGGGGATGGGAATGGGGTCAACGAAGGGATTATATTGGCATGCCCACACCATATGGTAGAGGTTACCTACCGCTCCACAATGTGGACACTGCGGAGAGTACAGTGTAGGGTACCACTGGTGTATTTAGCTGTTGCTGGGTATGTGTTGGTTTGTAGTCTCCTAAGGGTGTTCTCTTCTAACTTGTTGAGGGATTTGTGTGGTGTTGGGTACTCCTTTCTGGCTGTTCTGTATGGCGCAAGATTGTCAGCATACACTGCTAAACCTATTAGGTCGCGGCACCTTTCATGGTCATCAGGGGGAGACGCCCGGTATAGAAGAGCTCGGGCATGCCTGTGGGCGGCTTCGTTTCCTCCTGGTAGTTCCAGGTGACCGGGGAACCAGATGACTGAGACCTGGTTGGGTGGATGCTTAGTCAGCAATGACAACCCTGACTTGTGAATTAATCCGTTATTGAAGTTGCGACAGGCGTTCTGGGAATCAGTGAGCACAACGGCGTTGGGGTTAGATGCTACAGCTAATGCAATAGCTGCCTCCTCTGCGTGAGTGGGGTTAGATGTTTTCACTGAGGCGCAGTTTTTTCACTATCGACCCTGAAGGCGTTGAGACCACAATAGTCATGACTCCATTCTTTGGTCCTGCTGCGTCCACGTAAAGGGTGTTAATTTCCTTGTCCCATTTCTTCTGCAGGGCTTCACCTCTTGCTTTCCTCCTCTCGGTGTTATATGCGGGATGCATATTCCGCGGAATGGGGTGCACGTTTATGCGTCTTCTCACATCGCATGGGACCTCTTCCCTTTGGTCAATTGTATAGGGCAGATTAACATGGATTTTATCGAGCAGTTCTCTGCCGTGTTTTGTAAGTGCGAGCCGATTCAGTTGTGAGAGCCATTGTGCTTCCCACATCTCTTTGAGGGTATTATGTACTCCTAGAGCCATGAGCTTTGCCGTTGGCGTGGAGTTCGGTAGGCCCAGTGCCGTCTTGTAGGCTTTCCTGATGAGTACCTCCAACTTTTCAATTTCCGACCTGGAGAGGTTAAGGAATGCCGTCCCGTACATTATCCGAGAGATCACGAAAGCTTGCACTAAGCGGATGGTGTCCCTTTCCTTCATGCCATGGTGTTTATTTCGGATACGATGTCAGCGCACGTTAAAGAACCCCAGGTGGTCGAAATTTCCGGAGCCCTTCTCTCCGGCGTCTCTCATAGCCTCAGTCGCTTTGGGACGTTAAACCCCAATAAACCAAACCAAACCAAACCGATGTATCATGCGGAGGATTTGCTCGGTGGATGTTTTAAGCCTCTTCATAGTGGTGGTGTTCAGTCGCCCCTGCGGGATATACTGCCCTAGGATCTTGATCTCCGTGCGTTTCTGTACTGGGTGGTTCTCTATATACACCGAGATGTTCTGCGCTAGGGGTGTCCTCGGGTTCTTCAGGATTAGCAACTCGGACTTTTCCGGCGCACACTGGAGGCCTCTCTCCCTGGCGTACCGGTCCACCGTGTCGGCTGCTGCTTGAAGACGCTTCTCGATCGCGGCGTCACTCCCCGAGTTGCACCAGACAGTGATATCATCCGCATACAATGTGTGTTTGATGCCGGGGATTTCTGAAAGAAGGCCTGGTAGATCTTTTATAGCCAAATTGAACAAGAGAGGTGACAGTACCGCCCCTTACGGAGTTCCCCTCGGGCCTAGAGTGATGGGATCTGATTTTATTCCACCGAAGTTTATAGTGGCTTGCCAGGCTTATAAGAAGTTTTTGATATAGTTGTAGGTTCTTGCGCCACAGTTGATATCGGCGAGGCTTTGCAGGATGTTTTTATGTAGAACGTTATCGAACGCTCCTTTCAAATCAAGTGCCAGGATGGCCCTTGTCTGTGACTTGGGAGGTGTCTCAAGGAGGTCATTGTACAGGTACAAGAGGGCGTCCTGCGTCGATAGGTGAGGGCGAAAGCCGAATTGAATATTAGGTAGGAGGTTGTTTTTTCTAAGTATCTACTCAGTCTCGTGTTGATGACCCTCTCTATGAGCTTCCCCAAACACGAGGTCAGCGATATCGGTCTTAGATTATCCAGTTTAAGGGGTTTGTTCGGCTTCGGAATGAACCGAACCTCGGCTGTCTTCCAGGATATTGGTAACGTTCCTGTAGCCCAATGCTGTTCGTTGACGCATTCCACCAGCGAGGCGATGCCTTGCACTTTGAACGCAACGCTTTTTGAGGAAAGGAAATGGCGCAGTAATTCTCTGTCATCTCGGTGGACACCTGAACCGCAGCGTACAGGAAGGGAGGAAGTGGGAGTGAAAGAAGAAAGACAAAGAGGGCCCGTAATGAAGAAAATGAAAATTGTATTTGAGGAAAGGAAATTACGCAGTAACTGTCTTACGTATCTCGGTGGATACCCGTCATATTTCAGTCGGGCACTTTTGTGACCTAAAGTGCGGTCACTGATGTGTGGTTAAGATGTTAAGCTTCGCCTATAAGAGTGGAACGCGACAGCGTCTTGCAACGCTGCCAGGGAGTCCATAGAACCATAAGCCTCGTGTCCGCGATTTTTCGCCTCGTGTCCGCGAATTCAGAAAAAAGCTATGGAAATACGGGAAACCAAGAAAAGATTGGGGTGAAAAAGTGTCGCTGGTTTTCAACAAACTAGATAAACGGTGAATTGTACTTTTGGGACAACGAGAAATGTGAAGTGTCACCAATTGCAGCTCATCCGGTTACACCGGTACCTTTACTAACCGAGGCAAAAAAACCAAAACACAAGTACACGGGCTGTATACGCACGCACCGTCCACAACGTCCCAAATAACTTTCGTGAACATTAATGCGCGTAGTATTATCAATAAGCTCGGTCCCTTGGAATCTTTATTATTAGGTTTAAAGCCAGAATTCATGGCTATAACAGAAACTTGGCTGACAAGCGAAATCAAAGCCTTTGAAGTAATTCCCCCCAACTACTCCATAGCACGCAAGGACAGGCTGATGCGAGGCGGAGGCGTGGCATTAGTGATAAGAAAAGATATACATTTCGTTACGTTACCTGAAGTTGAGGGGGTTGAAGTAATTTTTTGCAAACTCTGCTTTTCTGATTCTGCAATCGTTGTGGGTTGCGTCTATCTTAGTCCTTGTTCTGATCCTATCATACTTCATTCATTGTATAAGTATATGCAACATCATGTTAAGGGGGTGAGACTAATACTTTTAGGGGATTTAAATCTTCCTGATATTAACTGGAATACACTGCACCACACCTCACTCAATCTTCCTGATATTAACTGGAATACAATGCACCATACCTCACCTTGCGCTGATGTTGTTTTTGATATAATGCTTTCTTTTAACCTCTCGAAAATTATAACAGATCCCACACGTGTGCAAGGAACCAGCTCTAATGTTTTAGATTTAGTTTTCCTGAGTAGTCACTTCTCCTGTCGAGAAACAAAGGTTGAAATTTTAAATGGCCTGTCTGATCACAAACTTGTAATGTGTTCTGTCCCGCATCACTATCGTGCCCCTTGTTTTCCATCTACAATAACGTACCCAGACTACAACCGAGCTGACGACACTACCATGCTTGATACTTTATCACACGAACTAACACCATTTCAGCAACTCTCAGATGACATAAATACTGACATAGAAACATTGTGGCAGATATTCAAAAACGTGTCATATTGCGTTACTAATTATGTGCCAACCAAGACTAAGAGAATACGCAAACGTAATCCATGGATAACTCGAACCGTAATTCATGCCAAGCGAAAAGTTCGACGGCTGAAAAAAGTGCAGAAACGCCATCCATCACCAAAAACAATTGAAAAAATAAACTCGGCCATCACTGATTTGAAAACCAAAATAAAAACAGCTAAAACATTTTACTTTACTAATACGCTGACTCGTTTCTTAAAAGATGCTCCCCAAAAGTTCTGGCGTCACGTGAACCCTAAATCACGAAAAGATAACCAAGCTTCTCCAGAGGAAAACAGAAATATTGCAACCACGCTGAATACCTACTTTACTTCTATTTTCACTACAGACAACGGAATTAAGCCTCGTATTAGTTTTTGCTCAGGAAATAAATTAGAGCCCCTTACTGTAACAGAAACAGGAGTCTTAAACCTCTTAATAAACTTGGACACAAAGAAAGGATCAGGACCTGATGGAATCTCTAACATTTTCTTGCGTAGATATGCCGAGTGGGTAGCAAAATATTTAGTAATACTTTTTAAAAAGTCATTGTCATCGCACACCATTCCTAAAGAATGGAAAATAGCTAAAGTGACACCTATACACAAAACAGGAAGCATATCAGATCCCTCAAATTTCAGACCAATTTCACTAACAAGCACTGTATGCAAGTTACTAGAGCACATTATCTTAAAGCACACAACAACCTACTTAAAGGAAAATCAAATTTTAATACATTTTCAGCACGGCTTTCCGAAAGGAGTTTCTACAGTCACACAACTAATCGAACTTACACATGACATATCCTTCGCTATTGATCAACAGAAACAAATTGATCTCATTTTCTTAGACTTTTCGAAAGCTTTCGACCGCGTATCACATTCCAAGCTTATTATGAAACTTAATGCAACCCTTGGAGCTGGCCCTATAGTAGATTGGATCGCTGATTATTTGACTGACCGTAATCAATTCGTCGAAATTAACAATGCTAAGTCCGAAACAGCTAATGTTACATCCGGCGTGCCACAAGGAAGTGTTCTTGGCCCAGTATTATTTTTAATTTTGATAAACGACTTACCTACTAGTATTTCTCACAATATTAAACTCTTTGCCGACGACTGTGTACTTTACCAGAAAATTAACTGCGTCAATGGCTATATAGCTTTAAAGAACGCTTTAACAGCAGTGACCAAGTGGTGTGAAGAATGGCAGATGACTATTAATGTTAAAAAATCAGTTTCTTTATCCCTAACCAGAAAGATACACCAATCAAATTTCCAGTACACATTAAGCAACATTCCTCTTGATTCGGTGTCCGAATATAAATATTTAGGCATAACACTGACCTCTGACCTCAGATGGGATTCTCATGTTAACAATGTCACATCAACCGCCTTAAAACAGTTATTTTTCATACATGTGTTGCTCGATTTCTTTGCCTCAATCTATCGAAAAGGTGAAACAGCTTATTTGCTGCGCTCAAATTTCGCATTAGGAAGTAACGTAATCGTCGGTAATTTTTTCATTAACAGACGCCTCAAACTAGCACCATCAGAAACAAAGCTCCCAGCGTATAACACATATGTCAGACCAATTCTAGAGTATGCTAATGTTGTTTGGTTTCCTTTCACTAACAAGCTTACTAAACAAATAGAAGCAGTGCAGAGGAAGGCGGTCAGATGTATATTTAATAAACACAGGTTGACAGACTCACCAACAGAACACCTCAAACACGCAGGACTACTAACCCTTCAAAACAGAGCAAAACTAGCGCGCCTTAAAACCATGTATCAACTCGTACACAATCAATTAAAAGTCGACACTTCAAGATACATATCAAAATCACAAACGCGACAAACACGTAATAAACACATACACACTCTAAACGAGTTTTCATTCCGTACTGACACTTTCAAATATTCATACTTCCCTCGTGCTATACGTGAATGGAATACCTTGAACACATCCATTGTTAGTAATCCATCATTAAATTTCTTTAGCACACGTGTGGAAAATCAACTACTTATATCTTAGTATTTATTGAGTTCATATATGTCATTACGAAGTTATTCCTTCCGTTTGTGTTTTCACTTGTGGTATTATTTGTCCGCCAAAATCTTGTCACATGCTCCTCATTCTGGTTTATTTGTTACACGTATCTTCTAATGTATAATCTTGTGTCATATTTTTTATGTACTTTGATTAATTACCATTGTAATTTTTTTGTGTGCCTCTGTACTTTTGAATGCCCTACCTGTTACGATCGCTGATGGGATTGACAGTATCGAATAAATAAATAACAAATAAATAAATATTATTTGGAGACCTCACCAGAATATTTAATAGGCAAATTAGAACGAATTTAGAAACTATTCAAACATATCCAAGAAAACAGACCTTCACTCCCGGCCTAGCTGAGCGTAGAGTTTTTGTACCTGCTTTATCACGGACGCTTCTACATGACAAAAGCAGAATACCTTCAGGAACCATTCTGCCACTCCTCGAAAACTAACAGTGCGAAATCCATCACTTCTCAAACAAATATCCTGGTTCCCTTTAGTAAGGTATCTCTTAAAAGAACAATAGAAAACACTTCACCATCTAGTGTTGTGAACTGTACCTCAGCCGAATCCTTTAGAGAATGTTAATCACCTTGAATTGACATCATTACCATCCGATACCCCTGTGATCACAAATTGTTATCCGCTATTGACATTTTCCTACCTTGCATCTACTCCTGCGTGGGTTCAAAACCCTGAGTGTTTATTTGCAACTAAAAAATAAATTGTAAGACGGGGGTTTATTAAAGGCACTGGGACCTTATTGAAGGAGCAGGGCGGCAACAGTCTGCGGTCAGCCAAAGCGAGCCCAAAGCACGCGCAGCGATGGCACTGCCGCCGCTGCACAGAATGTTCGTCTTCGTCTTTACAATTGCCCCCGGGGAGAAAAGGAGCCAACCTGGCGACTCAGGGCGCAGGCAGGACGGCTGGGTCGTAGAATGGCTTGAGGCGCTGGACGTGAACAGTCTCGCGTCCACGTCGGCGGCGATCAGAAGATGGGTTGAGAGGTTCTACAGTGTAGTTAACTGGAGATGTGCGCTCCAGTACGCGGTATGGGCCATGGTACTTGGCAAGAAATTTTGATGACAAACCCGGAGTATTCGTCGGAATCCAGAGCCACACAAGGGAGCCGTTGGCGAAGTATGGTGTTGTTTGGCTGAGGTCGTGGCGGGATTTCTCTCTGCACTGGGTGTCAGTCGTGAGGGCACGGGCGATGCGACGACAGTCTTCGGCGTGCTGGGCGGCTTCAGATAGAGGCGTATACTCGGAAGCATCGGGTTGGTACGGGAGAATGGTGTCGATGGTAGCAGAAGGGTGACGGCCGTAAAGGAGAAAGAAAGGAGAAAATCCGGTAGTGGACTGCGTTGCGGTGTTGTACGCGTAGGTCACGTACGGAAGGACAAGATCCCAGTTTGACTGATCTGAAGAGACATACATAGATAACATGTCACCGAGGGTACGGTTAAAGCGCTCGGTGAGACCGTTGGTTTGCGGATAATATGCGGAGGTGCTTCGGTGAATTATATTGCACTTGGTGAGCAGTGCTTTCACAACATCCGACAGAAAGGCGCGGCCTCTGTCGCTCAGCAGTTCGCGAGGGGCGCCGTGACGAAGGATGAATCGGTTTAAAATAAACGAGGCCACCTCTGAGGCTGTGGCGGCTGGAAGGGCTGCGGTTTCGGCATACCTTGTCAAATGATCAACCGCGACGATAGCCCAACAGTTGCCGGCCGAAGTGTACGGGAGGGGACCGTATAAGTCAATGCCGACGCGGTCAAATGGGCGTGGCGGGCAAGGTAGCGGCTGCAATTCTCCAGCAGAACGATGAGGAGGTGGCTTGCGACGTTGACAGGTAAGGCATGACCGCACGTATTTGCGGATGAATGTGTACATGCCACGCCAATAATATCGTAGTCGGATGCGATCGTAGGTCTTGAACACTCCGACATGACCACACTCCGGGTCAGCATGAAAATGGGCGCAGACTTCCGAGCGAAGGTGACGAGGAATAACTAGCAACCACTTGCGGCCGTCTGAGGTGTAGTTGCGGCGATAAAGGAGGTTATCACGTATTGAGAAATGGGAAGCATGGCGGCGAAGAGCGCGCGAAGGCGAAGCAGCCGTAGGGTTGGCGAGGAAGTCAATAAGAGAAGAGATCCATGGGTCGGCACGCTGCGAGGAAGGCATGGCGCTGATGTGAAGCATAGGTGAGGAGGCGTCGAAGGCGGAAAGGCTGGAAATATTGGCTGGAAGTGGGCAGCGGGACAGAGCATCGGCGTCTTGATGTTTGCGACCAGTACGATACACGACGCGGATATCGTACTCCTGGAGGCGAAGGGCCCACCTCGCGAGGCGACCGGATGGATCTTTCAGAGAGGAAAGCCAGCATAGCGCATGGTGGTCGGTCACGACGTCAAACGGGCGTCCGTAGAGGTAAGGGCGGAACATGGTAAGGGCCCAAACTATCGCCAGACACTCTTTTTCAGTGACCGAGTAGTTAGATTCAGCCTTTGTTATCGTGCGGCTGGCATAGGCAACGACGTATTCGATGAAGCCAGATTTGCGTTGTGCGAGTACGGCGCCGATGCCTACCCCACTGGCGTCAGTATGGACCTCGGTAGGTGCGTTTGGGTCGAAATGGCGCAGTATCGGCGGTGCGGTGAGGATACGGCGCAAAGAATCGAAGGCGTCGTCACAAACTTGCGGCCACTGAGAAAGATCGGAACTGCCGGACAGAAGTTGTGTCAAAGGTGCAGCAATTGAGGCAAAGTTGCGTATAAACCTACGAAAGTAGGAGCACAGACCCAGGAAGATGCGCAGATCTTTGATAGAAGTAGGTCGAGGAAACGCAGCCACAGCACGAAGTTTAGCCGGGTCCGGACGGACACCGTCCTTAGAGACAACATGGCCTAAAATGGTAAGTTGGCGGGCGGCAAAATGACACTTCTTTAAGTTGAGCTGAAGGCCGGCGTCAGAGAGGCAGGTCAAAACGTGCTTCAGTCGGGAGAGGTGAGTGTCAAAGTCAGGCGAAAACACGACGATGTCGTCGAGATAACAGAGGCAGGTCTTCCACTTCAGCCCACGCAGAATGGTATCCATCATCCGCTCAAAGGTGGCAGGAGCATTACAAAGGCCGAAAGGCATCACAGTAAATTCATATAGGCCGTCAGGGGTTACAAAGGCTGTTTTGGGGCGATCGGCCTCTTCCATGGGTACCTGCCAGTACCCGGAGCGTAAATCTAAAGAAGAAAATATTTCGGCACCTTGCAAGCAGTCTAGCGCATCATCGATGCGAGGCAGGGGATATACGTCCTTGCGCGTGATCTTGTTAAGGCGGCGGTAGTCTACACAGAAATGGATGGAGCGGTCTTTCTTTTTGACAAGCACAACTGGCGAAGCCCAAGGACTGCTTGAGGGCTGAATGACGCCGCTCTTGAGCATTTGGTCGACTTGATCTTCAATGACTTGGCGCTCGGTTGTCGACACACGATAGGGGCGCTGCCGTAGAGGAGCCTGGGCACCTGTGTCGATGCGATGTGTGACAGTCGAGGATTTAGCCGGTGAACACGCAAGGTCGTTGCCCTGCACAAAAGAGTGTACCGTGTCGATAGATCGTTGTAATGACTCTGCAATCTCTCGATTGGATCTGGAGTTGGTCCATATGGTGATGTCGTTGCGTGTAGAATGATGTATATGTGCGATAGCATCTAACAGACGTGGGATGCCACTCATAGTAAGGTTGAAGAGAAACGGTGAAAGTACAGCGCTTTGCGGAGTTCCTCTGGTGTCGAGTGTAATTTTGTTGTTACTTTTATTGCGAAAGCAATACTACTTGCACTTTCAGCCCGTGGCGTAGCGAGGCCGGTAGCTACCAAATTAGCATATTGGATTAGATTGGATTGCATTGGATTGGATACTAGTTCCACTTTCAGCCCGTCGCGTAGCGAGGCCGATAGCTACCATATTATCATATTGGATTGGATTTGATTGAATTGGGTTGTATAACGGATGCATCACCACAAGTCTAACCACAAGCACCACCACCAGCTACACTACCAGCGGACTTATGGCGTAGCTACCACTATTATTGCGAAAGCAATACTACTTGCTTTTTCAGCCCGTCGCGTAGCGAGGCCGGTAGCTACCAAATGAGCATATTGGATTGGATTGCATTGGTTTGGATACTAGTTGCACTTTCAGCCCGTCGCGTAGCGAGGCCGGTAGCTACCATATTATCATATTGGATTGGATTGGATTGTATGACCGATGCATCACCACAAGTCTAACCACAAGCACCACCACCAGTTATACTACCAGCTGAACCATGGCGTAGCTACGGATATTGCTTTCGGAATAGACCCTTTAGAAAATTCAGTCTGGCAACTCGGCAGGCATCATCATCAGCAACTTTCGTCGGCGCCGGGTGCCATATTTTGGGCACCTTTGGCTGGAAGACGCGCAGCTGCACAGCCTTTGCACTAGTTTCTACCTTGTGGCATGTCTGGTTGCGTTTGTGAAATCGATGGCGGCAAATTTGCAGTGGTCGAGGGACCTGACTGTCATTCTGGGCGGATTTTCGGAAAGGCTTTTGGACTCCTGTCGTCCGGCCGCACCTCTCAGCGAAGCTACAAGCCGGTATCACTGCGATCCGTCGACAGTGCGCGTTGTCGTGTCCCCCTGCAGGTCGAATCTACTGTCGATAAAGGAGGGCTAACAACACTTGGACCGGACTCGACTACGAGCAGGCGCACTGCAGGGCGAAATGCGTGTGGATCCGGATACGGGCGCTCGATCAGCAGTGCCGGTGCGAAATCAGTCGCGTTGTAGTTGTTCACCATCTAGGCCTAGCGACGACTAGGGCAGTCGGGGACCAGCGCGAAGTTCGTCGCCCGGCGTTGCCGCAGGCGGTGTCGTTGCCGAAAGCTCCACTCTAGCACAGGCATGCTGTCGTTGCTAGAATCTAGCAAGCATCCTTTCTGGTAGCATGGCTGCTTTGTATTTTCTTGTGCGAACGTGAAGTGAGCCGAGCCTGCCGGCCGGCCAGCCTGGATCCCGTCTGCCGGCGTCATAAAAACGGGCTAATGAGTATTCTCGACGTAAATAATAAACCCTGGGATAGGGAAATGAGAAATTATATCATTTTTCTGGGCCATTGGTCAATACCGAGTTGCTGGTAAAAGTGACAACTGTATTACGAGCGAATTTGTTGCGAGAACCGCCTCGAAGCTGCCGCTAGCCCGACGCTGGGGTCCGGCTCGACTGGCGCCCGCTAGCTCCGCTGCTGAAGGCGCCGTAGAAATTGACCATACTATTATTTTATTGTGAGATGATGCTGTTGACAGCAAAACGGAGTGAAGAATAGGCCTTCACTTATAGCGCGGGCGAGTTCCGAAGCGCCGGCCCCTGCCGCTTCGATGCGAAGCAACCTATAGGCCTAGCGACGACCACGGCAGACAGGCAGCCGCAGAGCTCTTCGCCCGGAGCGCCCGCGAGCGGTGCCGTTGCCGAAAGCTCGCAACATCAGCTGGCATGCTTTGTCGCCGCTCGAGTATAGCTGGCAGTCTTTGTGATAACAAGGCGATGCCAAGCCAAGTGCGTCGCGCTGCGGCGAAGTGCGACGCCGGTTGTGGGCGGAGCTTGGGTAGAGCGGCGCAGCAGTGCTTGCCGCTGCGTGTGTCCCTGCTTGCTGTGGTGTGGTAGTTCGGAAGCGGCGACCGGAGCGGCGCGCCGGACGTGTTGCCGGACATGTGTCTCCTGCCTTAGCCAGAGTGCACAGGCCCTGACCGAACGAAAACACACAGCTGCTGCTGCTGCACTCCGCCTATGTCGCCGTCGTTTGCTGCATGTTCGCAACGGAGAGAACGACGGTGCACCTCGCCGCGCCGCATCGTCGTGCTCTTTTTCGCGCACACGGCTCTCTATGAATGGACGTGGATGCTTGAAAATCCAAAACAAGCGGGTTTGAGCTACGTTTTGATTTTGTGACGCGCCGAAACAGTCGCCAGCATCGGAAAGCATGTCCTCGAGTGCGCCGAAGGTGGCACCTTTATTTTTGTGCTCACTATACAGCGGAGCGACTACACGGTAGAAGGAACTTTTCGCTGCTCTTTCAATACTTATATCATTTATTTTAATGTCTGGCTACCTTATTTATTTAATAAATAATTTTATTATTTATTATTGGCTAATTTATTTTAATGTCTTATTTTAAAGTCTGGCTACCGACGCGTCGGTTTCTGGTTACGGAGAAACCAGGTCCGCGCGGGGGTTCATAGTGGCCAGGCTCTGAGGACCGCCGCCTCGGGGAAGCGGCCTTACGGCCGGCCGCAGGCTTAACCGCCTGCGGGATGCCGGGGGATGAGGGCTTAGTACTGCCTCGTAAGAGTCTGGCGAAAACCGAAGATGTGTGGAGTACCGGTGGAGTAGGCCCGGGTCATCTCATCCTAAGCCACGTTCTTGGTTAGTGGCCCGGTCGCCCAGCCTTGAACACTCTCTCCTCGGTAGGAGAAGAGTAAGCTAGAAGAGGAAATAAGTGCATGGATGGTTGGAGGAAGCACAGATGGACCCCCCGGAGCGACCAGTTCTGAGGCCGCGAGGCCGTTGACGTTCTGGACCTCCACTGGCTCGGGACTATCACACATACTTCCGGTGTCCGAAAAACCGCGAAAAACCTTCGACGGCTAGTAGCCGGCAGGTGGGAAAGGCCTTCTAGTGTGCGAGAGGAGCCCCAGGTAGCTACTGACCCCGTGTTAGGTTTTCCTGTCTCCGACGGTCGGAGCCCGTTGCGTATGGTGGGTGGTCGGGCATCCCGTGAGTGTGGCCGCACCATTGGGCAATCTCGATGCTCTCCCTGTCCTGGCCAGGCGGGCCAGTAATGGAGTCGAGATAATTGAAGGATCAGAGCAAAAAACTCGCTGTCCCCATTCCCTTCCCACGTCCCATTTCCCTTTCCGCTAATTCCCAGGTGAGGTCAGGGGAGCCTCCCCGGGCCCGCTCTCTCGGCTGTGGGTCGCTAATGTAGCATTTTCCCTATTATTTTATTTTTCCACCCACGGGTGGTCAAATTACAACTTGCCTACGGGCCTCCTCTTTTATTTTTCAATTGGGTTAAGCCTGTTGTGTGTAAACGGTGCAGGCAGGGGCCTATTATTTTTATTTCCTTTTCGGTTGCCCCAACCTATTCAATGTCCAATATCTGTTGAAGAGGTCCGTAAGGTCCTTTACTGATTTGTCCTCTACGTTGCGCAACATCTTATTGGTAATGCGATCGTCCCCGCCTGCTGAGGTGGTGTTAATATGATGGCTGTGGCTAGAGTTCCGTCCGGACGGAACTACAATTTGCGCTAGAGTTCCGTCCGGACGGAACTACAATTTGCGCTAGAGTTCCGTCCGGACGGAACTACAATTTGCGCTAGAGTTCCGTCCGGACGGAACTACAATTTGCGCTAGAGTTCCGTCAGGACGGAACTACAATTTTCGCTAGAGTTCCGTCAGGACGGAACTACAATTTGCGCTAGAGTTCCGTCCGGACGGAACTACAATTTGCGCTAGAGTTCCGTCCGGACGGAACTACAATTTGCGCTAGAGTTCCGTCCGGACGGAACTACAATTTGCGCTAGAGTTCCGTCCGGACGGAACTACAATTTGCGCTACAGTTCCGTCCGGACGGAACTACAATTTGCGCTAGAGTTCCGTCCGGACGGAACTACAATTTGCGCTAGAGTTCCGTCCGGACGGAACTACAATTTGCGCTAGAGTTCCGTCCGGACGGAACTACAATTTGCGCTAGAGTTCCGTCCGGACGGAACTACAATTTGCGCTAGAGTTCCGTCCGGACGCAACTACAATTTGCGCTAGAGTTCCGTCCGGACGGAACTACAATTTGCGCTAGAGTTCCGTCCGGACGGAACTACAATTTGCGCTAGAGTTCCGTCCGGAGGGAACTACAATTTGCGCTAGAGTTCCGTCCGGACGGAACTACAATTTGCGCTAGAGTTCCGTCCGGACGGAACTACAATTTGCGCTAGAGTTCCGTCCGGACGGAACTACAATTTGCGCTAGAGTTCCGTCCGGACGGAACTACAATTTGCGCTAGAGTTCCGTCCAGACGGAAGTGCATGTAACGATGGGGTTCCGTCCAGACGGAACTGCATGTAACGATGGGGTTCCGTCCAGACGGAACTGCATGTAACGATGGGGTTCCGTCCAGACGGAACTGTATCTGACCCCACACAGTTCCGTCGAGCATTATCTGCCACAAGAGTTATGTCAAGACGGAATTAAAGCTGGCGTTAGGGATTGGGAAACCAGTTTGCTTGCAGACTTTTGCATGTCCATTTAAAAAAGTGGTAATCCGGTTCCGCCTAATGTGTGACAGGATATTCTGCTGCTTAATTTTAATTCCCAAGCAGTCAGTGAGAAATGGCAATAGAACGGGTTTTGGCTTTTGTTTGTTGGTGCGCTTACATAATGCTTGTTGACCGTTTGTGTACGTCTTAGTCTTTTTCGCGCTACGTCATTTTGCAGCACAAATAGCGACAGGCCTTCACATCACTTCGCGAAAAGTTTCTGCGCTCTGCTTCTAACAGTGTCATTTTCCACATCCTGCATGCATGCACGGAAATTATACCTTCGAGGATGTAACTAAACGCAGTATATGCACGGACAGATATTTTGGTGCCGTATACATGCGTAGACAGAACATCTGGATACAGCTTTGTAAACTGGTTATTCCAGAGGCAAAAAAATGCTTTATGTGGGTAGAAATCACCCATTTTGTATAGTATGGACAGTACGGACATCAGACAGTTTTAGTTTTACGTACGTAGAACCTTCACGCACGTACACGTGGGCAGTTTACGTAGCGTACGCTCGTGTCGCTTCGTACAGTATTAGCTACAAGTACTGTACGGGACGCAAACTGTGTAGATCTGCCATAGAACCTAAAAAATGCGCTAGCATGCTGTGCCGCGCCTTCTAGTACAGGTAAAGAAGACTAATTTTGTTTAGTCGAGCTGCTTGGAGCGGAGCCAGGGCAAGCCACAGTGCTGGCGCTAAATACTTTCCCCCTTTCTTCTGACAAACTTTGAGCGATTTCATTCCACCCAACTGTATGTTGCATGTTATCTTCAAAGGGATTGCATTCCTTCACGTCCCGCAGCATATTTAAATCATCGCTTTTCGAGAAGCGAAGGCGCGCTGGTGTCCCACTTATGTTGACGTCGTGTGCGTATGGAGCCAAAACGTGCACCGTTTTGCTTTTCCCGCTGACTGTGCCGAGGGTCTCGCGATATCCCGCAAGACTTCAAGCTTCGCGTGGTCTTGCGAGACCGTCGGCACACTCGTTGCTATGACGACCACAAATGCTTCTCCGCCAGGTTTAGGAGCAGCTAAAACGAGTTTCTACCTGAAAAACAAAAGCTAGTTCTCACCTAAAACTTCATGCAATATCAAGAATAGACCAACTGAAGGCAAATACGGCAGTTTACAGCACGATATCACGTCGAGGGGTTAGCGACGAAGCTGTTATCGTTGTGAAGCGGAAGGGCAGGGCGCCGCCATCTTGCCAACGCCACGTACAATGGAGGAAGAAAAAAGAGAGGAGAGGCCGTCACGTGACATTTTGTGAAGCCGGAAACCAGCTCGGCGCCATCTTGTCCGGGCTGACGTCATCGCATAAGTTCCGCCCTCGACTACTGCGCGCGCGTTTCAAAGCCAACGAAGGAGCATGCTACCGCAGGGGCGCAGATCCCCGCGCTGGTGGCGCTTGGCTGCTTACCGGCCGGTTTAGGGCACCCTATGCCTGTGTTCGTCAGCGGAGAAGTTAATAAAGCGGAAATACCCGTGTGAGACAGGTGGCTACTTTCAGTTACTGCTTCGTACTGCGTCGTCTCCGCGCCGTCTCCAACTGCTCGGCCCTGGGCACAATTAGTAGCAGCCGAGAAAAATACTTATCTCAGCTCTTGCAAGCGCGGGAAGTGACCTTCGCTTTCAATTACTGCGGTGGCCCATATTACGGTGGTTATCTGCGGTGGCCCCCCTTTGGCAACGCCCGTCCCTGGGACTCTGAAGTTGAAGGCTGCATTCGATGAAACTAGTATACTTGCTTGTTTAGCTCAGCGCTCGAAATTAGCCTTCACCGGGTGAGGTGAAGGACACGCGAGAAACGTGGGCCCCTCGTCGCGCGAAACCACACGACGGCCACCGATGCCCGGGAAGGGCATTCGTCCGGTATCGAAAATCTCCTCCCTGTCCTCAACTCTTGTAAGCACGGGAAGTGACCGTCGCTTTCAATTACTGCGGTGGGCGAAGGACAACTAAGCAGGTGTAGCCAGAAATTTTTTTCGAGGGGGTCACATGTTTTATTTATTTATTGGAAACGAAAATAATGGAAACGAAAATAAATGTGGAAACGAAATGTGGAAACGAAAATAAGAGTGCCCATTTATTCTTCACCGTCGCACGGCGTATAGCACTCCTTTTAATTCTATAGGCACAGTTCACCCCATTATTAACAGACCTTTTTACGTCAGTTTACTTTTTAATCCTTTGCATTCTCCTCAAATGAAGGTATCGCGAAAATAAAAAGTGCTTTTTTTTTAAAGGACCTGCAGCCGAGCGCACGTTTGCGTATGGGGTTGAAGTTTTGACAAATGTCATTTGTTTGCAGTCGATGACTTTGTTATAGAGCAGAAGCTTTTGTGTTGTTGTATATGATGTGAAGATATTGTAAATAGCCACGTTTTTTCGTGCGAGTTGTTTTTTTGTGAGAAAATAAATGTTTTTTACAAATGAAGTTCTCGGCATCCTGTGT
Organism: Amblyomma mixtum; assembly: GCF_055824585.1. NCBI lineage: Eukaryota > Metazoa > Arthropoda > Arachnida > Ixodida > Ixodidae > Amblyomma > Amblyomma mixtum. The sequence goes on along the minus strand of NC_143012.1, from coordinate 101,584,859 downwards.
GCATTCGTATCTTTATGTAGATATTGCAGTAAACAAAACTAACCCTTCGCATTTATTAAAGAAAAAAAAATCTCTAAGGTATTGTTTAAGCGCAGGGTCTCTATCTTTTCATTTTTACCGGCGGCGTATAACAGGGGCGTGCAAGCATGCAAAGCGAGCGCAGCGGCTTCCTTTAAAATATCGCCCTCCACCGATGTCATGGCCCCCGCTGCTCACACAAGCGCAATCGCGAAAAACGAAAATAGTGTTACGTGCTTAGCACGCACGGGGGTTTATTCACAGAGGGGATAGGTTGGAGCAGGATGGAAGCAGGAAGCCTAGCAGCGTCCTTCAGTTCTTTCTTTTTCTTTCTCTCTGCCGGTCAGTCCTTCATCTTTTGCTTCTTCCGTCGAGGCTCTCTGGAAGCACGTGACAATAGTTACACTAACACCACTGACGATCACTAGAGCGTTGCAAGAGCACGCCTAATAGCAACGAGGTTTCACTGCCGATGGAAACGGGAGCGCGAATGGCACACGCACACTGCACGCATAGGACGCGAAACGTCCGCGCAATACGCCGACGACCTCTCTAGCGCACGGCGTATTGAATCACTGGTAAACGAACAGCGCGAGTGCTCCTCAGTAAGCAGCGGCGGTCTCCCGACGGCTCCGAGCAGTGACGCAGTTGACGAAATGCCCGTGCGATCGTGGTCGAGCACGTTGAAATCAATGCATGCAACAACGAGAGTTTTGCAGCGAATTCCGCCTGAGATATGAGTGAACGGCGCCAACGTAAGCTTGTGAGCACGATCAAAAACAAACTCGAGCAGTTGAGAAAAGTACGCCGCACCGCAACTGCTACGCCGCGGTCGTCTGCTACCGCCCGGCTTGCAAGCAGCAACTACGACGCCGTTGCTAAGCTGCCCGGACTAGGTGGCCTCCCGATCGCGAAAAAAACCACGTGATTTCCTCCACATTTTTCTCCCATGGTGTTGTGTGGAAAGGGCCTCTCCTCTCTTTTTCCTTCCTCCATGCCACGTACGCAAGCAACGTGAAGACCGCAACGCAAAGATCCGAATCTCATGCACGTACGTCCGTGCAACCTACGCAGATACTTCACGTTCTCCGCATGCGCACTGGTGACCCGTAAGCTCGCTACTTACGTGAAACTTCTACGTACGCGAAACTAAAACTGTCTATTGATTGGACGGAACTCTAGCTGCAGTAAATATTGCGTCTGGACGGAACTGCACCAGCAGCAAATGTTCCGTCTGGACGGAACGCTAGACACTCCGTAATATGATTCAGAGCAGCTGTATCCTACGCTACGATAAAAACCCTATCTATGTGAGCATTAGCCGACCCTGAACACCCATCTAACGTGGGTATATCCTGGGAGGCGTTTACTTGCTGATTTTTTAATGTGATCATGAGCTCTTCATGGCTGCCCTGGCAAGCTTGCGCGATCCTCTGTGGGGTCTTTTGAGATTCAGTCTTAGTTTTCGTGGCATCAGAGTAAATGCTTGAGCAGAAACCATGTGTTCTTATTGCCCAGTTGCCCATTAAGGCGGTCGCATGTCTGATGCCACTGCTCTCGGCTAAGCTCCCACGTGTATGCCTCGATATCCTTTTCAAGTCGGGTTAGTCGAGTTTTTAAGCGCCGGTTAGGCTTATTTTTGCGCCATCGAGCGTGTATACTGCGTTGTGCTTCCATCATGTGTGCTAGCTTAGCGTCTGGAAGGGGACCGTTTTCCTTCTGCGTCACAGTTTTCGAGGTGTTGGCGGCGTCTTGAAGCAGACGCTCCGTCCACTGTCGTAAATCTACTAGCCCCTCCGTCGGCCTTTGCGAGCGGACATATCTTAAGGCGTCCCAATTCTCGTGCTTCACTTCCCGGTTACGCATTCTGCAATGCGTTGCTTGGAAAGTGGTACACCACACATAGTGATCGCTTCCTGTGGTGATTTTGAGATTCTCCCATGTCCCATCGGGGATATTTTTTGTAAAGGCAAGGTCGGGGCACGTGTCCTTGGGTTGCACTGTTACCAATCCGCGTAGGTTTTTCACGGTCGATAAGTGAGGTGTGCCCTTGCGCCTGAGCAGTCTCCCAGATTTCAGTTACCTTTCTACTGCTAGTTGGGTAGCCCCATTCTGCATGGGGCGCGCTAATGTCTCCGACTATCAGCAACATTCCATCTCGCGCTGCTGCATGCGCCTTGCGGAGGCAAAAGAGCCGGAGCAAACAAAGCAGGATGGTGCGGCACTTTTAAACTTAGGGAAAACACCACATCCCATGGATATCAGAATCGGAGCCAAATATCCAAACACTTTTTAATACTTGTGAGGGATGTTCGTAATAAGTTCTTGTATAGATGTCCCATCGTGTTATAATAATATTAGCTTGTTTATTTCCATCAATGATGGGGGAGACTGCGGATAAAAGCCGCTTGACAACAAGCGACTTGACTAAAGCCCGCATGATAACCGGTGGATACCCCGTTCGGTTGATATCAAGGACATCTGCTTGAATCACGACCCATTATGCTTGCATAGTTCTCTACAAAGATAGCAGAGTGGACCTTTCAGTTTTTTTTTCTGATAGAAGATATCTTCAACGTAGTCCGTTCATTTTCATTTCTTGTTTGTGTAATCAGGTTCACATTTGAATGAAATATTGCTTGACGAGTGGAAGCCACTCGCTTCAAAAGGAAGCTTGGGCCTGGAGCATATAAACACGAGGAAATTCTTCGTTTTGTGGATGCATGCTCGATATGTTGGTGCTGCATGGCTTCTGATTGTAGCATTTCTATAGCCAGATTTGTGTGTCGCATAGCTTCTTTTTCAACATGTACGCCCTGACAGCGCCTAATGCTACGCGTATTTTACCCCTAATACTGTCAGCAGCGGGCCAGGGAACTACACCATTGTAATCAGTTGTAGACTTCGGGTCTAAACCACAGGAAATGCAAATGATTTCTGGGAGTATTTTTTTTCGTGGGCAGAGCAAGTTCTTTCCTATAGGGCCTGCAAAAATACATAAGGCAATTTAGATTATTTGACTAATATTGTCACCCCGCAGGGGCACCTTTTGAAACGAGGTGTTCGTGCTTGGCGCCACCACGGACCCTTAGCCCCCATACTGAAGCTGTCTTCCGTACCGTGGCGATAGGTTGAAAGGTGGAGGGAAGAAACCATGAACGGTGGCGGTCGAGGAAGTGGTCAATCCTCGGCCGATGGGCTCCTCGTTTCTCTACCAGGCGGGGTGTCCCGGGATCATCCTCTGTGTATAAGGGTGAATCAGAGGCGACAGAGTATTAGGAACCCTTAGCCAGTACATGCCATATGGAAAAATTTCAAAAAATCTGATCGGCCCCCCAAAAGGGGTCGCACCGATGCGAAAAAATTGATGCCAAAGAAACCAGGAACATTTCCGAACTTTTTCACGGTTCACTCAAATACAGATGAACCTGTAGCAAACTTGTCTGCATTTGTGATCGCCAACACTCTAAAGAACTGTGTAGGCAGAAACTACAAAGCAAAAAAGCAGCGAACCGGAGATCTCCTTGTAGAATTAAAAACACAAAAGAACAGAGCACCAAACTGATGTCATTACAGAATCTTGGAGAAATGAGTGTACAGGTAACCGCTTCTAAGTTTGTCTTTAATGATACCTCTCTTGCAGGGACATCGCTTTGCGTAATGATAGCGACGCCTCCCGAGAGTTGGCTAGCTTGCACTAGGTCTTTCCGGAAAATATTCTATCTTTTTAGGATGTTTGTGTGCTGTGGCCCAAGGTTCGTTTCCTGCAGGCACACAGCTGTAGGTGCCATTGTTTTTAGCATATCGGCTATGTCTGTAGTTTCTGTGTGGACCTCTACAGTTCCAGTGTATTAGATATGCCATTGTGATAAGCTGGGGGTGGGGAAAGTTACTTATTTTCAGGAGCAGTGATTCGTCGTTTCCCTTTCTTCTCTAGGGAATCTCGCCGCCGCTGCAGCGGTGGCGAACCAGAAGTTAAATCCGTCGCCACGTTCATGGCGCCGGATTTCCGCGGAGACGCCGCGGATGTGTGAGTTTTGGATGTCGGCGGACTTTCGCTGACATTCACGTCCTCCACGGTGGACGTGGAGGATGCTTCTTGGTTGCGATGGCTCGTGGCCTACGCATTCGCCTTTATTGCTGGCAGCGCTGAACCAGGCCCTGCTCCAGCGGCTGAGTCTCTTGGGCCAGCAGTTGCCTTCTTAGAGGGGTGGGGCGATAGGTCCAGTTCAGCAGAACTGTTCTGGGTGTCTGTCGCCGAGGATGCCGCAGCTGAAAGTGGGGCCTGAGGGCCTCCGGCGAGGATCGCGTGGTCTTCCCGCGAAATTTTCAGCCCTGTAGACTGTGTCACCGACTTCTGTGGTGGGGACTTGGTTGTCGACCCCAAGTCCTTCGGATCGACCTGTGTGCCGACAGAAACCGAAGGCGGCGGCGGTCCCCGCGTCACCGCTTCGGAGTATGTCCCTTTCTGTTGGAAAGAGACGCGTCTTTTTGCCTCAAGGTAGGGCAGGTTTTCTGTGGTCTTCAAAGTTATGATTTGTTTTTCTGTTTTCCAGACTGGGCACGACTTGGAGTACGCGCCATGTGCGCCATTGCAGTTGATGCATTTTGGTGTACGTTCGCATCTTTCCTCTGTATGGGCGTCTTCTGCTCATGTGACACTAGTGGGTTTACCTCGGCAAGCGAACATGATGTGTCCAAAGCGCTGGCACTTGAAACATCGCCTCGGATTTGGTATGTATGGGCGGACTTTACAATGGAGGTATGCAGCGTGGATGGAATCAGGGAGAGTTGTGCTATTGAAAGTTAGGACATTGTGTTTTGTCTTGATTTCAGCATTATTTCTCCGGATCGTTATTCGTCGGGCTGCTATTACTCCTTGTTCAGCTAGTTCTTCCATTTCAGTACCGTTACTCTGCAGGAGTTCATGTTCGGATATGTCCCCCTTTGAGTGGTTGAGGGTGCGGTGCGGGGTTACCTGTACACTCATTTCTCCAAGATTCTGTAATGACATCAGTTTGGTGCTCTGTTCTTTTGTGTTTTTAATTCTACAAGGAGATCTCCGGTTCGCTGCTTTTTTGCTTTGTAGTTTCTGCCTACACAGTTCTTTAGAGTGTTGGCGATCACAAATGCAGACAAGTTTGCTACAGGTTCATCTGTATTTGAGTGAACCGTGAAAAAGTTCGGAAATGTTCCTGGTTTCTTTGGCATCAATTTTTTCGCATCGGTGCGACCCCTTTTGGGGGGCCGATCAGATTTTTTGAAATTTTTCCATACGGCATGTACTGGCTAAGGGTTCCTAATACTCTGTCGCCTCTGATTCACCCTTATACACAGAGGATGATCCCGGGACACCCCGCCTGGTAGAGAAACGAGGAGCCCATCGGCCGAGGATTGACCACTTCCTCGACCGCCACCGTTCATGGTTTCTTCCCTCCACCTTTCAACCTATCGCCACGGTACGGAAGACAGCTTCAGTATGGGGGCTAAGGGTCCGTGGTGGCGCCAAGCACGAACACCTCGTTTCAAAAGGTGCCCCTGCGGGGTGACAATATTAGTCAAATAATCTAAATTGCCTTATGTATTTTTGCAGGCCCTATAGGAAAGAACTTGCTCTGCCCACGAAAAAAAATACTCCCAGAAATCATTTGCATTTTCTGTGGTTTAGACCCGAAGTCTACAACTGATTACAATGGTGTAGTTCCCTGGCCCGCTGCTGACAGTATTAGGGGTAAAATACGCGTAGCATTAGGCGCTGTCAGGGCGTACATGTTGAAAAAGAAGCTATGCGACACACAAATCTGGCTATAGAAATGCTACAATCAGAAGCCATGCAGCACCAACATATCGAGCATGCATCCACAAAACGAAGAATTTCCTCGTGTTTATATGCTCCAGGCCCAAGCTTCCTTTTGAAGCGAGTGGCTTCCACTCGTCAAGCAATATTTCATTCAAATGTGAACCTGATTACACAAACAAGAAATGAAAATGAACGGACTACGTTGAAGATATCTTCTATCAGAAAAAAAAACTGAAAGGTCCACTCTGCTATATTTGTAGAGAACTATGCAAGCATAATGGGTCGTGATTCAAGCAGATGTCCTTGATATCAACCGAACGGGGTATCCACCGGTTATCATGCGGGCTTTAGTCAAGTCGCTTGTTGTCAAGCGGCTTTTATCCGCAGTCTCCCCCATCATTGATGGAAATAAACAAGCTAATATTATTATAACACGATGGGACATCTATAACAAGAACTTATTACGAACATCCCTCACAAGTATTAAAAAGTGTTTGGATATTTGGCTCCGATTCTGATATCCATGGGATGTGGTGTTTTCCCTAAGTTTAAAAGTGCCGCACCATCCTGCTTTGTTTGCTCCGGCTCTTTTGCCTCCGCAAGGCGCATGCAGCAGCGCGAGATGGAATGTTGCTGATAGTCGGAGACATTAACGCGCCCCATGCAGAATGGGGCTACCCAACTAGCAGTAGAAAGGTAACTGAAATCTGGGAGACTGCTCAGGCGCAAGGGCACACCTCACTTATCGACCGTGAAAAACCTACGCGGATTGGTAACAGTGCAACCCAAGGACACGTGCTCCGACCTTGCCTTTACAAAAAATATCCCCGATGGGACATGGGAGAATCTCAAAATCGCCACAGGAAGCGATCACTATGTGTGGTGTACCACTTTCCAAGCAACGCATTGCAGAATGCGTAACCGGGAAGTGAAGCACGAGAATTGGGACGCCTTAAGATATGTCCGCTCGCAAAGGCCGACGGAGGGGCTAGTAGATTTACGACAGTGGACGGAGCGTCTGCTTCAAGACGCCGCCAACACCTCGAAAACTGTGACGCAGAAGGAAAACGGTCCCCTTCCAGACGCTAAGCTAGCACACATGATGGAAGCACAACGCAGTATACACGCTCGATGGCGCAAAAATAAGCCTAACCGGCGCTTAAAAACTCGACTAACCCGACTTGAAAAGGATATCGAGGCATACACGTGGGAGCTTAGCCGAGAGCAGTGGCATCAGACATGCGACCGCCTTAATGGGCAACTGGGCAATAAGAACACATGGTTTCTGCTCAAGCATTTACTCTGATGCCACGAAAACTAAGACTGAATCTCAAAAGACCCCACAGAGGATCGCGCAAGCTTGCCAGGGCAGCCATGAAGAGCTCATGATCACATTAAAAAATCAGCAAGTAAACGCCTCCCAGGATATACCCACGTTAGATGGGTGTTCAGGGTCGGCTAATGCTCACATAGATAGGGTTTTTATCGTAGCGTAGGATACAGCTGCTCTGAATCATATTACGGAGTGTCTAGCGTTCCGTCCAGACGGAACATTTGCTGCTGGTGCAGTTCCGTCCAGACGCAATATTTACTGCAGCTAGAGTTCCGTCCAATCAATAGACAGTTTTAGTTTCGCGTACGTAGAAGTTTCACGTAAGTAGCGAGCTTACGGGTCACCAGTGCGCATGCGGAGAACGTGAAGTATCTGCGTAGGTTGCACGGACGTACGTGCATGAGATTCGGATCTTTGCGTTGCGGTCTTCACGTTGCTTGCGTACGTGGCATGGAGGAAGGAAAAAGAGAGGAGAGGCCCTTTCCACACAACACCATGGGAGAAAAATGTGGAGGAAATCACGTGGTTTTTTTCGCGATCGGGAGGCCACCTAGTCCGGGCAGCTTAGCAACGGCGTCGTAGTTGCTGCTTGCAAGCCGGGCGGTAGCAGACGACCGCGGCGTAGCAGTTGCGGTGCGGCGTACTTTTCTCAACTGCTCGAGTTTGTTTTTGATCGTGCTCACAAGCTTACGTTGGCGCCGTTCACTCATATCTCAGGCGGAATTCGCTGCAAAACTCTCGTTGTTGCATGCATTGATTTCAACGTGCTCGACCACGATCGCACGGGCATTTCGTCAACTGCGTCACTGCTCGGAGCCGTCGGGAGACCGCCGCTGCTTACTGAGGAGCACTCGCGCTGTTCGTTTACCAGTGATTCAATACGCCGTGCGCTAGAGAGGTCGTCGGCGTATTGCGCGGACGTTTCGCGTCCTATGCGTGCAGTGTGCGTGTGCCATTCGCGCTCCCGTTTCCATCGGCAGTGAAACCTCGTTGCTATTAGGCGTGCTCTTGCAACGCTCTAGTGATCGTCACTGGTGTTAGTGTAACTATTTTCGTTTTTCGCGATTGCGCTTGTGTGAGCAGCGGGGGCCATGACATCGGTGGAGGGCGATATTTTAAAGGAAGCCGCTGCGCTCGCTTTGCATGCTTGCACGCCCCTGTTATACGCCGCCGGTAAAAATGAAAAGATAGAGACCCTGAGCTTAAACAATACCTTAGAGATTTTTTTTTCTTTAATAAATGCGAAGGGTTAGTTTTGTTTACTGCAATATCTACATAAAGATACGAATGCACACAGGATGCCGAGAACTTCATTTGTAAAAAACATTTATTTTCTCACAAAAAAACAACTCGCACGAAAAAACGTGGCTATTTACAATATCTTCACATCATATACAACAACACAAAAGCTTCTGCTCTATAACAAAGTCATCGACTGCAAACAAATGACATTTGTCAAAACTTCAACCCCATACGCAAACGTGCGCTCGGCTGCAGGTCCTTTAAAAAAAAAGCACTTTTTATTTTCGCGATACCTTCATTTGAGGAGAATGCAAAGGATTAAAAAGTAAACTGACGTAAAAAGGTCTGTTAATAATGGGGTGAACTGTGCCTATAGAATTAAAAGGAGTGCTATACGCCGTGCGACGGTGAAGAATAAATGGGCACTCTTATTTTCGTTTCCACATTTCGTTTCCACATTTATTTTCGTTTCCATTATTTTCGTTTCCAATAAATAAATAAAACATGTGACCCCCTCGAAAAAAATTTCTGGCTACACCTGCTTAGTTGTCCTTCGCCCACCGCAGTAATTGAAAGCGACGGTCACTTCCCGTGCTTACAAGAGTTGAGGACAGGGAGGAGATTTTCGATACCGGACGAATGCCCTTCCCGGGCATCGGTGGCCGTCGTGTGGTTTCGCGCGACGAGGGGCCCACGTTTCTCGCGTGTCCTTCACCTCACCCGGTGAAGGCTAATTTCGAGCGCTGAGCTAAACAAGCAAGTATACTAGTTTCATCGAATGCAGCCTTCAACTTCAGAGTCCCAGGGACGGGCGTTGCCAAAGGGGGGCCACCGCAGATAACCACCGTAATATGGGCCACCGCAGTAATTGAAAGCGAAGGTCACTTCCCGCGCTTGCAAGAGCTGAGATAAGTATTTTTCTCGGCTGCTACTAATTGTGCCCAGGGCCGAGCAGTTGGAGACGGCGCGGAGACGACGCAGTACGAAGCAGTAACTGAAAGTAGCCACCTGTCTCACACGGGTATTTCCGCTTTATTAACTTCTCCGCTGACGAACACAGGCATAGGGTGCCCTAAACCGGCCGGTAAGCAGCCAAGCGCCACCAGCGCGGGGATCTGCGCCCCTGCGGTAGCATGCTCCTTCGTTGGCTTTGAAACGCGCGCGCAGTAGTCGAGGGCGGAACTTATGCGATGACGTCAGCCCGGACAAGATGGCGCCGAGCTGGTTTCCGGCTTCACAAAATGTCACGTGACGGCCTCTCCTCTCTTTTTTCTTCCTCCATGGTACGTGGCGTTGGCAAGATGGCGGCGCCCTGCCCTTCCGCTTCACAACGATAACAGCTTCGTCGCTAACCCCTCGACGTGATATCGTGCTGTAAACTGCCGTATTTGCCTTCAGTTGGTCTATTCTTGCTATTGCATGAAGTTTTAGGTGAGAACTAGCTTTTGTTTTTCAGGTAGAAACTCGTTTTAGCTGCTCCTAAACCTGGCGGAGAAGCATTTGTGGTCGTCATAGCAACGAGTGTGCCGACGGTCTCGCAAGACCACGCGAAGCTTGAAGTCTTGCGGGATATCGCGAGACCCTCGGCACAGTCAGCGGGAAAAGCAAAACGGTGCACGTTTTGGCTCCATACGCACACGACGTCAACATAAGTGGGACACCAGCGCGCCTTCGCTTCTCGAAAAGCGATGATTTAAATATGCTGCGGGACGTGAAGGAATGCAATCCCTTTGAAGATAACATGCAACATACAGTTGGGTGGAATGAAATCGCTCAAAGTTTGTCAGAAGAAAGGGGGAAAGTATTTAGCGCCAGCACTGTGGCTTGCCCTGGCTCCGCTCCAAGCAGCTCGACTAAACAAAATTAGTCTTCTTTACCTGTACTAGAAGGCGCGGCACAGCATGCTAGCGCATTTTTTAGGTTCTATGGCAGATCTACACAGTTTGCCTCGGGTGAGAGTTCACCCATGCGCTTAGGAACCCAACCTCAGCCAGCCTTTGGCTTGCTTTACAGGCTCACGCCAACCGAGCCCGGCTGAAGAGACAGAGAAATTATGCAGCACAAAACTCCATCTCCAAAAAAAGGGCCACAAGTTGGGCTTATGCCGCACGAGGCGGACTTATGGTTGCTTGGCAGGGGAACTTATCACTCATCCGCCAAGGCAACTGTTTGGCCTAAGACCCTTTTCCCAAGCATTTCACCCTAGAAGAGCCGAGCACCAGGCCAGGGGAAATCTTGTACCCATTAAAGAAACCGTTGGGTACCCGGCGGCACTGGGGATCGAACCCAGCACCTCCCGAATGCGAGGCGGATGCTCTACCACAAGGCCACGCTTCGGTCGAAATGACTGCTGCTGATGCTGCTGCGGTGAGCCAGCGGAACAGTGCGAGAGTTCTGTGGGTAGAACTGCAGGACGGTGTGTGTGTACACCATGGCGCTGAGGGAGGTTTTCCCTGAGGAGGGGCTTTCTTTCTCCTCACGTAGAGTGAAAGGCCGTTGCGCTAGGGCGTGCGTGCGCCCAGTGCCAGCGTTGGGGCTTTGCTCGCGTTCGAACCGCGTTGGCCGAGGGGTGCCTACCACCTTTAGCATGCTGCGAGGTTGTTCGAAACTAGGCTTGGCCCGCAAGGGACACAGCGGGGTTTACGGAGCTTCTCCCAAGCGTACGCCCCTAAAGGAAGCCGAGCGCGAGGCCGGGGGACGCTTGTACCCATTTTACCGGTGGGTGTCCGGCGGTGGGTTTCGAACCAACCACCTCCCGCAGCCGAGACGGGCGCTCAAACCGGGCCCCGGAGCCGGAAGCGGAGGTGCTGGGTTAAGGTGAGATGCTATGCATCTTTGGCTACGCCGAGTAGGGGCCTCCCCTAGTGTTAGCCAGATCCGCCTTTTGGTTGTTTGTCTTTTTGCCGTTGTATCTAACTTGTATATGCTGTAAATAGCTGTACATAAACTGTACATAAGTATTCCCTTTATCCCTGCATCTGTACTCATCGTGAGAGCGTCTCTGACGGGGCACCCCTGGTGCAGAGAAAAAGCTTCAGTCTTCCAGTTGGAACAAACCGTCTGACGGGGCACCTCTGGTGCGAGGAAGACAGGGAACCTGTGAAACTTTACTACCTCACTGTCATTGATGGTCGGGGATCAGCCGCGATTCTGTTCCAAACACAATATCAGCCTCTAGTGATTCAATGAGGCCCGCGAATTTGTCTACTTTGTTCACAATGCTTCTGCAGTTTGCGACAACAGCCGCTAGATTGTGAGGCAACGGCCTTTTTGCTAGCAGGGTGTCTATTTTTTAGGACTGAAGCCACTTCCTCTTTTTCTTTGTCCCAAGTAAAGGCCTATTAGTAACGACGACAAGTCTCGCCGTGCGGCCGCCAGCACGCCTGTTTCAACTCTATATGGCTGCGAGCACCTTGAGTGTGATGACCCAGGTGACAGCTGATTCCAATTACCGAGTTTGCCCGGTCGTAGCGCAGGACCGAAACGAAGGGGCTAAAGTTTAAGCAAACCCAGACTGCCTTTTTGGAGTGTCTGCATGTGTCGAACGCCGTCGCCGGCGCCGCGGGGAGACGGACGTCATCTTCCCCAATTGCCGTGACCGTGCGAGGGAACAAAGGGCCTCGTTTCCTATGGCTCTTTGGTGAGCCAAGCACCTCGACGAGCTGGCGGCATCATCCCCAACCCTCGCGAACATCTCCAAGTACGAGGGACCACTTTCCGGCATCACCTACCGCAGTCGACGCTACCTTCACGGCAACCTTCTTTCCCTCAATCTGAACGAACAAACGTAGCGTTTAAAACAAGACAGAAGACAGAAGACAGAAGACAGAAGACAGAAGACAGAAGACAGAAGACAGAAGACAGAAGACAGAAGACAGAAGACAGAAGACAGAAGACAGAAGACAGAAGACAGAAGACAGACATTGTTCCAGAGCTGGGGCAGCAGTACGTTGCTTTTCCTGTGTTCATTAAACATATGCTATTTGAAAGAATAAAATCCTCGATGAGCTGACCCCTGGAATCAGTATGCTCACTTCCCCAGAATGAGGAGTGTGCGTTAAAATCCCCAATTATCACATATGGCTCAGGCAACTGTCCCGGAAGTTCTAGGTCATGCATGGTAATTGTGTTGTGTGGTGTGGCGGTATGTACACAGAGCATATTGTTATTGTTTTATGGCTAGTGATGTTTACTGCGACCGCTTCTAAGTTTGTCTTTAATGATACCTCTCTTGCAGGGACATCGCTTTGCGTAATGATAGCGACGCCTCCCGAGAGTTGGCTAGCTTGCACTAGGTCTTTCCGGAAAATATTCTATCTTTTTAGGATGTTTGTGTGCTGTGGCCCAAGGTTCGTTTCCTGCAGGCACACAGCTGTAGGTGCCATTGTTTTTAGCATATCGGCTATGTCTGTAGTTTCTGTGTGGACCTCTACAGTTCCAGTGTATTAGATATGCCATTGTGATAAGCTGGGGGTGGGGAAAGTTACTTATTTTCAGGAGCAGTGATTCGTCGTTTCCCTTTCTTCTCTAGGGAATCTCGCCGCCGCTGCAGCGGTGGCGAACCAGAAGTTAAATCCGTCGCCACGTTCATGGCGCCGGATTTCCGCGGAGACGCCGCGGATGTGTGAGTTTTGGATGTCGGCGGACTTTCGCTGACATTCACGTCCTCCACGGTGGACGTGGAGGATGCTTCTTGGTTGCGATGGCTCGTGGCCTACGCATTCGCCTTTATTGCTGGCAGCGCTGAACCAGGCCCTGCTCCAGCGGCTGAGTCTCTTGGGCCAGCAGTTGCCTTCTTAGAGGGGTGGGGCGATAGGTCCAGTTCAGCAGAACTGTTCTGGGTGTCTGTCGCCGAGGATGCCGCAGCTGAAAGTGGGGCCTGAGGGCCTCCGGCGAGGATCGCGTGGTCTTCCCGCGAAATTTTCAGCCCTGTAGACTGTGTCACCGACTTCTGTGGTGGGGACTTGGTTGTCGACCCCAAGTCCTTCGGATCGACCTGTGTGCCGACAGAAACCGAAGGCGGCGGCGGTCCCCGCGTCACCGCTTCGGAGTATGTCCTTTTCTGTTGGAAAGAGACGCGTCTTTTTGCCTCAAGGTAGGGCAGGTTTTCTGTGGTCTTCAAAGTTATGATTTGTTTTTCTGTTTTCCAGACTGGGCACGACTTGGAGTACGCGCCATGTGCGCCATTGCAGTTGATGCATTTTGGTGTACGTTCGCATCTTTCCTCTGTATGGGCGTCTTCTGCTCATGTGACACTAGTGGGTTTACCTCGGCAAGCGAACATGATGTGTCCAAAGCGCTGGCACTTGAAACATCGCCTCGGATTTGGTATGTATGGGCGGACTTTACAATGGAGGTATGCAGCGTGGATGGAATCAGGGAGAGTTGTGCTATTGAAAGTTAGGACATTGTGTTTTGTCTTGATTTCAGCATTATTTCTCCGGATCGTTATTCGTCGGGCTGCTAGTACTCCTTGTTCAGCTAGTTCTTCCATTTCAGTACCGTTACTCTGCAGGAGTTCATGTTCGGATATGTCCCCCTTTGAGTGGTTGAGGGTGCGGTGCGGGGTTACCTGTACACTCATTTCTCCAAGATTCTGTAATGACATCAGTTTGGTGCTCTGTTCTTTTGTGTTTTTAATTCTACAAGGAGATCTCCGGTTCGCTGCTTTTTTGCTTTGTAGTTTCTGCCTACACAGTTCTTTAGAGTGTTGGCGATCACAAATGCAGACAAGTTTGCTACAGGTTCATCTGTATTTGAGTGAACCGTGAAAAAGTTCGGAAATGTTCCTGGTTTCTTTGGCATCAATTTTTTCGCATCGGTGCGACCCCTTTTGGGGGGCCGATCAGATTTTTTTGAAATTTTTCCATACGGCATGTACTGGCTAAGGGTTCCTAATACTCTGTCGCCTCTGATTCACCCTTATACACAGAGGATGATCCCGGGACACCCCGCCTGGTAGAGAAACGAGGAGCCCATCGGCCGAGGATTGACCACTTCCTCGACCGCCACCGTTCATGGTTTCTTCCCTCCACCTTTCAACCTATCGCCACGGTACGGAAGACAGCTTCAGTATGGGGGCTAAGGGTCCGTGGTGGCGCCAAGCACGAACACCTCGTTTCAAAAGGTGCCCCTGCGGGGTGACAATATTAGTCAAATAATCTAAATTGCCTTATGTATTTTTGCAGGCCCTATAGGAAAGAACTTGCTCTGCCCACGAAAAAAAATACTCCCAGAAATCATTTGCATTTTCTGTGGTTTAGACCCGAAGTCTACAACTGATTACAATGGTGTAGTTCCCTGGCCCGCTGCTGACAGTATTAGGGGTAAAATACGCGTAGCATTAGGCGCTGTCAGGGCGTACATGTTGAAAAAGAAGCTATGCGACACACAAATCTGGCTATAGAAATGCTACAATCAGAAGCCATGCAGCACCAACATATCGAGCATGCATCCACAAAACGAAGAATTTCCTCGTGTTTATATGCTCCAGGCCCAAGCTTCCTTTTGAAGCGAGTGGCTTCCACTCGTCAAGCAATATTTCATTCAAATGTGAACCTGATTACACAAACAAGAAATGAAAATGAACGGACTACGTTGAAGATATCTTCTATCAGAAAAAAAAACTGAAAGGTCCACTCTGCTATATTTGTAGAGAACTATGCAAGCATAATGGGTCGTGATTCAAGCAGATGTCCTTGATATCAACCGAACGGGGTATCCACCGGTTATCATGCGGGCTTTAGTCAAGTCGCTTGTTGTCAAGCGGCTTTTATCCGCAGTCTCCCCCATCATTGATGGAAATAAACAAGCTAATATTATTATAACACGATGGGACATCTATAACAAGAACTTATTACGAACATCCCTCACAAGTATTAAAAAGTGTTTGGATATTTGGCTCCGATTCTGATATCCATGGGATGTGGTGTTTTCCCTAAGTTTAAAAGTGCCGCACCATCCTGCTTTGTTTGCTCCGGCTCTTTTGCCTCCGCAAGGCGCATGCAGCAGCGCGAGATGGAATGTTGCTGATAGTCGGAGACATTAACGCGCCCCATGCAGAATGGGGCTACCCAACTAGCAGTAGAAAGGTAACTGAAATCTGGGAGACTGCTCAGGCGCAAGGGCACACCTCACTTATCGACCGTGAAAAACCTACGCGGATTGGTAACAGTGCAACCCAAGGACACGTGCCCCGACCTTGCCTTTACAAAAAATATCCCCGATGGGACATGGGAGAATCTCAAAATCACCACAGGAAGCGATCACTATGTGTGGTGTACCACTTTCCAAGCAACGCATTGCAGAATGCGTAACCGGGAAGTGAAGCACGAGAATTGGGACGCCTTAAGATATGTCCGCTCGCAAAGGCCGACGGAGGGGCTAGTAGATTTACGACAGTGGACGGAGCGTCTGCTTCAAGACGCCGCCAACACCTCGAAAACTGTGACGCAGAAGGAAAACGGTCCCCTTCCAGACGCTAAGCTAGCACACATGATGGAAGCACAACGCAGTATACACGCTCGATGGCGCAAAAATAAGCCTAACCGGCGCTTAAAAACTCGACTAACCCGACTTGAAAAGGATATCGAGGCATACACGTGGGAGCTTAGCCGAGAGCAGTGGCATCAGACATGCGACCGCCTTAATGGGCAACTGGGCAATAAGAACACATGGTTTCTGCTCAAGCATTTACTCTGATGCCACGAAAACTAAGACTGAATCTCAAAAGACCCCACAGAGGATCGCGCAAGCTTGCCAGGGCAGCCATGAAGAGCTCATGATCACATTAAAAAATCAGCAAGTAAACGCCTCCCAGGATATACCCACGTTAGATGGGTGTTCAGGGTCGGCTAATGCTCACATAGATAGGGTTTTTATCGTAGCGTAGGATACAGCTGCTCTGAATCATATTACGGAGTGTCTAGCGTTCCGTCCAGACGGAACATTTGCTGCTGGTGCAGTTCCGTCCAGACGCAATATTTACTGCAGCTAGAGTTCCGTCCAATCAATAGACAGTTTTAGTTTCGCGTACGTAGAAGTTTCACGTAAGTAGCGAGCTTACGGGTCACCAGTGCGCATGCGGAGAACGTGAAGTATCTGCGTAGGTTGCACGGACGTACGTGCATGAGATTCGGATCTTTGCGTTGCGGTCTTCACGTTGCTTGCGTACGTGGCATGGAGGAAGGAAAAAGAGAGGAGAGGCCCTTTCCACACAACACCATGGGAGAAAAATGTGGAGGAAATCACGTGGTTTTTTTCGCGATCGGGAGGCCACCTAGTCCGGGCAGCTTAGCAACGGCGTCGTAGTTGCTGCTTGCAAGCCGGGCGGTAGCAGACGACCGCGGCGTAGCAGTTGCGGTGCGGCGTACTTTTCTCAACTGCTCGAGTTTGTTTTTGATCGTGCTCACAAGCTTACGTTGGCGCCGTTCACTCATATCTCAGGCGGAATTCGCTGCAAAACTCTCGTTGTTGCATGCATTGATTTCAACGTGCTCGACCACGATCGCACGGGCATTTCGTCAACTGCGTCACTGCTCGGAGCCGTCGGGAGACCGCCGCTGCTTACTGAGGAGCACTCGCGCTGTTCGTTTACCAGTGATTCAATACGCCGTGCGCTAGAGAGGTCGTCGGCGTATTGCGCGGACGTTTCGCGTCCTATGCGTGCAGTGTGCGTGTGCCATTCGCGCTCCCGTTTCCATCGGCAGTGAAACCTCGTTGCTATTAGGCGTGCTCTTGCAACGCTCTAGTGATCGTCACTGGTGTTAGTGTAACTATTTTCGTTTTTCGCGATTGCGCTTGTGTGAGCAGCGGGGGCCATGACATCGGTGGAGGGCGATATTTTAAAGGAAGCCGCTGCGCTCGCTTTGCATGCTTGCACGCCCCTGTTATACGCCGCCGGTAAAAATGGAAAGATAGAGACCCTGAGCTTAAACAATACCTTAGAGATTTTTTTTCTTTAATAAATGCGAAGGGTTAGTTTTGTTTACTGCAATATCTACATAAAGATACGAATGCACACAGGATGCCGAGAACTTCATTTGTAAAAAACATTTATTTTCTCACAAAAAAACAACTCGCACGAAAAAACGTGGCTATTTACAATATCTTCACATCATATACAACAACACAAAAGCTTCTGCTCTATAACAAAGTCATCGACTGCAAACAAATGACATTTGTCAAAACTTCAACCCCATACGCAAACGTGCGCTCGGCTGCAGGTCCTTTAAAAAAAAAGCACTTTTTATTTTCGCGATACCTTCATTTGAGGAGAATGCAAAGGATTAAAAAGTAAACTGACGTAAAAAGGTCTGTTAATAATGGGGTGAACTGTGCCTATAGAATTAAAAGGAGTGCTATACGCCGTGCGACGGTGAAGAATAAATGGGCACTCTTATTTTCGTTTCCACATTTCGTTTCCACATTTATTTTCGTTTCCATTATTTTCGTTTCCAATAAATAAATAAAACATGTGACCCCCTCGAAAAAAATTTCTGGCTACACCTGCTTAGTTGTCCTTCGCCCACCGCAGTAATTGAAAGCGACGGTCACTTCCCGTGCTTACAAGAGTTGAGGACAGGGAGGAGATTTTCGATACCGGACGAATGCCCTTCCCGGGCATCGGTGGCCGTCGTGTGGTTTCGCGCGACGAGGGGCCCACGTTTCTCGCGTGTCCTTCACCTCACCCGGTGAAGGCTAATTTCGAGCGCTGAGCTAAACAAGCAAGTATACTAGTTTCATCGAATGCAGCCTTCAACTTCAGAGTCCCAGGGACGGGCGTTGCCAAAGGGGGGCCACCGCAGATAACCACCGTAATATGGGCCACCGCAGTAATTGAAAGCGAAGGTCACTTCCCGCGCTTGCAAGAGCTGAGATAAGTATTTTTCTCGGCTGCTACTAATTGTGCCCAGGGCCGAGCAGTTGGAGACGGCGCGGAGACGACGCAGTACGAAGCAGTAACTGAAAGTAGCCACCTGTCTCACACGGGTATTTCCGCTTTATTAACTTCTCCGCTGACGAACACAGGCATAGGGTGCCCTAAACCGGCCGGTAAGCAGCCAAGCGCCACCAGCGCGGGGATCTGCGCCCCTGCGGTAGCATGCTCCTTCGTTGGCTTTGAAACGCGCGCGCAGTAGTCGAGGGCGGAACTTATGCGATGACGTCAGCCCGGACAAGATGGCGCCGAGCTGGTTTCCGGCTTCACAAAATGTCACGTGACGGCCTCTCCTCTCTTTTTTCTTCCTCCATGGTACGTGGCGTTGGCAAGATGGCGGCGCCCTGCCCTTCCGCTTCACAACGATAACAGCTTCGTCGCTAACCCCTCGACGTGATATCGTGCTGTAAACTGCCGTATTTGCCTTCAGTTGGTCTATTCTTGCTATTGCATGAAGTTTTAGGTGAGAACTAGCTTTTGTTTTTCAGGTAGAAACTCGTTTTAGCTGCTCCTAAACCTGGCGGAGAAGCATTTGTGGTCGTCATAGCAACGAGTGTGCCGACGGTCTCGCAAGACCACGCGAAGCTTGAAGTCTTGCGGGATATCGCGAGACCCTCGGCACAGTCAGCGGGAAAAGCAAAACGGTGCACGTTTTGGCTCCATACGCACACGACGTCAACATAAGTGGGACACCAGCGCGCCTTCGCTTCTCGAAAAGCGATGATTTAAATATGCTGCGGGACGTGAAGGAATGCAATCCCTTTGAAGATAACATGCAACATACAGTTGGGTGGAATGAAATCGCTCAAAGTTTGTCAGAAGAAAGGGGGAAAGTATTTAGCGCCAGCACTGTGGCTTGCCCTGGCTCCGCTCCAAGCAGCTCGACTAAACAAAATTAGTCTTCTTTACCTGTACTAGAAGGCGCGGCACAGCATGCTAGCGCATTTTTTAGGTTCTATGGCAGATCTACACAGTTTGCCTCGGGTGAGAGTTCACCCATGCGCTTAGGAACCCAACCTCAGCCAGCCTTTGGCTTGCTTTACAGGCTCACGCCAACCGAGCCCGGCTGAAGAGACAGAGAAATTATGCAGCACAAAACTCCATCTCCAAAAAAAGGGCCACAAGTTGGGCTTATGCCGCACGAGGCGGACTTATGGTTGCTTGGCAGGGGAACTTATCACTCATCCGCCAAGGCAACTGTTTGGCCTAAGACCCTTTTCCCAAGCATTTCACCCTAGAAGAGCCGAGCACCAGGCCAGGGGAAATCTTGTACCCATTAAAGAAACCGTTGGGTACCCGGCGGCACTGGGGATCGAACCCAGCACCTCCCGAATGCGAGGCGGATGCTCTACCACAAGGCCACGCTTCGGTCGAAATGACTGCTGCTGATGCTGCTGCGGTGAGCCAGCGGAACAGTGCGAGAGTTCTGTGGGTAGAACTGCAGGACGGTGTGTGTGTACACCATGGCGCTGAGGGAGGTTTTCCCTGAGGAGGGGCTTTCTTTCTCCTCACGTAGAGTGAAAGGCCGTTGCGCTAGGGCGTGCGTGCGCCCAGTGCCAGCGTTGGGGCTTTGCTCGCGTTCGAACCGCGTTGGCCGAGGGGTGCCTACCACCTTTAGCATGCTGCGAGGTTGTTCGAAACTAGGCTTGGCCCGCAAGGGACACAGCGGGGTTTACGGAGCTTCTCCCAAGCGTACGCCCCTAAAGGAAGCCGAGCGCGAGGCCGGGGGACGCTTGTACCCATTTTACCGGTGGGTGTCCGGCGGTGGGTTTCGAACCAACCACCTCCCGCAGCCGAGACGGGCGCTCAAACCGGGCCCCGGAGCCGGAAGCGGAGGTGCTGGGTTAAGGTGAGATGCTATGCATCTTTGGCTACGCCGAGTAGGGGCCTCCCCTAGTGTTAGCCAGATCCGCCTTTTGGTTGTTTGTCTTTTTGCCGTTGTATCTAACTTGTATATGCTGTAAATAGCTGTACATAAACTGTACATAAGTATTCCCTTTATCCCTGCATCTGTACTCATCGTGAGAGCGTCTCTGACGGGGCACCCCTGGTGCAGAGAAAAAGCTTCAGTCTTCCAGTTGGAACAAACCGTCTGACGGGGCACCTCTGGTGCGAGGAAGACAGGGAACCTGTGAAACTTTACTACCTCACTGTCATTGATGGTCGGGGATCAGCCGCGATTCTGTTCCAAACACAATATCAGCCTCTAGTGATTCAATGAGGCCCGCGAATTTGTCTACTTTGTTCACAATGCTTCTGCAGTTTGCGACAACAGCCGCTAGATTGTGAGGCAACGGCCTTTTTGCTAGCAGGGTGTCTATTTTTTAGGACTGAAGCCACTTCCTCTTTTTCTTTGTCCCAAGTAAAGGCCTATTAGTAACGACGACAAGTCTCGCCGTGCGGCCGCCAGCACGCCTGTTTCAACTCTATATGGCTGCGAGCACCTTGAGTGTGATGACCCAGGTGACAGCTGATTCCAATTACCGAGTTTGCCCGGTCGTAGCGCAGGACCGAAACGAAGGGGCTAAAGTTTAAGCAAACCCAGACTGCCTTTTTGGAGTGTCTGCATGTGTCGAACGCCGTCGCCGGCGCCGCGGGGAGACGGACGTCATCTTCCCCAATTGCCGTGACCGTGCGAGGGAACAAAGGGCCTCGTTTCCTATGGCTCTTTGGTGAGCCAAGCACCTCGACGAGCTGGCGGCATCATCCCCAACCCTCGCGAACATCTCCAAGTACGAGGGACCACTTTCCGGCATCACCTACCGCAGTCGACGCTACCTTCACGGCAACCTTCTTTCCCTCAATCTGAACGAACAAACGTAGCGTTTAAAACAAGACAGAAGACAGAAGACAGAAGACAGAAGACAGAAGACAGAAGACAGAAGACAGAAGACAGAAGACAGAAGACAGAAGACAGAAGACAGAAGACAGAAGACAGAAGACAGAAGACAGACATTGTTCCAGAGCTGGGGCAGCAGTACGTTGCTTTTCCTGTGTTCATTAAACATATGCTATTTGAAAGAATAAAATCCTCGATGAGCTGACCCCTGGAATCAGTATGCTCACTTCCCCAGAATGAGGAGTGTGCGTTAAAATCCCCAATTATCACATATGGCTCAGGCAACTGTCCCGGAAGTTCTAGGTCATGCATGGTAATTGTGTTGTGTGGTGTGGCGGTATGTACACAGAGCATATTGTTATTGTTTTATGGCTAGTGATGTTTACTGCGACCGCTTCTAAGTTTGTCTTTAATGATACCTCTCTTGCAGGGACATCGCTTTGCGTAATGATAGCGACGCCTCCCGAGAGTTGGCTAGCTTGCACTAGGTCTTTCCGGAAAATATTCTATCTTTTTAGGATGTTTGTGTGCTGTGGCCCAAGGTTCGTTTCCTGCAGGCACACAGCTGTAGGTGCCATTGTTTTTAGCATATCGGCTATGTCTGTAGTTTCTGTGTGGACCTCTACAGTTCCAGTGTATTAGATATGCCATTGTGATAAGCTGGGGGTGGGGAAAGTTACTTATTTTCAGGAGCAGTGATTCGTCGTTTCCCTTTCTTCTCTAGGGAATCTCGCCGCCGCTGCAGCGGTGGCGAACCAGAAGTTAAATCCGTCGCCACGTTCATGGCGCCGGATTTCCGCGGAGACGCCGCGGATGTGTGAGTTTTGGATGTCGGCGGACTTTCGCTGACATTCACGTCCTCCACGGTGGACGTGGAGGATGCTTCTTGGTTGCGATGGCTCGTGGCCTACGCATTCGCCTTTATTGCTGGCAGCGCTGAACCAGGCCCTGCTCCAGCGGCTGAGTCTCTTGGGCCAGCAGTTGCCTTCTTAGAGGGGTGGGGCGATAGGTCCAGTTCAGCAGAACTGTTCTGGGTGTCTGTCGCCGAGGATGCCGCAGCTGAAAGTGGGGCCTGAGGGCCTCCGGCGAGGATCGCGTGGTCTTCCCGCGAAATTTTCAGCCCTGTAGACTGTGTCACCGACTTCTGTGGTGGGGACTTGGTTGTCGACCCCAAGTCCTTCGGATCGACCTGTGTGCCGACAGAAACCGAAGGCGGCGGCGGTCCCCGCGTCACCGCTTCGGAGTATGTCCTTTTCTGTTGGAAAGAGACGCGTCTTTTTGCCTCAAGGTAGGGCAGGTTTTCTGTGGTCTTCAAAGTTATGATTTGTTTTTCTGTTTTCCAGACTGGGCACGACTTGGAGTACGCGCCATGTGCGCCATTGCAGTTGATGCATTTTGGTGTACGTTCGCATCTTTCCTCTGTATGGGCGTCTTCTGCTCATGTGACACTAGTGGGTTTACCTCGGCAAGCGAACATGATGTGTCCAAAGCGCTGGCACTTGAAACATCGCCTCGGATTTGGTATGTATGGGCGGACTTTACAATGGAGGTATGCAGCGTGGATGGAATCAGGGAGAGTTGTGCTATTGAAAGTTAGGACATTGTGTTTTGTCTTGATTTCAGCATTATTTCTCCGGATCGTTATTCGTCGGGCTGCTATTACTCCTTGTTCAGCTAGTTCTTCCATTTCAGTACCGTTACTCTGCAGGAGTTCATGTTCGGATATGTCCCCCTTTGAGTGGTTGAGGGTGCGGTGCGGGGTTACCTGTACACTCATTTCTCCAAGATTCTGTAATGACATCAGTTTGGTGCTCTGTTCTTTTGTGTTTTTAATTCTACAAGGAGATCTCCGGTTCGCTGCTTTTTTGCTTTGTAGTTTCTGCCTACACAGTTCTTTAGAGTGTTGGCGATCACAAATGCAGACAAGTTTGCTACAGGTTCATCTGTATTTGAGTGAACCGTGAAAAAGTTCGGAAATGTTCCTGGTTTCTTTGGCATCAATTTTTTCGCATCGGTGCGACCCCTTTTGGGGGGCCGATCAGATTTTTTGAAATTTTTCCATACGGCATGTACTGGCTAAGGGTTCCTAATACTCTGTCGCCTCTGATTCACCCTTATACACAGAGGATGATCCCGGGACACCCCGCCTGGTAGAGAAACGAGGAGCCCATCGGCCGAGGATTGACCACTTCCTCGACCGCCACCGTTCATGGTTTCTTCCCTCCACCTTTCAACCTATCGCCACGGTACGGAAGACAGCTTCAGTATGGGGGCTAAGGGTCCGTGGTGGCGCCAAGCACGAACACCTCGTTTCAAAAGGTGCCCCTGCGGGGTGACAATATTAGTCAAATAATCTAAATTGCCTTATGTATTTTTGCAGGCCCTATAGGAAAGAACTTGCTCTGCCCACGAAAAAAAATACTCCCAGAAATCATTTGCATTTTCTGTGGTTTAGACCCGAAGTCTACAACTGATTACAATGGTGTAGTTCCCTGGCCCGCTGCTGACAGTATTAGGGGTAAAATACGCGTAGCATTAGGCGCTGTCAGGGCGTACATGTTGAAAAAGAAGCTATGCGACACACAAATCTGGCTATAGAAATGCTACAATCAGAAGCCATGCAGCACCAACATATCGAGCATGCATCCACAGAACGAAGAATTTCCTCGTGTTTATATGCTCCAGGCCCAAGCTTCCTTTTGAAGCGAGTGGCTTCCACTCGTCAAGCAATATTTCATTCAAATGTGAACCTGATTACACAAACAAGAAATGAAAATGAACGGACTACGTTGAAGATATCTTCTATCAGAAAAAAAAACTGAAAGGTCCACTCTGCTATCTTTGTAGAGAACTATGCAAGCATAATGGGTCGTGATTCAAGCAGATGTCCTTGATATCAACCGAACGGGGTATCCACCGGTTATCATGCGGGCTTTAGTCAAGTCGCTTGTTGTCAAGCGGCTTTTATCCGCAGTCTCCCCCATCATTGATGGAAATAAACAAGCTAATATTATTATAACACGATGGGACATCTATAACAAGAACTTATTACGAACATCCCTCACAAGTATTAAAAAGTGTTTGGATATTTGGCTCCGATTCTGATATCCATGGGATGTGGTGTTTTCCCTAAGTTTAAAAGTGCCGTACCATCCTGCTTTGTTTGCTCCGGCTCTTTTGCCTCCGCAAGGCGCATGCAGCAGCGCGAGATGGAATGTTGCTGATAGTCGGAGACATTAACGCGCCCCATGCAGAATGGGGCTACCCAACTAGCAGTAGAAAGGTAACTGAAATCTGGGAGACTGCTCAGGCGCAAGGGCACACCTCACTTATCGACCGTGAAAAACCTACGCGGATTGGTAACAGTGCAACCCAAGGACACGTGCCCCGACCTTGCCTTTACAAAAAATATCCCCGATGGGACATGGGAGAATCTCAAAATCACCACAGGAAGCGATCACTATGTGTGGTGTACCACTTTCCAAGCAACGCATTGCAGAATGCGTAACCGGGAAGTGAAGCACGAGAATTGGGACGCCTTAAGATATGTCCGCTCGCAAAGGCCGACGGAGGGGCTAGTAGATTTACGACAGTGGACGGAGCGTCTGCTTCAAGACGCCGCCAACACCTCGAAAACTGTGACGCAGAAGGAAAACGGTCCCCTTCCAGACGCTAAGCTAGCACACATGATGGAAGCACAACGCAGTATACACGCTCGATGGCGCAAAAATAAGCCTAACCGGCGCTTAAAAACTCGACTAACCCGACTTGAAAAGGATATCGAGGCATACACGTGGGAGCTTAGCCGAGAGCAGTGGCATCAGACATGCGACCGCCTTAATGGGCAACTGGGCAATAAGAACACATGGTTTCTGCTCAAGCATTTACTCTGATGTCACGAAAACTAAGACTGAATCTCAAATGACCCCACAGAGGATCGCGCAAGCTTGCCAGGGCAGCCATGAAGAGCTCATGATCACATTAAAAAATCAGCAAGTAAACGCCTCCCAGGATATACCCACGTTAGATGGGTGTTCAGGGTCGGCTAATGCTCACATAGATAGGGTTTTTATCGTAGCGTAGGATACAGCTGCTCTGAATCATATTACGGAGTGTCTAGCGTTCCGTCCAGACGGAACATTTGCTGCTGGTGCAGTTCCGTCCAGACGCAATATTTACTGCAGCTAGAGTTCCGTCCAATCAATAGACAGTTTTAGTTTCGCGTACGTAGAAGTTTCACGTAAGTAGCAAGCTTACGGGTCACCAGTGCGCATGCGCAGAACGTGAAGTATCTGCGTAGGTTGCACGGACGTACGTGCATGAGATTCGGATCTTTGCGTTGCGGTCTTCACGTTGCTTGCGTACGTGGCATGGAGGAAGGAAAAAGAGAGGAGAGGCCCTTTCCACACAACACCATGGGAGAAAAATGTGGAGGAAATCACGTGGTTTTTTTCGCGATCGGGAGGCCACCTAGTCCGGGCAGCTTAGCAACGGCGTCGTAGTTGCTGCTTGCAAGCCGGGCGGTAGCAGACGACCGCGGCGTAGCAGTTGCGGTGCGGCGTACTTTTCTCAACTGCTCGAGTTTGTTTTTGATCGTGCTCACAAGCTTACGTTGGCGCCGTTCACTCATATCTCAGGCGGAATTCGCTGCAAAACTCTCGTTGTTGCATGCATTGATTTCAACGTGCTCGACCACGATCGCACGGGCATTTCGTCAACTGCGTCACTGCTCGGAGCCGTCGGGAGACCGCCGCTGCTTACTGAGGAGCACTCGCGCTGTTCGTTTACCAGTGATTCAATACGCCGTGCGCTAGAGAGGTCGTCGGCGTATTGCGCGGACGTTTCGCGTCCTATGCGTGCAGTGTGCGTGTGCCATTCGCGCTCCCGTTTCCATCGGCAGTGAACCCTCGTTGCTATTAGGCGTGCTCTTGCAACGCTCTAGTGATCGTCAGTGGTGTTAGTGTAACTATTTTCGTTTTTCGCGATTGCGCTTGTGTGAGCAGCGGGGGCCATGACATCGGTGGAGGGCGATATTTTAAAGGAAGCCGCTGCGCTCGCTTTGCATGCTTGCACGCCCCTGTTATACGCCGCCGGTAAAAATGAAAAGATAGAGACCCTGCGCTTAAACAATACCTTAGAGATTTTTTTTCTTTAATAAATGCGAAGGGTTAGTTTTGTTTACTGCAATATCTACATAAAGATACGAATGCACACAGGATGCCGAGAACTTCATTTGTAAAAAACATTTATTTTCTCACAAAAAAACAACTCGCACGAAAAAACGTGGCTATTTACAATATCTTCACATCATATACAACAACACAAAAGCTTCTGCTCTATAACAAAGTCATCGACTGCAAACAAATGACATTTGTCAAAACTTCAACCCCATACGCAAACGTGCGCTCGGCTGCAGGTCCTTTAAAAAAAAAAGCACTTTTTATTTTCGCGATACCTTCATTTGAGGAGAATGCAAAGGATTAAAAAGTAAACTGACGTAAAAAGGTCTGTTAATAATGGGGTGAACTGTGCCTATAGAATTAAAAGGAGTGCTATACGCCGTGCGACGGTGAAGAATAAATGGGCACTCTTATTTTCGTTTCCACATTTCGTTTCCACATTTATTTTCGTTTCCATTATTTTCGTTTCCAATAAATAAATAAAACATGTGACCCCCTCGAAAAAAATTTCTGGCTACACCTGCTTAGTTGTCCTTCGCCCACCGCAGTAATTGAAAGCGACGGTCACTTCCCGTGCTTACAAGAGTTGAGGACAGGGAGGAGATTTTCGATACCGGACGAATGCCCTTCCCGGGCATCGGTGGCCGTCGTGTGGTTTCGCGCGACGAGGGGCCCACGTTTCTCGCGTGTCCTTCACCTCACCCGGTGAAGGCTAATTTCGAGCGCTGAGCTAAACAAGCAAGTATACTAGTTTCATCGAATGCAGCCTTCAACTTCAGAGTCCCAGGGACGGGCGTTGCCAAAGGGGGGCCACCGCAGATAATCACCGTAATATGGGCCACCGCAGTAATTGAAAGCGAAGGTCACTTCCCGCGCTTGCAAGAGCTGAGATAAGTATTTTTCTCGGCTGCTACTAATTGTGCCCAGGGCCGAGCAGTTGGAGACGGCGCGGAGACGACGCAGTACGAAGCAGTAACTGAAAGTAGCCACCTGTCTCACACGGGTATTTCCGCTTTATTAACTTCTCCGCTGACGAACACAGGCATAGGGTGCCCTAAACCGGCCGGTAAGCAGCCAAGCGCCACCAGCGCGGGGATCTGTGCCCCTGCGGTAGCATGCTCCTTCGTTGGCTTTGAAACGCGCGCGCAGTAGTCGAGGGCGGAACTTATGCGATGACGTCAGCCCGGACAAGATGGCGCCGAGCTGGTTTCCGGCTTCACAAAATGTCACGTGACGGCCTCTCCTCTCTTTTTTCTTCCTCCATGGTACGTGGCGTTGGCAAGATGGCGGCGCCCTGCCCTTCCGCTTCACAACGATAACAGCTTCGTCGCTAACCCCTCGACGTGATATCGTGCTGTAAACTGCCGTATTTGCCTTCAGTTGGTCTATTCTTGCTATTGCATGAAGTTTTAGGTGAGAACTAGCTTTTGTTTTTCAGGTAGAAACTCGTTTTAGCTGCTCCTAAACCTGGCGGAGAAGCATTTGTGGTCGTCATAGCAACGAGTGTGCCGACGGTCTCGCAAGACCACGCGAAGCTTGAAGTCTTGCGGGATATCGCGAGACCCTCGGCACAGTCAGCGGGAAAAGCAAAACGGTGCACGTTTTGGCTCCATACGCACACGACGTCAACATAAGTGGGACACCAGCGCGCCTTCGCTTCTCGAAAAGCGATGATTTAAATATGCTGCGGGACGTGAAGGAATGCAATCCCTTTGAAGATAACATGCAACATACAGTTGGGTGGAATGAAATCGCTCAAAGTTTGTCAGAAGAAAGGGGGAAAGTATTTAGCGCCAGCACTGTGGCTTGCCCTGGCTCCGCTCCAAGCAGCTCGACTAAACAAAATTAGTCTTCTTTACCTGTACTAGAAGGCGCGGCACAGCATGCTAGCGCATTTTTTAGGTTCTATGGCAGATCTACACAGTTTGCGTCCCGTACAGTACTTGTAGCTAATACTGTACGAAGCGACACGAGCGTACGCTACGTAAACTGCCCACGTGTACGTGCGTGAAGGTTCTACGTACGTAAAACTAAAACTGTCTGATGTCCGTACTGTCCATACTATACAAAATGGGTGATTTCTACCCACATAAAGCATTTTTTTGCCTCTGGAATAACCAGTTTACAAAGCTGTATCCAGATGTTCTGTCTACGCATGTATACGGCACCAAAATATCTGTCCGTGCATGTACTGCGTTTAGTTACATCCTCGAAGGTATAATTTCCGTGCATGCATGCAGGATGTGGAAAATGACACTGTTAGAAGCAGAGCGCAGAAACTTTTCGCGAAGTGATGTGAAGGCCTGTCGCTATTTGTGCTGCAAAATGACGTAGCGCGAAAAAGACTAAGACGTACACAAACGGTCAACAAGCATTATGTAAGCGCACCAACAAACAAAAGCCAAAACCCGTTCTATTGCCATTTCTCACTGACTGCTTGGGAATTAAAATTAAGCAGCAGAATATCCTGTCACACATTAGGCGGAACCGGATTACCACTTTTTTAAATGGACATGCAAAAGTCTGCAAGCAAACTGGTTTCCCAATCCCTAACGCCAGCTTTAATTCCGTCTTGACATAACTCTTGTGGCAGATAATGCTCGACGGAACTGTGTGGTGTCAGATACAGTTCCGTCTGGACGGAACCCCATCGTTACATGCAGTTCCGTCTGGACGGAACCCCATCGTTACATGCAGTTCCGTCTGGACGGAACCCCATCGTTACATGCACTTCCGTCTGGACGGAACTCTAGAGCAAATTGTAGTTCCGTCCGGACGGAACTCTAGCGCAAATTGTAGTTCCGTCCGGACGGAACTCTAGCGTAAATTGTAGTTCCGTCCGGACGGAACTCTAGCGCAAATTGTAGTTCCGTCCGGACGGAACTCTAGCGCAAATTGTAGTTCCGTCCGGACGGAACTCTAGCGCAAATTGTAGTTCCGTCCGGACGGAACTCTAGCGCAAATTGTAGTTCCGTCCGGACGGAACTCTAGCGCAAATTGTAGTTCCGTCCGGACGGAACTCTAGCGCAAATTGTAGTTCCGTCCGGACGGAACTCTAGCGCAAATTGTAGTTCCGTCCGGACGGAACTCTAGCGCAAATTGTAGTTCCGTCCGGACGGAACTCTAGCGAAAATTGTAGTTCCGTCCTGACGGAACTCTAGCGAAAATTGTAGTTCCGTCCTGACGGAACTCTAGCGCAAATTGTAGTTCCGTCCGGACGGAACTCTAGCGCAAATTGTAGTTCCGTCCGGACGGAACTCTAGCGCAAATTGTAGTTCCGTCCGGACGGAACTCTAGCCACAGCCATCATATTAACACCACCTCAGCAGGCGGGGACGATCGCATTACCAATAAGATGTTGCGCAACGTAGAGGACAAATCAGTAAAGGACCTTACGGACCTCTTCAACAGATATTGGACATTGAATAGGTTGGGGCAACCGAAAAGGAAATAAAAATAATAGGCCCCTGCCTGCACCGTTTACACACAACAGGCTTAACCCAATTGAAAAATAAAAGAGGAGGCCCGTAGGCAAGTTGTAATTTGACCACCCGTGGGTGGAAAAATAAAATAATAGGGAAAATGCTACATTAGCGACCCACAGCCGAGAGAGCGGGCCCGGGGAGGCTCCCCTGACCTCACCTGGGAATTAGCGGAAAGGGAAATGGGACGTGGGAAGGGAATGGGGACAGCGAGTTTTTTGCTCTGATCCTTCAATTATCTCGACTCCATTACTGGCCCGCCTGGCCAGGACAGGGAGAGCATCGAGATTGCCCAATGGTGCGGCCGAGCTCCCTGGCACTGCGACCGAGCTCCCTGGCACTGCGCGCTTGCACTTCGCGTTATTCGCGCGCTTTTAGAGCAGCGTTATGCCGAGTTGCTGCGCATTTCAGTGCACAAGCCGGCGTGAAAAAGCCTTTGTTCTTTTCGCGATTCCGAGCGGCAAGAAAGACAGCACTAGAAGAAAAAAGCGGCTGCACAACGTCGGCAAACTTTACCCCGACGAAGACTGCCCACCTCTGCGAGCAACTGTGCATTTCTTCTAAGCGACTGTATATACTGAAACTGCATGCATGCGCATCACAAAGCCAACAACCTCACTTAATTTACTGATCATTTTGCGTCGTTATGGGTGTTATTGTTGTCACTTCATGGTTCCGCTCAACGTGATATAACAGCGGCGGCTGATGCATACAATGTGTGTGCATGTGTTAGCAAGTGTGGAAGCAAAAGTGTTGGTATGCGTGCAGCGGTATCCGCGGTGCGGTAAATTTTTCGAACCTCTGGTAATGGTGCACATCGCAGTAATGCGGCGCATGTCCCGAGCGAGATTTAACCTAGATTTTTTTAATGAATGCAACTTGTCTAACGACCTACGTTTGCTTGTTCTTTTGCTGAACCGTTACGCTTCTACCAGGTCAGATTATCAATGCCACATTCTCGGAAAAGACCTCATATTGCATTCACATAAAGAATTCATTTTTTAATAACTTCAGTGCTTTCCATTGTTGCCTGAATGTACTCAAGTATTGTAAATATCCATTGCATGCCATTTTTGTATATTCATTGCTACAGTTTGTGATTATTTGCTTTAGTTGAGCATGGTTGCGTAGCCTTTTGTTGAATACATCATCCGCTCAAAAACTATAGGCCTACATCTGAGCTGTTTTATTTCCCTAAGTATGTTTTTGTTTTCTGTGTTTTCTTTTGAGGACTGCACCCAACGGGTGACAGATGTCCACAGCTGGCTTATTCGTGGTTTTTATGTATATTTTCGGCGTAAAACTACACGACTCATCTGTAATAAACATTGCATCTGAAAAACTGTGTCATATTGTGGCTGTATTTATACTCAAGACTTATATTAGTCAGGCACTTGCTTTAGGATAGCCTTGACTGTGGCTGACCAAATTGCTAAGACCTATAATTTCCTCTTGGGTTTTGTCACGGTCGTTGCTATCTGTTTTTTTCTTTCCTAACGTAACATCTCTTTAAGCGGATATAAAGGAATAGAATGTGGGCGGAAAATGCCCAAGTGTGCTAAACTTTGGGGGTGGTCTACCTAAATTTGGAAGCCAACGATGAGTTTCCATAGTCAAATTAGGTTGTACCCCAATGTTGATCAAATATGGACGACATCAAATTTATGGGTTCCAGAGAGACAAATTTTGGGGATAGCCCACCTAATTATGAAGCTCACCATTGAATCGGTCATATTAAAATTAAGCTTGACACCAATTTTGATGAAATTCGGACAAGGTCAAATTTCGGTGGTCGAGAGGGCCAAATTTTGGGGTGCGGACACTTTCCTTGGATAACGGAAAAACTGTGCGCGGATCTTTGGCTCTCGGCTTCGGCTCGACATCACCTCAAGTTCGCCGACAGCGGGAGCTGAAGTCGTTTCATGCTTATATGAAAAGTTCATATTCGTTTTTAAGCCACCGCGAAAATTCTAAACTACAAAAACGATTAAGCCGTTGCATGTGCACTGCGCGGTGCCAAACTCAGACTGAACCTTAATGAAAAATTTTAGGACGGCCATCGAAGCAAATGCCCCAGCTTGTTCCCAGCAACCATCCCACTTCTGAAACTCCACTCGTGAACAACTTCATAAACTGTTCTTCCGCGATAATTAGTTCGAAGTGAATCTACATTTAACTAAACATTGGTATGCTGAAAATATTCAGGAATGTTCAAATATATTGTAAATATTATGCTTCATATACTTTGCCGTGTTGAGACAGACGGTATTGAAAAGTCAAAAAGAATGTGAGATGTATGCAGCAAGTGGTTTTGTTCGTGCCGCAAGCGCTCGTAATTGGCACTTTCATTGCGCGTACGAGACGCTAATTTATGTGGCTTGTGGTAGTCACGCGTGTCGCATGTCTTTCTCGTGTTTTTATACAATAACAGAGCGTGGAAAAAGCACGTACTTAAGAGCGCGCGCATGTGTCAGCCAACTGCCCGGACGGCGAGCGAGCGATGGCCAAAAAAGCGTGCCGTGTGCAGCGCGCGCAGCCGGCGGGCGAGGATACTCGAGGAGGAAAACGCCGCAGTGGAGGATAGTGTCGCTACTTTCAAATTATCGAGGGGCTTTACAGGCGGCTACAGGCGGCTAAAGCTCCTAAAAAAACTAAAGCAGCGATAAGACGCCCTCCCTCTTCTCTCCTCCTCCCCCGCGCGCCGGGCGGACGACTTTTGTTTTCTTTGTGATTTCATGTGACTGCGGTGGCGACCTCTAGCCCGCTCCGAAGGAACTAACGCTCCTTTTCAATTGGTTGCGCTGGATTCCCGTACTTGCCGAGTTCTTCTCTATGTCTCCGCATTAACCGTGCGTTCCGCTGCATAAATACATCGGTGACTTAGGAGAAACATTTGCATGCTTCACGGAATCGTCTAAAGGCAAAAATGGGCACGCATAGATGGATTGTTTTGGTAGAGCCGCACGCGCACCGTGTACGGGTGCGCCGGGCTTCATGCGGCGTGCCAAGTTTGATATCGAGAGTAAGGCGTGCATTGAATGTGACCGTGAATCACGAGGCCGTATAATGAATTTGCGGTGATCCGTTCTGGTGAAGAGGAGTATGCAAACAGAACGGCCGCCCCCGCCGGAACGCTGGAAGTGCTACAACGGATGCACAGTTCATATTCGAAAAGACACCTGCAAGTGACGGCATTCTAAATGCCCGTAGTTCATCCGCTCTAATAGTGGCTTTTGGTTTTGGTCTGCTGCAGTGTATCGCGGACCAGGTAAGACGCTTGAGGGAGTGCTCGAAATACGGCATGAAGACCACGCTACGTGTGTACTTATCTGTGCTTCCCCTATAGTGTTCTCTAGCGTGCATACTCTCCAGCAATAAAATTTTCTTTGGAATAGTTACTTAGTAAAGGCGCGTTCACACTAGGCCGACGAGACCCCAATGCCGACGCGACGGCGACGCCGACGATCGGCCGACGCGTCGGCCAACCTGGTCGTTCCCCGACTAGCCAGTCACACTGCACCGACGACGACGACGACGCCCCCAACGACCAAGCGTCGTCCTAGTGTGACAACGTCGCCGACCAAAGATGCCGACGAGACCCGTCGGCCGACGTGTCTTTGGCAGATCGGTGGCCGAGCGAAAACATTCGCCGACCAAAAGCGAGTACCGAGCTCACAGC
The DNA here is from genome assembly GCF_055824585.1 of Amblyomma mixtum. NCBI lineage: Eukaryota > Metazoa > Arthropoda > Arachnida > Ixodida > Ixodidae > Amblyomma > Amblyomma mixtum. Next base: position 101,551,349 of record NC_143012.1, on the reverse strand, counting down.
GCGAAGTACAATCATTATGTAGACAAATAATGCACGCGCAGCAACATTCATCACGCCATATGACTACTTGGCCGACGCGCAGCACCGATCGTCGCTTGCGAACTGCCGCCCCACTGCAAGTAGGGACACACGGAGCGGTGAGCATCGCTGCCGCCCACAACCGGTGTCACACTTCGCCGCCATGCAGCAGTGCCTGAGCGCTGCTTGGGATTGTGTACAAATGTCACAAGGCCCGAGCACACCGAAAAAAAAAAAACTGCATTGCATCCACATGGACATCGCACTACCGTGCCTGTGTATAAGGTATAAACACTGCACACGTGCGAACAACTTGCGCATTTCCACGCGACATCTGTGCAGTCTCCGAGAGCCGTTTTCACACGATGGCACGGCAGACAACTTTCACGGTAGAAGAGGAGGCAGAGCTGATAGCTCTTGTCGAAGAACGCCGCCTTATTTGGGACGTTCGGCATAGGCATTACCATCGGCTAGATTTAAAAGAGCTGGCGTACAGCGAAATCGCAGCAGCTCTGGGAGACAAGTTCAGCGGTAGGTATTTTTCTACCCTGCCCTGCGGTGTTGCTATTTGTGTCGTACTGAGCATGCCACTGTAGTACAAATATATTCATTTTCGTGTAGTGTCACCGCTGTTTTGCCATCTCCAGCGAAATAACGGCACGAGACCATCGGCGGGCACCTGTCATTATTCCGGCGATCGAAGCCTGCCAAAAAAAAAAAAGAAATGAAATAGCAAGGAGGTTGATCGAGTCAGTCGCCGCGCTAAACCGCGCATGCGTGCGCGCAGCGGGGCTAGATTTTACCGCTCGCTATCATGTGGGGACAAACTTTTTTTTTTACTATATCTTTACTTGTTAAGACTAGGCTTCAAGGTTGTCGCGGAACGCTCCCTCCTCGGTTTTTTTCCCTTCATGGAGATATGTGAGAAAGATAATGCGCCATTTTTTTCCCGAAAAATAAAATACAATTTTCCAATTCCCACGCAGGGGTGTTTGTACCGAATTTATGCTGAGCTGTTTTCTGTATTTTTCAGCTGCTCAAATACGGTGCAAATTCACTAACATGAGGACCACCTTCACGCGGGAAAGAAGAAAGATCGAAACGCGCTCTGGAGCGGGCGCAGACGAAGTGTACGAGCCTAGGTGGATCCACTTCAGGAGGCTTATGTTCCTGACAAGTGGATGCCCAACCCAGGGAAGCATATCGACTATGCACACGGAAGAGGAAATTGAGGCAAGTTTTAACAACATTGTGGTCGTTAGAGACCAGTGTCTTTTATATATTGTGTAATAGATAGTGCTAGTGGCGGTGGACAAAAAAAATCTGGAAAAGAGGCATGTAGGGTCATGGGTAGAAACTTACAGGTTGTGGATGCACACGAAACAATCTAGGCAGTCACTATTTGTTCGTGAAGATAGAGCATGTATATTTCTTCACCCTTCTATGCTTTTCATTAACATTGTTTGCCTGGTTGCAAAGAAATACTTTTTCCATGAACCCTAATCTCGTAAACTCTTGCTCATGACTGTATATTAAAGCTGAATCGTTAAGCACGATTTGTTTGCATTGCCTCGACTGCAGCGTAGCAAACAGGCAGTTTGTGGCTAACTAATGTGTAGGTTTTCTTTATTCCTCACGTTCTATTACAGGAATTTTACAAGGGCACTTTCTATTGCTCATTACGCAAAGCGATGTCCCTGCAAGAGAGGTATCATTAAAGACGAACTTAGAAGCGGTCGCAGTAAACATCATTAGCCATAAAACAATAACAATATGCTCTGTGTACATACCACCACACAACACAATAGCCATGCATGATCTAGAAGAACTTCTGAAACAGTTGCCAGAGCCATATGTAATAATAGGGGATTTTAACGCACACTCCTCATTCTGGGGAAGTGAGCATACTGATTCCAGGGGTCAGCTCATCGAGGATTTTATTAAGGCGGAAGCCTTTAATGCCTCATCGTTGTAAGCAGGAGCTGTCGACAGAAAATGTCACGCTTTTCAGTTGGTCGAAACGGTCGTAACGTCACAGTGCGCGAATTTCAAACGGGGCCAATTGTACTTTCGGTACTAACCATGCAACCAATTAAAGGGATCTAATAGTGATGCTCCAAGTTTGAGTTTAGTTAATTGCTTAGTTAACCAATTAGTCCAATTACCCTTTCTAGTCAGACCAGATAAATAAATAAAACCGAGTAAGAAATTGGCCGAGCTTGGGAATCGAACCCCGGTCTCCGGAGTGCGAGTCGAGCACGCTACCACTTCGCCATGCCAGCTCGGTGGTTTGGAATGAACAAAGGTGCGTCTAGTGAACACGGTGTCTTCGTTCACTCTCATCTTCCTCCCTTCCCGTTACGGCGAGGTTCAGGTGTGCACCGAGATATGCGAGACAGATACATTTCCTTTCCTCAAAAACCAATTTACTGACGAGCAAGGCGTATTTGTCCGCGTTTCAGATTGGTCCAAATTGTCGTGATGTCACCACGCGCGAATTTTGACGGGTGTCCACCGAAATATGTGAGACAGTTACTGCGCAACTTTCTTTCGTCAAATACAATTTTCGACCAGTGTCTACTGAGATATGCGAGACAGTTAATGCGTAATTTCCTTTCCTCAAATACAATTTTAATTTTCTTCACTACGGCCCCTCTTTCTTCTTTCACTCCACTTCCTCCCTTCCTGTACAGTGCGGCTCTGGTGTCCACCGATACGACAGAGAATTACTGCGCCATTTCCTTTCCTTAAAAACCGTTGCGTTAAAAGGGCAAGGCATCGCGCCGAACGGGTGGTGGCGTTCAATGGACTCCGTGGCAGCGCTACAACACGCTGTCGCGTTCCACTCCTAAAGGCGAAGCTTAAGCGTCATTAATTCGCAGTTAATTAATGCACCAACAAAAAGAGAGGTGAACAATCGCGTAGCAGAATGCAGCACTCAGGCTTTCGCCTTTCAGCACTTTAGCCGCTAAAGTTCCTCGTAATTTTTTCTTTCGAATAACATATGTTTAATGAATACGGGAAAAGCTACGTGCTGCTGCCCCAGCTCTGGAAAAATGACCTGCCTCCATTTAGCATTTGCATCACCATCTGTTTTTAATGATTTTATTTGGAATGTTTTAAATGACCCCCGGGGAAGTGATCACTTACCTACGGATTTAAAACTAACATCAGCTACATTTATCCTCCCTACGAAGCCACGGCGATGGAAAATTCACCTCGCCGATTGGGCACTTCTCAGAACGAAGGCCACACTAGAAAAAGAATATGCCGAAACCCTTACTATAGAAGAACTAGATGAAAAATTTGTCACATGCTTAATATCTGCAGCAATAGAAGCCATCCCACAAACGTCTGAAATTGCACGAAAAACACATAAAGTTTGGTGGTCAAATGAATGCTCATTGGCTAAAAAGCAGCAAAACAAGGCTTGGGGCAACCTTCGCAGATATCCCACTGCAGGAAACTTGCTCATCTTCAAAAGGGCTAGAGCCAAAGCACGATACATTAGACGCTACGCAGAAAGGGCATCACGGAAACAGTACATATCCACCATAAACAGCTCAATATCATCAAAGAAAATGTGGGAGCGGGTGCGGAAATTCACAGGAAATTTTACTCCATTCACATTTCCAATGCTAACAACACCCGGTACTCAAACAACATTAGAAGAGCAGGCCAACATATTGGGTGAGCATTTTTCCACAGTTTCAAGCTCATCCAACTACACACACACATTTCAAAAGCACAAAACAATAGTAGAAAAACAAAAACTGCCCTTTGGAACATGCATACATGAAGACTACAATCAGCTTATTACAATGAAGGAACTAAACACAGTACTAACATCCGGTAAAATGACAGCACCAGGCCCAGACAATATACATTACGCCATGCTTCCTCACCTCTCTGAGACTGCCATAGAGGCTCTCTTAAAATTTTTCAATAAAATATGGATGAGTGGAGAAATCCCCCAAGCATGGAAAGAAGCAATCATACTACCCTTCCTAAAACCAGGGAAACCACAAACTAGTCCCACCAGTTACAGGCCAATAGCGCTCACTAGCTGTATAGCAAAATCATTCGAAAGCATTCTAACCATCAGACTAACCTTCATACTTCAGTCCCAGCAACTTTTAGATATACACCAGTGCGGTTTTAAAAAGACATGTTTCACAACCGATCACCTTGTACGCTTTGAGAACACAGTCCGGGAAGCGTTCATCCACAACCAACACTATATCGGGGTCTTCTTCGACCTGGAGAAGGCTTACGATACCACGTGGAGGTTCGGTATCCTCCGTGACCTAGCGGACCTAGGTATCCGCGGCAGGATGCTGAGCTGTTTGAGCGACTTCCTGACCAATCGAACGTTCAGAGTCCGCCTAGGCGCAACCTTCTCCAAGACTTTTATCCAAGAAACTGGTGTGCCCCAAGGGTGCATCCTCAGCACGACCTTATTTGTCATCAAAATGAACTCCATAGGAAAAGTAATCCCAAAATCCATAATGTACTCGGTTTACGTAGACGACCTCCAAATAGCATGCACGTCTTCCAGCAAACCTACCTGTGAGCGGCAAATACAAATAACAATAAATAAACTGGCTACCTGGGCAGATAGAAACGGATTTAGATTTTCCCCTTAGAAAACAGTAGCGGTTCTGTTCTCTTTGAGACGAGGCCTACAGGCCGACCCCACACTATATTTAAACCAAACCCCACTACCTGTCAAACAAGAGCATAAATTCCTAGGGATAACGTTCGATAAAAAGCTCACTTTCCTGCCACATATAAACAGCATAAAGAAAAAGCTTCCCAGGCCCTCAATGTGCTGAAAATACTATCAAGAAAACGCTGGGGGTCTGATAGAGCTTCCCTGTTACATATATATCGTTCTCTGGTTCGCTCTAAGTTAGACTATGGGTCCATTGTATATGGCTCAGCAAGACCGTCCTACATGAAACGACTGGATCCTGTCCACAATCTTGGTTTAAGGTTGTCTTCCGGTGCTTACAGAACTTCACCAATAGCAAGTCTGTATGTGGAAACTAATGAACCTTCCTTAGAAGATCGAAGAACTGCACTAACTTGTACATACATCCTCAAAATCCTTTCTCAACCCAAACATCTCTGTTACCCAATTGTCACGAAATGCTCATCCCGAATACTCTTCAACAACAAGCCCCATGCGATTAAGCCGTTGCTCTTGCGCTTCGAAGAAAAATGTCAAACTCTGAACATACTAAACGAAATCAAAAATATTGCCCCAAGACACGAAGCGCTACCACCGTGGTACACTCTCCCCACAGTGTGTGACGCCAGCCATAGTTGATGATAGCCATAGTTGCTTATGCTCCATAAAACCCCATATAACCCCAAATAACTTTCTATTGCAGGAATTTTACAGAGGCTTGGTGGCCTCTTTGAATGGCGACATGTTCTTTTCACTGCAGATGCCAGGTGGAAAGAAATGTGAATGTGTTTGCCTAAAAGAGTTATGGTTTTCAGAGTGATAAGCATGTTTCATTAGAGCTACATCACCTTAAATATAAATCTAAGAGCTACTTTCACACATTATGTAAGTACTCAAAACATTTGAAGTGTTGTGTTTAAAGTTTAAGTAGGGATGAAATACAAAACCTGCACTGGTGTAAATTTAAGTCTGCATAAAAAATGAAGGAAAGACAGTTCTCAAACTTGGCTTTTATTTCAGCATGTGGAAAGCCAGACAGAGCTGAGCCCGGAGCACCTCTGGGGTACGGACGAGGATGTGACAGCAGACACAGGTCGAGCAATCCCAGAAGACAGTGCAGCAGATGCAGACATCGAAGAGCAGGGAACTCCGAATCAGATGCAAGGCCTATCGAGGGCTAAAGGAAAAAGGAGAAATGAAGACGACGAGTCACATCAGCGGAAACTCTTGCTGAGTTCCGCTGTAGACATCCTGGAGAAAAGCCAGAGGCTGGCCGCCAAAGATGAATGCGATGCCTTTGGTGCACTCTTAGCACACACTGTGCGGCAAATCCCAGCGGGGCCTCAACGGCAGCTGGCAATGCTGCAGACATACCAGTCGCTCATCAAATACAGCGTATCCCTTCATGGGGCTGCTACAGATGTGAACATCATTGATCTACAATAAAGTTAGCAGAACCTACTTGGCAACTGCTGTCCGCTGCCAGCTGACTTGTCCCTCTTTGTTGAAGTAATCTTTGAAATCTTCCCTCACTTTCTGAGCAGCTTTGCAGTAATTGCGGCCTGCCTTCTGAAGTGGCTGCATGGCACTTGCTCTGCTGTCAGTTTCCCGCCACGTTCCCCTTCGAACGTGTCCTGCAAGGAGCATTGAAACCTGTTATTCACTGGGAAATTAAATTATTTTTTGTGTGTAACAGGGTTGCAATACTTACCCACTGGTACCTGAAATGATTCCCTAGCCGAATACTATGGAGATGGGTTTTCAGGTATACTGAACTGCATCAGCTCATGACTCGAGCCTAATAGTGCATGTTAAGTTTGGTTTCTTTCAGACTAATAACACGTACGCAACCTGCTTAACCACATATCAGGTCTCCATGAGTGCCACCATCTACTCGGAAGCAGGAACGTGTATTTTTTAATGCCAAAGCATTACTACCCAGATTCTTGGATTTTGCCGTGGTGGCTGTGAAGCCTCCTTTTACCAAGCATTTGAAAGAAAAAAAAAACTCTCCACTAGTGGGCTTCGAACCCAGGCCAAAGCAATTTTCTTGTGTCATCTTCCTGCAAATCTGCCGGTGTTTTTATTTACCTGGTGAGCAAACAACTAAAGCTCTCGTGCACATAACAAAGGTACATCTATCACATGACAGCCTTAGGCCAAACACCACTGTATTTCATATCTTTCCCTACTTTCTTGGTCCCACTTCTACAAGTACAGGCATAATTAAAGTCATAATAAAAGCATGATGATTACAGCTTTTTGCATCAGCAGTGACTGTACTAAAGGCACAGGCTCTTATTATGGCTCTCCTAATTGACATGTTCTTGTATACCCAATTATTTTGTTCATCCTTCTAAAGCAAGTCTCTAAACACCAATCGTTTACTTAGTGCCTATTACTTTAGCTCTGAGTGTACCCTAAATAATGAGAGCTTAAATTTTTTCATGATCTGCGGCTTTCTGAAACAGCATGCAGTTGGAAATGTTCTGAATGTGAAATATATCATACGAAATTCATAAGTTCACAAAGTCAACAATGGAAATGACTGAAACTGAGTGTGAAAACCAGTATGCAAACTCCGGTTTCGTTGCTTTTATACAGAAGTTCACGCTTGAAGAGCTTGTGAGATTGTAACATGCTAATAGCCATGTGGATTTACGTTGTCATGCCTCTTGCATTCACTGCAAGTCAAAGGCGTCTCTGACCTATCTCTAAGCCTGAATATTTTACCTGCCTGCTGATGGCACACTATATATGTGTGAGGTGCAACAGCCTTTATTACTCGTTGCATCACTGCTATCACTTTTGAATATAAGTAACGCCACGTGTCATGACAGTTGAGTTGCCTGCCTTAGCTTCATATAGGCAATCTGGATATTGTGAAAAAATAAACACTTCATTAATGTTGTGCATATAGCTGACAAAGGCAGGTAATGAGAAAAAAAATTGTTTTTAATGTTTGGTGCTATTCTTGCTATAGCTATTTTACATATGTTGCTTATTTTGTTGTTTCATTTTTGCTGCACTTACTATACAGGTGCCATGAGTATGAATAATTTAGCTCTCTTAACATGTATACCGCTCCTCTTGAGCATTATGTTTGCAATAGTTTTATAAAAGAAAAGAACACCTTACCAGTCAGGATGTCCTCAACATCTAAACTCTCAGGAGGCGTGTACAGATGTCGTGTTCCCCTCCTCAGCCTTAGGTAATTGTGCAGGACAACAGTAGCAAGCACAAGGTACCTTGACCGTTGAGGACTGTGCCGTAGCGGTGCCCTGTACATTTGCCATGAGTTGGCAAGCACGCCAAAAGCATTCTCTGATGTGCGCCGAGCCCTAGACAACCTGTACTGAAGAAAGTAATAACATCATATTTGTTTTTGATCTCGGCTTGTGGGAGTGACGTGTGTGTACTCTTTTTGCTGATGCAAAAAAAAATGGTAGGAAAAGATTTGGCTGCAAAGCTGGCCTTAGCTCACGAGTTAGCAGGTGCTATAAAGACTTCCCAACATTTAATAATTGTGGAATACAGTTCAAATACATATGACCAAATAAAGCCGAAAAGTGGCAACGCCCTACATACACACAGTTCGTGGTGTTTTTTCTGCAATTTCCCGTTAAGAGCACAGCCACGCAAATGAAGTTGTTTGCGTTCCTGCCTTTGCCTCACCATGTTGCAGTTCAATTCTTTATTCAACATACACTGGAGAACAAGAACAAAAATGCATGCAAGAAATGGCAACTGGTCTTTAGTAAGCAAAAGGGTTCCTACCTGTAGTTGAAAATTCGCTTTTCAAGCTGCAGCTGTGCAACAGGGTAAGGCCTCATTAAATATGGCTTCAGGCCGAAGCCTTCATCTCCCACAATCACATATGGTGCTGATGACGACGAGTGTGGTAGGAGTGTGGGTGGTGGCAGGAACTCCACGTCATGCTCAATTTTCTTCCGCAGCTTTGTGGGTAGCCACACCCCACTATCATTTAACCGTCCATTTTTCCCCACATCTACAAAGATGAAGTTGAGATCCGCATCTACAAGGGCCATCAGCACAATACTGAATGAGTCTTTGTAGTTGCGGAACTGTGCTCCACTTTTAGGTGGCTGTCGTATCACAACATGTTTGCCGTCTAAGGCACCAATGCAGTTGGGGAACTGCCACAAGTCCTGGAATCCATGAGCCACTCTTTTACAATCTTCATGTGTTTCTGGAGTCTGTAAAAAAATATATTGGCCATATCAGTGAAACAATACATTGATAAGAAAACTGTGTACATTGGCAGTTGTCAAATGAAGATTCCATGGACCTACCGCACTGTACACACACCACTTCAGTGCATACTAGTTTACGCAATTTAAGATCATCTGCCTATACGGTAATTTGTCAATTTAGGCATGTGAAAAATGCCTGTATAAATTATGTTCTGATTATGAAATAACACTGATAGCACACAGATAGATTACAGAATTTCAAGCAATCTTCAGTTTATTAAGCAAAGCTTGCACCATAGAGGTATGTACGGCTATATCACAACGTCGAGGGCCATTTAAACTTCTTGCACTGCCATCATGAACTCATCTCCCTGTTGTTAAGTAGCTTATACATCACAGGCATAACATAAAAGAAATGTGAGATTTTATTCACCTTCACAACCTCTGGAGCCAGAACGCGGTACAGGGCTTTGCACACTTCAAAGAGTATGCCCGAAATAGTATTATGGGCAACATAAAATGCATACTGCAAGGACATCTGGCTGTCTCCTGTGGAGGTAAACACAACATCAATGAGTCCTGTGTAACTTGACATCTTGCACCAAAGCACTACGCATTTGTGATCTAGAAAAGATGCTGCGAATTTTGCACCGAAGGCTTTTTCGCATGGTTGCATCCTGTATGCTTACACACAGTTTTATCTGCCTGTGTGAATTTCACTATGATATGATTACTTCAGTTAAGTTTCTACTATTCTGTTCCAAAACATGCCACCAAGCCTGTAATAGGCGGGGTCCGAGATAATGAATGATTTTTGTTATGTTGTAGACAAACATTGCAGATAAAAGCTGCTCAATGCCGGCGACAAGGCGAAAGTCATACGTGCACACTCACCTGTTGCAAGGTACCGCAGGGTGATAGCAAGCCGCTCCCCTGCCTGAATGGCCTCTCGAAAAGTGGTGTCCTCTTTTTGTATGTGAGGTCTTATTTTCGCGAGGATATTCTCGAACGCACTAGTGTCCATCCGAATCCATCTTCGATATCCCTCGCTGTCCTCCAGTGCCAGCTCGCGCATCAGATTCTCGTATGCTCCTTGCTGCTTGCGTTGTAAAAGCCACGGCTGCACCCAGCATCTCCTTTGTTTTTTCTTTGGCGGCTCGGTCGCTTCTAAAAGCAGCACGGCTGCTGCAGCAGTGGCCGCTGCTTGAACTTCGTCCATTGTGCACAGATGCGACAGCCGCCCGCCGCTCGGCTGTTTTGGAGATCGCCGGGACGCAAAATACGCCGCCGGGACAGGCTTCCGTTGGCGTGCAGTCGGCGTTATCGTCGCCCTTGTGTGACTCGCGGATCGGCCGATGGCTGCCGACTCACCGACGCGACGCCGATACGCTCGTCGGGCGATGATCGGTGGTCGGTCTGCGTCTGCGCAGTGTGACAAACACGCCGACGGGACGAAAATCGTCGCCAACGATCATCGGCCGACCGAAATCGGCCGATCGTCGGCCTAGTGTGAACGCGCCTTAAGGAGAAAACCTACCTCGCAAATATCCTTCGCCTGCCAGCAAAGGGATAATAAAGTTCTACGTTAATGTTTCTACGGCATCAGTCATTTAGTGAGAAGCAAAACCTACCTCGCTTTTAACACATCTGTCCAATAATCTTCCATATTCGTATAGTCGCTATTAGAGCACTGCACGGACCTTAATTATTCACGCGTCCCGAGCCCGTCAACCTCTTTCGTTACCCGCCCCAACCCGGCCCGATGTTTTCGATAAGGCCCGAACCCGGCCCGGCCCGCGAGGTAGACATGCCCGGCTAAGGCTCGAAACAGCCCGAGTACTAAATGCACATCGGTAAAGCCAAAGCCTTTTGTTACGGATCTTATTAAAAAAAAAACGCGGCTACAAAACTTTTAAAAATGGAGATAATGGAGGCCTCACTGTGGGCAACGTTAACAAAGACCAAAACGTTTTAGCATTAATAAAAGCGGCTATCACACATTTGCTCGCATTCGTAGCCTCCTCCTAACTAGTTAGGCGTCAAAGGGAAGCGAGAACGCGGAAGTTATGTTACAAAGTATGTGACAGGAAACGCGCGACCCACTTACGATGGGCACCATCACGCATACCCACAGCTACTGGTCATATTTCGAGAGTAAACGCAAGCCAGCGCGCGCTAGCTGGTGTTTCCACCAACGGCGCCTACGGTGCCTTGACGATGGATATCGTCGCGATAATTCTTTTTGTCTTTTTCTGTAATATATCTATATATAATATAACGCACGCACGCGCGCGACTGCAGATATGTAACGCGTGCGCTTCACCATGTCAGAGCGCAGTTTGATCTGCGCTTATAGTACGCATGTATGTCTAACTGCGGTATGCACTCAAATTTAAGGAGCGTCACTCTACAGTTAGACGTGTACCTCGCGTCAGTTACACGTTTGCGTGCGTGCAATCACGATGCGCTCAACGCAAGCGCCCTTATGTCGAGCTTACTGCGGCCATATACGCTCGATTGCGAACAAACCACTGCAGAGCGTAGCTTGAAAAAAATAAAAGGAAAACTCCGCAGCTATTGAAAGCACGTCACTGACCTCGCAGTCTGATCGATGGCGTTGCGTTAAAATTCGCCCGGCAAATTCTGTGTAACCAAACCTTCCTCCGGCCCGCGTCGGTTTTCGATGATGGGATCGCGAAGAACTGCTTTCCACTGTCGTAACGGTTCTTGCACCCGAAGGCGCAGCAGCCCGTCATGCCGCACAGATAGTCGGCTTGAAGTTAGGTGACTGACACACGTTCCGAGCAAAACAAAAGCCGCTGTTCTTCACAGCAAGCAAAAGCGCATTGTCCGCAACGACGCCTGCCGAACTTCAGTGCGTGGTTGGAGCGGACAATATGGCGTCTGCGGCTGCGAAAAGCGCGGGTTTAAAGGACTTTTGCGCGCGAAACCGTCGGCCAATCGGAAGAGGCGACGGACGCAGGAGAGGGAGAGGCGGCGTTCTGCAAAGGTTGTCGTTACTTTAAAAATTTCCAGGGGCTTTACAGGCGGCAGCAGCGCAGCGCCATCTGTTGGAGCGCAGCCGAAGCAGCTGCTAGGCAACGGCAAGTCGGGGTAGTTTGGTAGCCGCACCGCCACGAGCATACGCGACGCGCCGAGCTGGGCTCCAGTAGTGTTGCTTTCGTAACAAAAATTTATCGCGAAGACCAGATCAAAAGATGTCGAAATGGAAAAAAAAGGAACAACTAAACAGTCCTGCCCAAACCAATACAAATACTATGTACCGAATCCTAAAATAATGAAAACTGGAAACATAAAAAAGGGAACTCTCCTGGTCAAAGAGTATGACGTCAAAGGAACAAATCCTTGTGGGAAAGGTCACCCACTTTTGCTTCTAAACTGGTTTTGTGTCAGTCGACCATTTTCCCGCCACCTTTCTTCTCCCGCTTAGAGAAACCTTGGTATGAAGAGGGTATGAGTAGCACCTGCTGCCCCTCCCGGTCGGAAGCCACATGATTTGCCCGCCACACCGGAGGCACGTGCGCCGATGATGTATGTCAAGAGAGGTGTATTGAAAGTTAGCTAGTTATATGGGGTTTTATGGCGCATAACCAACTATGGCTAGCATGCGGCAAACACAAGGTTAGATAATGTTATGTTAAGTGTATAGAGGTTACATTATAATAGATTTAAAACATTGGCTTTCTTTAGAAACTTACAAACAAGTGAAAACTCGACAAGTGTTTGCTCGCCTAAAAGCAATGCGGGATGAAATGAAATGTGTTCATTGTAAAATACCGTAAAAAGTTTTTTTCGAACAAGCGGATGCCCTGCTACGCAAAGCGTATAAGACAGCGCTCCGACTACCACGCTACACGTCTACAGAAAAACTCATGGCCCTGGGATTACATAACACCTTTGAGGAGCTACGAGAGGCGCAGCTTGAGTCGCAAAAACTCAGGCTGTTGCAAACAACGACTGGAAGAGCGCTCCTGCAGAGGCTCGGATATCGCGAGCAGATGCGAGAAATGTCGAGGACGGCAACGATCCCCGACGAGCTTCGCAAGACCCTCAAGGTAGCTCCAATACCAAAAAATATGGATCCCAACCTCCATCGAGGCAGAAGAGAAGCGAGGGCCGAATTCATTGAGAAAACATACGCTCCTCAAGCCACGACCGTGTATACAGACGCGTCTTGGAGAGGAGGAGATACCAAAATCGCTGTAGTGGCGGTGGTCGATTCGTCTTTACGCGAAATGACCAGCGCGTCTCTCCGCGGCTGCACAGCTGCAGAGTCCGAGGAAGTAGCCGTTGCTCTAGCGGTGGCGGAGGGCTATAGAACCGGGCGGTCACTAACAATACTCACGGACTCTCAAACAGCCTGCCGAAATTACATGAATGGCAGGATAGGTCGTCACGCGCTCCGTATACTCCTCGCAGCGAGCGACAGAATGAAAAACCAGGAAGAACAAAACGACAAGATCCCACACAAAATTGTGTGGGTACCGGGGCACACGGGGGTGGCAGGGAACGAAGAGGCCGACAGGATAGCTCGAGGATACATTACTTTCCGAGCATCCGACGAGACCGCCGAACTCGCGCCAGCACCCAGGGAATATTCGGCCATACTACAAATCTATAGAGGCAGAAGAATGCGATATCCCCCACCGCACAAATCTCTCAGCAGAGAGGAAGCTGTCACTTGGAGACAATTACAAACAGGCTCTTTCCCAAACCTACATATACTAAACAAAATGCACCCTGCGATATACACGGACAAATGTCCCTGGTGCGACGAAAAACCTACTGTATACCACATCACATGGGCCTGCCAAAACTACACGTGGTCCCCAAAATACAAAACCCGAGTGCGGAGCAGTGGGAGACTCTGCTGTCCAGCGACCGCTGCGAAGACCAACAAGGTCTGGTGCAGCGAGCTCAACGGGCGGCAGTGGCCAGCGGAGCCCTGGACTGAGGGCAACCGACCACTGATTAGAGGCGGACGACTTCGACAGAGAAGGCTCCTGGGGGTTGAACCAAGACGTCTCTGAAGATGCCCCCAAACCGCAGGAAAAACCATTAGTGTAAATAAAGTTTTCCCTTTTCCTTTCGAAGTTCTTCGAGATAGTGCACTGCACGGGCTCGGGCCAGCCCGAAAGCCCGGGCCCTGCCCGGCCCGCGGGCCGGGCCGGGCCGGGACATGATTTGTTTTGCCGGGCATTGGCCGGGCCCGGGCCTGAAGTTGCGGGCCCGGGCCGCGCTCGGGCTTAGAGCTGCGGGCCCGCGCCGGCCATCGGTCCGTACAGAAACGGCTGGTGTCCGACTTTTCATTCACTATTGCAGAGTGAAGTACACAACTGCGGCATTGAAGCAGCGACACGGATGAGCTCTGAGTTATCGTAGGTTCTGAGAAAACAACTAAGCTTTATTGATTGACTTATTTATTTCCTTATTTCCACGCCGCGGTGCAGTAAGAGTAAAATTCAACCGGCCTTAATTGGTCATTCATAGTTCGTCATCCCAAAACATACCTATTCACTATTATAAATGCATTCGGGAAGAACATTTTAGTTTAGGACGCTTATAGTCTTCAAAAACACACCGTCAAATAATCAAGCCTTTTAGCTTTGCGCTTCTGCTGAAAGGTGACCAGTTGGGCTATGAGTTCTACCTGTGAGATCGCGTTCACCCAAAAAATATCATCCCACTGCTTGCTGGGCAGCTTTAATGTTTATACTTTGCGGGCGGCAAAATATAACTGATTAAAATCATGAGGGGATGCAAAGTAGTCTATTACGCGCGTATGCAGCCCTTTTTATTTGGCTCTCGGAACTTCCGAGTTTATCTTTGCGCACCTACACGACATCACTGTCCAAAAGACGGGCCTGGCGAGCACTACTCTTAATCACTTCCTTCACTTCTTTCTGGAAGCCTTCAATCACTTTTTTTGCAAACCAAACTGTGCTTTCAGAACCTTTGTCGGCCAGTTTCGGCCAGAGTGAGCAGTATACCTCATGCGTTACTGTGAAAGAGGCCGGGCCGGGCCCGGGCTGTGCTTCACTCCGGGATTCACGGGCCGGGCCGGGCTCGCCAGAGCGATAATCTAGCGGGCTCGGGCCGGGCCCGGGCCTGAAGCCGCGGGCCTGGGCCGGGCTCGGGCTTCAGGACTCGGGCCCGGGCTGGGCTCGGGCCTCAGATTGAGGCCCGTGCAGTGCTCTACTTCGAGATGCGAACAAGAAATTAAAATGTGATTTACTGTGAGCTCCTTACCACACATTTCACACACAGGTTTGTCTTTTTTTGTTAATAAGAAGTTATGGGTGATGTCTGTGTGACCTATGCGTAAACGACATAAAATTACTTCGATAAAACGCTCTTATGGCGGCATGATTTCCATTCTTTTAAAATGGGCTTTATGGTATGCAGCTTGTTGCTTCCTTCATTTTCCCAAGGAGCTTGCCACTTGGCTCTTAGTTTGCTATGTACTAACTTCATGTGATCCCTAAGAGGCAAATTCACATATTTTATTTCCATGGTTCTGGTTTGTGCAGCACACATGTCGGCTCTCTCATTGTCCCTAATCCCAACGTGACAGGGAACACACCAAGATTTTACAACATGTTTTTGTGTTGTGAACTTTACAATATTGTGTATGATGCTTCCTATCAGTGGCTCCGTGGCATTTTTGGAGTTTAATGCTGTAAGGACGCTCAGTGAATCTGTATAAATTATGCTGTTTTTGATGTTTTCATTTGTTATTTTCTGTACCGCAACACAAATGGCATAACACCGAGCAGTGAAAACTGTAGCACATGAGGGCAGTCGTACTGCATTTTTATTTTTTCCTTGTATTACTGCGCTTCCTACATGAGCATGAATTTTTGACCCATCAGTATAAAATGCAGTATAATTTCTGTATTTTTCTTGTAGTGCTAGATATTCTTGTATTATATGACCATGTGGTGTACAGGTTTTCCCGAGGCGTGTTAGTGTGACACCACACACTGTGGGGAGAGTGTATCACGGTGGTAGCGCTTCGTATCTTGGGGCAATACTTTTAATTTCGTTTAGTATGTTCAGAGTTTGGCATTTTTCTTCGAAGCGCAAGAGCCACGGCTTAATTGCGTGAGGCTTGTTGTTGAAGAGTATTCGAGATGGGCATTTCGTGACAATTGGGTAACAGAGATGTTTGGGCTGAGAAAGGATTTTGAGGATGTATGTACAAGTTAGTGTAGTTCTTAAATATTCTAAGGAAGGTTCATTCGTTTCCACATACAGACTTGCTAATGGGGAAGTTCTGTAAGCACCGGAAGACAACCTTAAACCAAGATTGTGGATAGGATCCAGTCGTTTTATGTAGGACGGTCTTGCTGAGCCATATACTATGGACCCATAGTCTATCTTAGAGCGAACCAGATAACGATATATATGTAACAGGCATGCCCTATCATACCCCCAGGGTTTTCTTGACAGTGTAGCGGCCTTTATTGGCAAGAGATGACTGGTTGTTAAGACCGGTTAGAGCGGGCAAGGGCAGGTCCGGTCCCAGAACAGTTGATGCTTTTGCCGCGCGTCGGTTCTGCTGTTGTTGTTCTTGTTGTAGTCTACGACAGAATGGCACATACCCATTCTGGGGGATCGGCCAAGAATCGGGTGGAAAAGGTTGGTATTCACCTGTAGCTGCAGCTGCCGATCGTCTTCTTCTCGCCTCGCGCCGCGCATCGGTTCTGTTGCTCCGTCTGCTAAGCGTCTTCCTCTTTACATTTGCCCCCGGGGGAAAAAGAGCCATCATGGCGATTTATGGAGTCAACAGGACGCAGGGGTCGTAATACGGCTTCAAACGCGAAACGTGAACGGTCTCGCGCCCACGTCGTCGGAGATAGGGTGATGGCGTCACGGGCTCAACGATGTAAGTGACGGTAGAAGTGCGCTCAAGGACACGGTAGGGTCCGTGGTAGTTTGGCAGCAACTAGGTAGAGAGACCTGGTGCAGCCGAAGGCACACGGAGCCAAACAAGGGATTGCGGCTGAAAAGTGTCGTAACACTTCTTCTTCGGCGAGTTGGTGCATACTTGATTTGAAGAAAATAGCGCCAGAGCATGCAAACCACGAAAAGACAAGGACGAGACACAAAGCGCTAACTCACAAACACCTCAAGCATGCAAACGTCGCAAGATCTTGCCCGGGATTTGCCCATCTGAATAGTGCTTTCGAACTAGAAAACACCATTTGAAGAAAATGGCGCCAGAGCATGCAAACCACGAAAAGACAATGACGAGACACAAAGCGCTAACTCACAACTAATTTTATTGAGACCAGGCAGCGCCTTTATATGGCGAAGTTTCGCTGAAAAAGAGGGAGGAGGGCAGGAAAGGTAAAGATATCAAAGCGGCATCTAAGAATTCGAACTCGGATGAAAAAAGTGAAACAGATGGGGTGCTGACACACCTGTTGCCAAGTTTTCTTATGTGAAAAGCCTCCAGACCTTCTTATCTGCGCTTTTGCCAAGAATCTTAGTCTGACTGAATCGTGCCTCGCATCCGTCGCAACCCATAATATGCGCTACCAAATGTGCATATTTATCCTTTAAATCTGATAAATTTCGGGCATGTTCCCCCAAGCGCTCGTTGAAGCAACGCCCAGTCTGGCCGACATAGGCCTTCCCACACGTTAAGGGGATAGCATAGACCACTCCTGCGGAACACATGATGAATGGAGAGTCGTGCCTTGTCTGGCAACCCCGCTTTCTTGAGTTGCAAATACGGGGCACAGCTTTTTCAGCTTGTTGGGGGCGGAAAAAACGACACTCACCCCATGCCTGTTGGCCACTTTCTTCAAATTGTGAGCAGTTTTGTGCAAGTAAGGCACCACCAACGGCTTCTGTGACCTGCAACGATCCTCTCCGGATTTTCTTCGTGTTCCTTGCTTAAGTTTCTTTAGAAGGGTCTCGCAGACAGCAGTCAACACTGAGCACGGGAACCCAGCCGCCGAAAGCCGGACTTGGGCTTGGGCTCACGTTCACCCATGAACATCCTGACACTAACGTCTTACAATTTTTAGATCTAAAACTGACCTTTCTTGAGAGACATGTTTGCTGGGGCTATTACCCGCGCGCGAAGAAAGATCTTTTGCCTTATGATTCTATGCACTCAAAGACGGTGAAAAGAGCAATAGCGTCGCATTGCTTGGAGTCTTCTTTGAAAAAGTCGTGCCCGCATCGGTTGCAGGATAGCTTCCAGAATCAGGTGAGCCGGCTTTCGGCGGCAGGGTTCCCCTGCTCAGAGTTGACTGCTGTCTGCGAGACCCTTCTAAAGAAACTGAAGCAAGGAACACGAAGAAACTCCGGAGAGGATCGTTGCAGGTCACAGAAGCCGTTGGTGGTGCCTTACTTGCACAAAACTGCTCACAATTTGAAGAACGTGGCCAACAGGCATGGGGTGAGTGTCGTTTTTTCCGCCCCCAACAAGCTGAAAAAGCTGTGCCCCCGTATTTGCAGCTCAAGAAAGCGGGGTTGCCAGATAAGGCACGACTCTCCATTCATCATGTGTTCCGCAGGAACACATTCATCATGTGCTATCCCCTTAACGTGTGGGAAGACCTATGTCGGCCAGACTGGGCGTTGCATCAACGAGCGCTTGGGGGAACATGCCCGAAATTTATCAGATTTAAAGGATAAATATGCACATTTGGTAGCGCATATTATGGGTTGCGACGGATGCGAGGCACGATTCAGTCAGACTAAGATTCTTGGCAAAAGCGCAGATAAGAAGGCACGTGAATGTCTGGAGGCTTTTCACATAAGAAAACTTGGCAACAGGTGCGTCAGCACCCCATCTGTTTCACTTTTTTCATCCGAGTTCGAATTCTTAGATGCCGCCCTTAAATAATCTTTGTTAACTTTTTTGTTTTTGTTTTGGTTACCGCTTGCTCATGTGTGCTCGCTGTGATGGTCGCTTTGATATCTTTACCTTTCCTGCCCTCCTCCCTCTTTTTCAGTGAAACTTTGCCATATAAAGGCGCTGCCTGGTCTCAATAAAATTAGTTGTGAGTTAGCGCTTTGTGTCTCGTCCTTGTCTTTTCGTGGTTTGCATGCTCTGGCGCTATTTTCTTCAAATGTTGTTTTCTAGTTCAAAAGCACTATTCAGATGGGCAAATCCCGGGCAAGATCTTGCGACGTTTGCATGCATGAGGTGTTTGTGAGTTAGCGCTTTGTGTCTCGTCCTTGTCTTTTCGTGGCTTGCATGCTCTGGCGCTATTTTCTTCAAATGAAAAGTGTCTGTGCCATGGGAGTGGTCGAAGCGGTATTTCTGGCGCCCTTGGTCGTCAGACATGAATGACCGGCGAGCTGGCGGCACTCTTCAGCGTGTCTGGAGGCTTCAGATACGGTTGCGGATTCCGACGAATCAGGATGGTACGGAAGAATAGTGTCGAGCGGAGAGGATTGATCACGGCCGTATAGAAGGAAGAATGGTAAGAAACCAGTAGTGCTCTGCGTAGCGGTGTTGTAGGCATATGTGACGAAGGGGAGGACGACGTCCCAGTTAGAATGCTCTGCTGCCATGTACATTGTCAACATGTCACCTAATGTTCGATTGAAACGTTCTGTCAAGCCGTTCGTCTGGGGATGATAGGCAGTAGTGGTGCGGCTAGTAATGCTGCATTGCTGCAGAAGAGATGAAATTACGTCTGACAGAAACACCCGCCCACGGTCGCTCAACAGTTCACGCGGGGCTCCGTGCAGAAGTATGAAATGGTGCAAGAGGAAGGCTGCGACATCCTGCGCTGTAGCAGCTGGGAGGGCGGCTGTTTCAGCGTACCGTGTCAGGTGGTCTAGAGCGACGATGACCCAGCGGTTTCCTGCAGCAGTGTAGGGAAGTGGTCTATACAGGTCAATGCCAACTCGGTCAAATGGCCTGGATGGGCAAGGCAAAGGATGCATAGGGCCGGTCGAATGGTGATGACTAGAGATCGGATATTAGGCAAATGCCTATATTTTCAACGCTTCGTAGGCGCACCATTTTTACATATGAGCACGAATTAGGTGTTGACAATGTTTAATACTCTTTTTATAGTGCCTATAAATGCCTATTTTGGGTGTCAGTGGCTATAAATGCCTATTTCCGACGTCGGTGCCTAAAAATGTCCTATTTTGCAGAAAAGGGGCCTGAAATACGCTGTGGTTTTGCTTTCAGATTCTGCTTGCTTTGGAATCCATTTCGGTTTTGAGTAGAACACACAAGTGGCAACATTAGATGACCTCGTCAGTTGGCAGTGGTGAACACTGCACCTACGCCGTCTGTGTACACAATACCAACCACGTCAGCCGAAAATATCGAAGCAACCTTTTTCCTATTTTCTGCCATTTTATCGTGGAAGCTTTTTGATTACTTTGGCTGTTAAAGTGGTAGTTGACCAGATGGCACTACATTCCGGAAAGTATACGGAGTAAATTATAGGTTCGTCCAAAAAATTCCAATTGGCTCCAATTGAAACCAACTGTAAAAAGTTCCATAAAGCTGCTGGAAACCGTTTAACTGAATAAAATTTCCACCTGGATAACCTGCTTTATTTTCGTTCCTTGTGCCCCAGCCACATGCCATCTTCATCAAATGGCATTTGGCGGTAATCTTGGTGGAGCAGGCCACACTAGACAGCTGGAAGTCGTGCGAGCATACGAAAACGCATTCGTGGACTAGACCATCGAGCAAGTGACTCAAACAAAAAACGGCTTCTAATGTTCGCACCTTTCTTAAGGTCCCAAATAATTCCTGCTGTGTTTTTGTTTTATTTTACTGCAGATATTGCGCGCTGAAGTTCGGAACTGTGTGCACTTTTGATAAAGTTTATAGTGCCTATTTTTCTCCGTTAGGTGCCTAAAATGCAATTTTAGCCGCCTATTTATGGCCTAAAACGTGTTTTTTAGTTCCTAAAAATCCGGCCTCTAGTGATGACCGAGCTTGCGGCGCTAGCAATCGGGGCAGGAACGGACGAATTTTCGTACGTAGTTATACATGCCACGCCAGTAATAGCGGAGGCGAAGCCGGTTGTAGGTCTTAAAAGCACCGCCGTGACCACGGGTCACTATGAAAGGCTGCGCTTATTTCTGAGCGTAAATGTCCAGGGATCACTAGGAGCCATTTGCGGCCATCAGAGAGATAATTTCGGCGGTACAAAATCCCATCATGAATAGTGAAGTGGGCAGCCTGACGGCGGATTGCGCGCGGTACCGGCACGACAGAACGGTCTGAAAGATAGCGTACAAGAGAAGTGATCCAAGGGTCCTTAGACTGCTCGTTGGGCATATCGTCCAATGACAAGGGGGCGCAGTCGATGGCGGGAGGAGAGGCACTTTCATCGGCTAGAGGTGAACGAGACAAAGCGTCGGCGTCGTTATGCTTCCTGCCAGAGCGATAGATCACACGAATATCATACTCTTGAAGGCGTAAGGCCCATCGGGCGAGGCGACCATTTGGATATTTTAGGGAGGACAGCCAACATAGGGAATGGTGGTCCGTGATGACCGCGAAAGGCCGGCCATATCCGTAAGGCCGAAATTTCCCGATCGCCCAAACGATCGCCAAGCACTCTTTTTCAGTTACTGAGTAGTTTTGCTCTGGCTTCGTCAGGGTGCGGCTTGCGTATAGAACAACATACTCCGCATACCCCGGTTTGCGTTGAGCAAGAACAGCACCGATACCAACGCCACTGGCATCTGTGTGGATTTCAGTTGGAGAAGCAGGGTCAAAGTGGCGCAGTATGGGCGGAGAGGTAAGTAGACGGCGCAACGTGATGAACGCTTCGTCACAGGCAGGACTCCAGCATGATAGGTCGCTACTGCCACGAAGAAGGGCAGTCAGAGGTGCGATGATACAAGCGAAATTTCGGATAAAGCGACGGAAGTAAGAACATAAGCAGATGAAACTGCGAAGTTCCTTCATCGTAGAGGGCTTCGGAAACTCAGAGACAGCACGAAGCTTCGCTGGGTCAGGAAGGACACCCTGTTGCGACACGATGTGGCCCAAAATGGTCAACTGACGAGCAGCGAAGCGACATTTCTTTAAATGGAGTTGAAGCCCGGCTGCCGCGAGGCATCCTAAAACTTGCTCCAGGCGAACGAGGTGCGTCTGGAAATCTGGGGAGAGAACAACGATATCGTCCAAGTAACATAAGCAAGTTTTCCATTTCAGGCCGAGCAGTATCGTGCCCATCATCCGCTCAAAAGTGTCAGGGGCATTGCATAGTCCGAAGGGCATGATGTTGAATTCATAGAGCCGGTCAGGCGTCACAAAGGCTGTCTTGGAGCGGTCAGCGTCGGCCATCGGGACTTGCCAATAACCCGAACGTAGATATAAAGAAGAAAAGAATTCAGCTCCCTGCAAGCAGTCAAGTGCGTCATCAATGCGGGGCAGCGGATAGACGTCTTTGCGTGTAATTTTGTTCAGGCGCCGGTAGTCAACGCAAAAGCGGATAGAGCCATCTTTTTTGGTGACAAGGACGACGGGGGAAGCCCAAGTACTGTGGGATGGTTGTATGACGCCCCTCTGTAGCATGTCGTTTACCTGGGCGTCGATAACTTGGCGTTCGGTGGTCGAGACGCGATATGGGCGTTGGCGCAACGGCGAATGGGCGCCAGTGTCGATCCGAGGGGTAACACCTGAGGTGCGGCCCAAACAGTGGTGGGAGAAGTCAAACGATGACCGAAACGTATTTAGCAGGGCCGCAAGCTGGGTCTTCTGCGGTGGCGAAAGATTCGCGTCGATTGGGCGCTCGAAGACGCCTTCGGGAGTGGGATCAGGAGACGGTGGGGAAGAAGTAAGTAAGACACTTGCATGCGGCAGGGGTCATTCTCATAAGGGTCCCAGGCGGCGATGGAGGCGAAAGGCTGGACACGTCCCAAGCATTCACCGCGAAGAAGAGTAGAGGGGCACAGGAATGGATTCGACAGGGGCAAGGCGCTGCAGCCGGCTGAGACGGTAAGCACGGCGAATGGCAGGGGTAGACAGTGGCGAGAAGCGAAGGAGTCGGACGGGATGAAGATGACAGGGCCGCTGGATGCAGGGTCGCAATGAACAGAGACGAGCACAGCAGAGCACGGCGGGATCACGACGTCATCAGCCACAGTCAACTTGGAGCACAGGTTAGTGGAAGCGCTCACCGAGGCGTCGCCGAAGGGAAGAAGGGCGACTTCGGAACGAGTGCAGTCGATGACAGCTACATGTTGCGAGAGAAAGTCCCAGCCTAAGATGACGTCGTGAGACGGCGATGCGAAGACGATGAATTCAACAACGTACAGAACGTCCTGAATAGTAACTTGAGCTGTACAGGTCCCCAAAGGCGCGATAATTTGCGAATTAGCGGCGCGAAGCATAAAACCAGATAGCGGAGTCATCACTTTTCGTAACTGGCGGCACAATTTTGCACTGAGTACAGATACAGCAGCACCGGTGTCAACAAGCGCGAAAGCATCGGTGCCCTCCACAGAAACGGTGATCAGATTGACCGGAGAAAGTCGAGGTCTTGAGCTTGGCGACGAGCACATAGTTCTTGCCTCCGGAACTGCGGGCACTAGTTTTCCGAACGGGAAGAGTGACGACGGCGCATCGGCGAAATCGAGCGGCGACGCGGAGATGGAGAACGGCGGCGAATAAAAGGGCTGTAATCGAAGGAACCAGTGGTCTCAGAAGGCGAAGTGCGGTGGAAAGGCTGGGGAGGGGCGTAGGCGTAACCTCGAGGGTCGGTATCCGCAGCAGGGGACGAAACTTGGCGGCGGCAGTGACGCATCACGTGGCCAGGAATGCCGCAGGCATAACAAATGGGTAGGTTGTCCGGTGTCCGCCATGGACGGAAACGTTGCGGTGGTGGCCGGGCAGGACGAAATGGGGTCGACTGCGGTGGATGTTGGTACGAAACGAATGTGTCTGGGCGGGGACGCCTGACTGCTTCGGCGTAGGTTAGTGGCGCAGCGACGGGAGGCTGGGAGGAAACCGGCGGCAGGGCCTCGGACACTTGCTCCCGGATCACGTGCTGGAGTGTCGGAGTTAGGTTAGATGGACTCAGAACGGTAGGGAGAAGCGAAATCTGCCGCGCAACCTTCTCACGGACGAACTGCTTGATCTGGAGCAGTAGCGAGCTGTCCTCTGTCGTCATGCTGAGGCTACTTACTGTGTGTCTGTGCAGAGGGCTGCCGAGTGAAAACGCGCTGTCGGCGGAGCTCGTCGTAGCTTTGGCAGTGATCGAATATATCGGTGACAGATGTGACGTTTTTGCCCACAAGCATATTGAAAGCGTCGTCTTCGATTCCTTTCAGGACGTGTTTAACTTTATCGGCCTCCGCCATGGACGCATTGACGCGCGTGCAGAGATTGACGACATCTTCTATGTAGCTGGTGTATGATTCACCACTCTGCTGTGCGCGAACGCGAAGACGCTGCTCGGCGCGAAGTTTGCGTACTGCCGGATGGCCGAAGATGTCAGTGAAGCTGGTTTTAAATTCGGTCCAGATGGTCCAGGTTTTAAATTCGGTCCAGAGCGGGCAAGGGCAGGTCCGGTCCCAGAACAGTTGATGCTTTTGCCGCGCGTCGGTTCTGCTGCTGCAGCTGCCGATCGTCGTCTTCTCGCCTCGCGCCGCGCGTCGGTTCTGTTGCTCCGTCTGCTAAGCGTCTTCCTCTTTACAACAGTAGTTTCAGCACATTGAGGGCCTGGGAAGCTTTTTTCTGTAAGCTGTTTATATTGTCACGACCAGAAGAGCCGCGAAGGTAGGCGTCGACAAGAACCCAAGACTTGGAGCCTTCTTTTAATTATAGAGCCAGCTTCCACGACACCAAAACAGAACAAGCGCGCCGCGAGAGGCCACCGCCGCTTCGTCGTCGTCTTCGATTCAGCGCGGAGGCCGCGCGGCGCGTTAGGCGCGTGGCATTATTCCCCCCCGCGAAAGCAAACATTGTCTCGATGTGGAATGGGGTATGTACAGTGAGAGGAGGAGGAGAGAAAAACAAAAGAATAGGGGTGAGGTGAACTATACAACGTGCGCTAAATGAAATGCGGCGAGAGTCAAGGTCACACGTGGGGTAAGGGGAAAAAGGTAAGAAACACAGCGTGAACGCAGCGCTCAGTCACGCGAAAAGTACGGCTTTAAGCGCACTACATGCACAATTTCAGGCCGTTGACGCTGAGGGCCGACGATCACAGTTCCGTGGGGTACAACTTCGTAGTTGACGCTGTTCAGGCGGCGCAGGACTCTGTACGGGCCAAAGTACCTATTTATAACTTTTCGCACAATCCCTTGCGGCGCACGGGTGTCCACACCCATACGTGGTCGCCGGGCTCGTAGTGCACGTCCCTGTGCCGAAGGTTATAGTGTCGGGCATCGGCGGATTGCTGGTCCTTGATGTGCAAGCGGGCCAGCTGACGGGCCTGCTCTGCTTGTTCCACGAAGTGGCCTGCTTCAGGGGGGAGCTCTGCGCCGCCATACGGCAGCATGGCGTCTAGCATCATGCGGACCTCTCTGCCATACACGAGACGGAACGGGGTGAACTGGGTGGTTTCCTGCGTCGCGGTATTATATGCGAAGGTGACGTACGGCAAGACCTCATCCCAGGTTTTGTGTTCAACGTCGACGTACATCGAGATCATGTCCGCCAATGTTTTGTTGAGCCGTTCCGTTAGACCATTGGTTTGGGGATGATACGCTGTTGTTGGGCGATGCGCAGTATGGCTAAGCGTTAAGACGTCGCCTAGAAGTCGGGCTGTAAACGCCTTGCCTCGGTCAGTAATGACGGCCGATGGGGCGCCGTGTCTAAGCACGATGTCGTGCATAAAGAAGTGGGCAACTTCGGCGGCAGTACCTCGAGCAAGGGCCTTTGTTTCAGCGTAGCGGGTCAAGTAGTCTGTGGCGACTACGATCCACTTGTGGCCGGACGACGAGAGAGGAAATGGCCCCAGAAGGTCCATGCCGACTTTGTCGAATGGTATTTGTGGTGGCTCGATGCACTGAAGCAGTCCAGGAGGCTTGAGCGCGGGTTTTTTCCGCCGCTGGCATTGCCGGCATGTCCGGACATAATGCTTGACACTTGAAGTTAGGTTGGGCCAGTAATATTTCTTCCGGATTCGGGATAAGGTCCGTGTAACTCCAAGGTGGCCGGAAGTTGGTTCATCATGGCAGGCAAGGAGGACTTCATCCCGGAGATCGGACGGTATGACGAGCAGGTAAGTTGTCGGACTTGAAGTAGAGTTCTTTTTATAAAGCACCCCTCTCCGCAGGCAGAACGATGATAGTCCACGAGCTAGGTATCGTGGTATTTCAGGTCGCCCGCCTTCGAGATGTTCGATGAGCAGACCCAGCTCGGCGTCGGCACGCTGTCTGGAAACGAGCTCAGACGTGCTGACCGCTCCAAGAAAGCTATCATCATCGGTGGTGCCTTCTGGAGGAGGTTCGACGGGAGCGCGTGACAAGCTGTCAGCGTCGGTGTGCTTCCTGCCTGACTTGTAGGTGACGGTGAAATCGAATTCCTGCAGGCGTAATGCCCAACGTGCTAGGCGGCCGCAAGGGTCCTTTAAATTTTTCAACCAGCACAGCGAGTGGTGGTCGGTGACAATACGAAACGTTCTACCATACAGGTATGGGCGGAACTTAGCGGCGGCCCAGACTACCGCCAAACATTCTTTTTCCGTAGTAGAGTACAACTCAGCGCGCGACAGTGCGCGGCTGGCGTAGGCAATTACTTTGTAGACGCCATTTCGCCGCTGTACAAGAACAGCGCCAAGACCGACGTTGCTCGCATCCGTGTGCACCTCCGTGTCAGCATCTTCGTCGAAATGTGCCAGGATGGGCGGCGATTGGAGTCGGCGTCGTAACTCGTCGAAGGCAGTCTGCTGTTCGTTGCCCCAGGAAAATGACGTGTCATCACGGGTGAGGAGTGTCAGGGGGCTGGCGAGCTGGGCGAAGTTTCTAATGAAGCGGCGATAGTAGGAGCACAGGCCCAGGAAGCGTCGGACTGCTTTTTTGTGGGCGGGAACCGGAAAGGCAGCAACGGCAGCAAGCTTCTCTGGGTCAGCGCGGATTCCGTCAGCACTAATGACGTGCCCGAGGAACTTCAATTCGGTGAACCCAAAGTGGCATTTTTCTGGTTTGAGGGAGAGGTTGGCGGATCGAACGGCTTCGAGGACAGTCCTGAGGCGGTGCACATGTTCCGTGAACGTTGCGGAAAAAATGATGACATCATCAAGATAAACAAGACAGGTCTGCCACTTCAAACCGGTGAGAACGGTGTCCATCATTCTTTGGAACGTGGCAGGAGCACAGCAGAGCCCGAATGGGAGGACACGAAATTCATACAGCCCGTCCGGTGTGATGAAGGCGGTTTTCTCACGGTCCCTCTCATCAACTTCTATCTGCCAATAACCACTTCTGAGGTCGACCGAAGAGAAGTACTTGGCTTGACGAAGTCGGTCGAGGGAATCGTCGATACGCGGGAGCGGGTACACATCTTTCTTGGTCACACTGTTCAGCTTCCTGTAGTCTACGCAGAACCGTAGTGTCCCGTCTTTCTTTTTCACGAGGACGACAGGAGACGACCACGGACTGCTTGACGGTTGGATGACGCCGTCTGTGAGCATCTCTTCGACCTGTGTTTGAATAGCATCTCGCTCACGAGGGGACACACGATAGGGCTGCTGATGGATGGGTCGGGCTCCTTCATGCGTGATAATGCGGTGTTTAACTATCGACGTTTGGCGCACTTTAGACGACGACGTGAAACACGCACCAAACTCCCGCAAGAGGTCCTGGAGTTGCCTCTTTTCAGTCGGTGGAAGGCCTGGATTTATGTCTACGTTGGTGACCGCTTCGGCGTCAGCTCCAGGTGTGTCCTCCGCACAAGCAAAGCATTCGGCCACTTCCTGAACATGGTCGACGTAAGCGATGGCTGTGCCACGGAACAGATGTCGATGCTCATTGCAGAAGTTGGTGACAAGGACCTCTGTACAACCGTCATGAAGGGATCCAAGGCCCCGTGCCACCGGAACCCCCTTAGTGAGTACGAGGGAGACATTAGGCTCGACAACCCGGAGTCCCCTATGTGGCTCGTCGCAGGTAACTCTAGCGAGAATGCTGGCACGTGGTGGCACCGTAACGTTATCGTCGGCGACTCGCAGGGCGGACCGAGAAACCTGGTGCGCAGGTTCTTCTGTGGCCATTGCGGTAGAAAACGTCACCAAGCGGTTCGGCAGGTCTATGATAGCACCGTGCTCGCGAAGAAAGTCGATGCCAAGGATGACATCGCGAGAACATTCGCGGAGAACGAGAAAAGTGGCAACGAATGTGCAGCCTCGAACCGTAACCCGGGCCGCACACATGCCGAGTGGTGCGACAAGATGTCCGCCTGCCGTGCGTATGTCGGGGCCGTCCCCGCACCTCCACCAGTGTCACGACCAGAAGAGCCGCGAAGGTAGGCGTCGACAAGAACCCAAGACTGGGAGCCTTCTTTTAATTATAGAGCCAGCTTCCACGACACCAAAACAGAACAAGCGCGCCGCGAGAGGCCACCGCCGCTTCGTCGTCGTCTTCGATTCAGCGCGGAGACCGCGCGGCGCGTTAGGCGCGTGGCAATATGTGGCAAGAAAGTGAGCTTTTTACGGAAAGTTATCCCTAGGAATTTATGCTCTTGTTTGACAGGTAGTGGGGTTTGGTTTAGATATAGTGTGGGGTCGGCCTGCAGGCCTCGTCTCAAAGACAACAGAATCGCTACTGTTTTCTCAGGGGAAAATCTAAATCCGTTTCAATCTGCCCAAGTAGCCAGTTTATTTATTGTTATTTGTATCTGCCGCTCACAGGTAGGTATGCTGGAAGACGTGCATGCTATTTGGAGGTCGTCTACATAAACTGAGTACATTATGGATTTTGGGATTACTTTTCCTATGGAGTTTATTTTTATGATGAATAAGGTCGTGCTGAGGATGCACCCCTGGGGTACGCCAGTTTCTTGAATAAAAGTGTTGGAGAAGGTTGCGCCTAGGCGGACTCTGAACGTGCGGTTGGTTAGGAAGTCGCTGAAACAGCCCAGCATCCTGCTTCGGATGCCTAGGTCCGCTAGGTCACGGAGGATACCGAACCTCCACGTGGTATCCTAAGCCTTCTCCAGGTCGAAGAAGACCCCGATGCAGTGTTGGTTGTGGATGAACGCTTCCCGGATGGTGTTTTCTAGGTGGACAAGGTGATCGGTTGTGGAACATGTCTTTTTAAACCCGCACTGGTGTACATCTAAAAGTTGTCGGGACTGAAGTATGAAGGTTAGTGTGATGTATAGAATGCTTTCGAATGATTTTGCTCTACAGCTAGTGAGTGCTATTGTCCTGTAGCTGGTGGGACTAGTTGGTGGTTTGCTAGGTTTTAGGAAGGGTACTATTTTCCATGCTTGGGGGATTTCTCCACTCATCCATGTTTTGTTGCAAACTTTTAGGAGAGCCTCTATCGCAGTCTCAGAGAGGTGAGCAAGCATGGCATAATGTATATTGTCTGGGCCTGGTGCTGTCTTTTTACCGGATGTTAGTACTGTGTTTAGTTCCTGCATTGCAATAAGCTGATTGTAGTCTTCATGTATGCATGTTCCAAAGAGAAGTTTTTGTTTTTCTACTATTGTTTTGTGCTTTTGAAATGTGTGTGTGTAGTTGGATCAGCTTGAAACTGTGGAAAAATGCTCACCCAATATGTTGGCCTGCTCTTCTAATGTTGTTTGAGTACCGGGTGTGGTTAGCATTGGAAATGTGAACGGAGTAAAATTTAATGTCAATTTCCGCACCTGCTCCCACATTTTCTTTGATGATATTGATCTATTTATGGAGGATATGTACTGTTGCCATGATGCCCTTTCTGCGTTGCATCTAATTTATCGTGCTTTGGCTCTAGCCTTTTTGAAGATGAGCAAGTTTCCTGCTGTGGGATATCTGCGAAGGTTGCTCCAAGCCTTGTTTTGCTGCTTTTTAGGCAATGAGCATTCATTTGACCACCAAACTTTGTGTTTTCGTGCAATTTCAGATGTTTGTGGGATTGCTTCTTTTGCTGTAGATATTAAGCATGTGACAAATTTTTCATTTATTTCTTCTATCGTAAGGTTTTCGGTATATCCTTTTTCCAGTGTGGCCTTCGTTCTGAAAAGTGCCCAATCGGCGAGGTGAGTTTTCCATCGCCGTGGCTTCGTAGGGAGGATGAATGTAGCTGATGTTAGCTTTAAAACCGTAGGAAAGTGATCACTTCCCCGAGGGTCGTCTAAAATATCCCAAATAAAATCATTAAAAACCGATGGAGATGCAAATGCTTAATCGAGGCAGGTCATTTTTCCAGAGCAGGGGCAGCAGTACGTGAATTTTCCCGTATTCATTAAACATATGTTATTCGAAAGAATAAAATCCTCGATGAGCTGACCCCTGGAATCAGTATGCTCACTTCCCCAGAGTGAGGAGTGTGCGTTAAAATCCCCAATTATGACATATGGCTCAGGCAACCGTTCTAGAAGTTCTTCTAGATCATGCATGGCAATTGTGTTGTGTGGTGGTATGTACAGAGAGCATATTGTTATCGTTTTATGGCTAATGATCTTAACTGCGACCGCTTCTAAGTTCGTCTTTAATAGTACCTCTCTTGAAGGGACATCGCTTTACGTAATGATAGCGACGCCTCCTAAGAGTCGGCTAGCTTGCACTCGGTCTTTCCGGAAAATATTTTTAAGATGTTTGTGTGCTGTGGCCCAAGGTTCGTTTCCTGCAGGCACACAGCTGTAGGTGCCATTGTTTTCAGCATATCGGTTATGTCTGTGTAGTTTCTGTGTAGACCTCTACAGTTCCAATGTATTAGATATGCGTTTGAAGGAATTGTATTAGATACGCCTTTTAGATGCGCCATTGTCATAAGCTGGGGATTGGGGTTATTTAATCTCAGGAGCAGTGATTTGTGGTTCCCCTTTTTTCTCTAGGGAGTCTCGGCGCCGCTGCAGCGGTGGCGGAACAGGAGTTGAATCCATCGCCACTTGTGTGGCGCCGGATTTTCGCGGAGACGCCGCGGATGCGTGTGATTTAGATGTCGCCGGATTTTCGCTGACATCCATATCCTCCACGGTGGACGTGGAGGATGCTTCTTGGTTGCGATGGCCCGTGGCCTTCGCATTCGTCTTTTTTGTTGGCACCGCTGAACCAGGCCCTGCTTCAGTGGCAGAGTCTCTTGGGCCAGCAGTTGCCTTCTTAGAGGGGCGGGGCGACACGTTCAGTTCAGCAGAGCTGTTCTGGGTGTCTGTCGCCGAGGATGCCGCTGCTGAAAGTGGGGCCTGAGGGCCTCCGGCAAGGATCGCGTGGTCTTCCCACGAAATTTTCAGCCCTGTGAACTGTACCACCGACTTCTGTGGTGGGGACTTGGTTGTCGACGCCAGGTCCACCGGATCGACCTGTTTACTCACAGAAACTGAAGGCGGCGGCGGGCCCTGCGTCACTGCTTCAGAGTATGTCCCTTTCTGTTGGAAAGATACGCGTTTTTTTGCCTCAAGGTAGGACAGGTTTTCTGTGGTCTTCAAAGCTACGATTTCTTTTTCTGTTTTCCAGACTGGGCACGACCTGGAGTACGGGCCATGTGCGCCATTATCAGTTGATGCATTTTGGAGTGCGTTCGCATCTTTCCTCTGTATATGCGTCTTCTGCGCATGTGACACAAGTGGGTTTACCCCGGCAAGCCAACATGCTGTGTCCAAAGCGCTGTCACTTGAAATATCTTCTCGGATCCGGTATGTATGGGCGGACTTTACAATGGAGGTATGCGGCGTGGATAAAATCAGGCAGAGTTGTGCTACTGCTAGTTAGGACAATGTGTTTTGTCTTGATTTCAGCATTGTTTCTCCGGGTGGTTATTCGTCGGGCTGCTATTACTCTTTGTTGAGCTAGTTCTTCCACTTCTGCATTGGTACTCTGTAGGAGTTCATATTCAGATATGACGCCCTTTGAGTGGTTCAGGGTGCGGTGCGGTGTTACCTGCACACTCATTTCTCCAAGATTCTGTAATGACATCAGTTTGATGCTTTGTTCTTTTGTGTTTACATCTAAAGGAGATCTCCGGTTCGCTGGTTTTTGCTTTGTAGTCTTTCCATACACAGCTTTTTAGGGTGTTGGCGATGACAAATGCAGACAGGTTGGCTACCGGTTCATCAGTGTTTGAGTGAACCATAAAAAACTTCGCAAACGTTTCTGGCTTCTGTGGATTTCATTTCTTCACATCGGTGCGACCCCTTTTGGGGGGCCGATCAGATTTTTTTGCACATTTATCCATACGGCATGTACTGACTAAAGGTTCCTAAAACTTTGTCGCTTCTGATTCACCCTTATACACAGAGAAAGGTCCCGGGGCTCCCCGCCTGGTAGACAGACGAGGAGCCCATCGGCCGAGGATTGACCACTTGCTCGACCGCCACCGTTCATGGTTTCTTCCCTCCACCTCTCAGCCTATCGCCACGGTACTGATGACAGATTCGGTATGGGGGCTAAGGGTCTATGGTGGCGCCAAGCACCAACACCTCGCTACACAAGGCGCCCCTGCGGGAGGTCTATTGAAAGTGGGCGTTTTCTTTTTCGTGTCTACCTCAGTAGTTATGGTTAGGCGCAGCATATAGAGACGGCTGGGGATGCATGTCAGAAAGGTAAGAACGAGTGTTGGGCATTGTAGGGCACAATTGCTATGAGGCAACGCCATGTGCTCTTGTGAGTCATACCATGCATGCCGATCGATGTTCTCTAATTTGTTTCTGTAAGTTGCTCTGTGGAGAATGAGGCAGCTCTCGGAATTCTGTTCTCTCAAGTCAGGCCCTACAGTGGCATCTCGCCCAGTGCCTGAGCCTGGTCATCTTTGTTATACGAGCGATGGCTATTGTATAACGACGTGAGGAATAAGTTGGGGCACCCAAACCTGTTTTCGTTTATCATGCCCTTCTTGGAAGGGGAGAGTCGCATTGATGATGATGGCATCACTGCCACGCGGTTTCCACACGTGCCTCCCAGCCTAGGTAGTTCTGGCCACCATGGCTTTCTGGCTACGACGGGGCTTTCGCATAACGAAAATTTCTCGTGAACAAATGACACTTTCCGTGCACATGGTGAAAGGCATAGAATTATGGAATTTTGGAAATGATGCAAATGATGGGCATGGTGGAAACGGTAGGCATGCTGGAAACGAAGGGCATGCTGGAAACGCTGGAAATGCTGCGCATGCTGGCAACGCTAGGCATGCTGGAAATGCTAGGCATGCTGGAAATGCTAGGCATGATGGAAATGCCGGGCATGCTGGAAAAGACGGGCATGGTGGAAACGACGGGCATGTTGGAAACGACGGGCATGTTGGAAACGACGGGCATGTTGGAAACGACGGGCATGTTGGAAACGACGGGCATGCCGGGCTTGGTGGAAATGCTGGGCTTGCTGGAAATGCTGGTGGAAATGACGGGCATGGTGGAAATGACGGGCATGGTGGAATAGTAAAGCTTTTGGCGGGCTAGTTGGTACATATTCATCCAGTTTCTTGACTTACAGCTTATTTTTACAAATGATCATGTGTGTTGGTCTTATCAGCCGCGCTCAAAAAAGTCACTTTTGCCCTATGATAGTGCCCACTCCAAGCTGGTAAAGCGTGGCATAGTATCTCTTTGCATGAAATCTGCATTAGAAAAATCCTGCGCCCACAAGATAGGTGAAAGTTTCCAGTGCCAGATCGGCCGAATTTCTGCTGCAGGTTACCCTGCAAATCTGGTCATCAACATGTCTGAAAACCTTTTGCGAAAAATTAAAAACTCGGAGCATGCTCAACATCAAACAGAACGAAAACCTGTGCAGGTTATACCTTACCTCCATGCTCTTTCACACAATTTAAAGAAAGTTGCGTCTCGTCACGGGGTTAGGCTGGTTTTTTCGGCTCCTTGCAAACTGGCGAAATTATGTCCGATGGTGACCAGCAAGCGTGTTAAGAAGGCCTGTAATATCAAGCATCAAACCGTGTACACGCAATGCACTGCAAATGTTGTGTACGAGATTCCCTTGACGTGCGGCAAAGTGTATGCGGGTCAAACCGGGAAATGTTTCAATGAGCGCGCCCGCAGGCACAACGTCACCATGAAGAACAGGTCTGCAGGTAACCTTCCGTTACACTGCAGCAGTTGCCAGAACTGCTACCCCAAGTTTAATGAAACCAAGTTTCTAGCTAAGGCTCAGGACAGGACAGAAAAGAAGTAATTGAGGCCTTTTTTATTCACCTCAGGAAGGACAAGTGTTAGCACGCCTTCTATTAACCTGTTTAGAAATGAACTTCCTTTCTGGATGGGTACATCTAGACTATTAACCCGTTCGCCTCTCTATGTTTTAGTGTCCTTTTAGATGTTCTAATGTGCCTTTATTTACCGCCCTTTACACGGTTTTTATCTCCATCTTTCACTTGTTCTTTGTTAAAAATTTAGTCATGTTGTTAGCCTTTTTTATGGTGTTATCCTCTTTTTCAGTGTCATCTTTCATACAGCTCTGTTTTCCCATGTTGTTATGCATTGTTGCCAGCCGATATGAATCCCACTTTTTCACCGTACCTCGGCAGGTGTTTGATATGTTCACTTTCTTGGGTTTCTTTTAATGTCACTTAGATATGCATTTTTTGCGCTGTCTTATGTTTGGTTGTTGGGGTCACGCTCCATCACGCAGCTCATATCTGTTTATCAGCGGATATATATGTGCGCCTGGCTTCTTTTGTCGTCATTAAAGTTGGAAGTTGCGCTTCTTTCCTGTAGTCTCTTTTTCCTGTGTATGCCTTTTTTAGCGCACACCCTTTCAAATATGAGCATTTTGGAAATGACGGGCATGGTGGAAATATCGGGCATGGTGGAAACATCGGGCATGGTGGAAATGACGGGCATGGTGGAACTGACGGGCATGGTGGAAATGACGGGCATGGTGGAAATGACGGGCATTTCCACCATGCCCGAGTATCATTGCAAGAGGTATTTCAGAAGGATGCAGATGGGTGTTCATAGCCTACCTCGGACCAGACTCCTCGCAATCCTTCACAGTTCTTCTGGTACGGGATCAGAACTTAACTCTAATTTACACTCCAAAAGCCGCAATTGAAGACAAAGTTATCGCAGACTTCGTGATAAATCTGCATAATAAAAAAGTCCCACTTACGGGCCACCTGAGTCAAGACGGTGGTAACGTCTGTTAAGGCGCGTTAACCATATGAAATACAGATACAGCGGAATCCCTCTGCTCAAGCCTCCAGTGGTGCCACGGCGAAATTCTGGAGCTACTCAAATTTGGCACGTCAGAAAAGGCCTGAATAACATTTTGAGGGAAGCAGAAGCCACGCTACATACATTACGAGCGCATGCTCATTCAAGTCCGCAAATACCAGCACACAATCCTGGCCTGCGGTCAATGCGCTGTTGTCGGTCACCGTATGGACGCCTGCCCCGGCCCAAGACCGGACACATGTGGTGTGTGCAGCCAACACGCCCACCTCGCTGAGGAGGTGCAGGTTCCTCACGAGTGCATTCCGAGTGAGTGAGTGAGTGAGTGTGCCAGTGAGTGAAAAACATTATTAAGCTCCAGATTTGCTTTTCTTCTGCGGCTGTCAGATGGCTTCGTCCATCTACTTGTACAAAGGTCGGCTGCCCTTAGTCCAGGGCTCCGCTGGAAGCTGCTGCCAGTTGTGCTCGCCGAATCAGACCTTTTTGGTCGATTCGGCGATCGCTGGAAAGTACTCCCTCCCATTGCTCTGCACTCGGGTTTGTTATAACGGGTACCACGCTTATCCTCTGCCATGCCCACGTTATGTGGTACAGCGTGGGTGGTTCTTGGCACCAAGGGCATTTGTCTGTGTATTGTGTGGGGTACATTTTGTTGAGTACGTGTAGGTTCCGGTACGAGTCCGTTTGTAGCTGCCTCCACGCGACAGAGTTCTCTCTGCTAAGGGGGTTGAGTGGTGGTGGATACCGCTTTCTGCAGCCCTTGTAATAGTTTAGTATCGCCTAATAATCTTGGGGTACAGGTTCGTTCCCCTCGAGGTCGACTATTTTGGATGCTCGGTAATAAGTGCACCCTATAGCTATCCTGTCCGCCTCTTGGTTCCCTGTTACTCCCGTGTGTCCCGGCGTCCATACTGTCAGATGCCAGATTGGTTCTTCGTTTGGTTGTCGTTGTGTTATGTGACCCCCAGGGCGGAGTATGTGGAGCGCTCTGTGCCCTATTCTGCCGCGTAGGTAGTTGCGGCATACTGTTTGTGAGTCTGTAAGGATTGTTAGAGACCATTTAGATCAATCGCCCTCCGCTGCCGCTAGAGCAACGGCCGCTTCCTCAGCCTCGACTATCGCAGTCTTGTAGTGATGCGCTGGTGATCTCGCATAGGGTCGAGTCAATCACCGTTGTTACCGCATTGCTGTTGTGCTTCTGCGTTGTTCTGGTGTATGTGGTTGTGTCCACGTATACCGTCGTTTCTTGGGGTGCTAATGTATTTTGTAGGTATTCAGCCCTTGCCTCTCTGCATGCTTTGTGCAGGTTGGGATCCATGTTCATGGGTATGGGCGTTACTTTTAGTGTTTTGCGATATTCGTCCGGGATTGTTTCTGTCCTCTGTATCTCTTGAATTTTATCTGCGTGGCCCAGTTTCTTTAGGAGCTCCGTGTCAGGTGGGGTCTGCTGTAGTCTGCGCAGTTGGGAGACTATTTGTGCCTCTCTCAATTCATCGAAAGTGTTGTGTAGTCCTAGGGCTAGGAGCTTTTCAGTTGAAGTGCTGTGAGGAAGGTGGAGTGCGGTTTTGTTGGCTTTGCGTAGGATCACGTCTGCCTGTTGTACCTCACTCTTGATGGGATTGTAGTAGGGGAGGCTGTATGTCACTCGGCTGACTACCAGGCTTCTAACGAGCTTGAGTGAGTCCTCTTCTCCGATGCCATGACGTTTGTGCGAGATGCGCGTGGTCATGCGGGCCACTTGTAGAGTGGATGCTTTGAGTAGGGCAAGGCTGTGGGTACAGCGTTGATTTGCTTGTATCCCCATCCCCAAGATTCTGATGAGTGTTTTTTCTGGTATCGACTTCCCCTCGAGGTAGACATTTAACTTTAAGTCGTCGCTAGTGGGGACTGTGCGATTTTGTTTTCCTCTCCAAACTCTTATTAGCTCGGATTTCTCGGTGGAGCATGCTAGCCCTCTTGCTTTGACGTAGTTCTGTATGCAGGTGGCTGCCTTTTGTAATTTCTCTTCTTTCTCTCCGAGCAAGCCTGTGTTGACCCAGATTGTGATGTCGGCATACATGGCATGGTGTATGCCGTCGGTTGCTTTTAACTGTTTTGCCAAGCCAATCATGGTTATGTTGAAGAGCGTAGACAGATCCTTGAGGTGTTCCTTTGTTTGGAGTAAGGAATTTGTCTGATCTGAGCTCCCCCAGGCCAATCGTTGCCGTTCTATTTGAGAGGAAGGCTTTGACGTAGCCGTAGACTCTCCTCCCGCAGTTCAGGTCGTTCATGCCCGTAACGATAGCCTCGTGAGTTACAGTGTCAAAAGCCCCCTTGATGTCCAATGCCATTAATATGTTCTCTCCGCTCTTGGGGACGTTCCAGAGTACCTCTTCTTTGATTTGAAGTGGTACATCTTGGGTCGATAGTTTTGCTCTGTACCCGAACATGCTGTGGGGATACAGTTCGTTGTCCTCCATGTACTGTTGTAGTCCCAGCGTCACCACTCGTTCGTACAGTTTTCCTAGGCACGATGTGAGCTAGATCGGTCTGAGATTCTCAATTTGTAGTTTCTTGCCTGGTTTAGGAATCATGACTACCTCCGCATGCTTCCACTCCTCGGGGACGGTCTGCTTCCCAGTGTTTGTTAAGGAAGTCGGTGAATTCTGCGACTAGCTCATCTTTGATGTTGCGGATGAGTGTGATATTGATCTTGTCTGCACCGGCGGCCATGTTTCTGGTTGTGTTTCAAATCGCTGCGTAGACCTCTTCTCGCGTGATGGGTCTGGTCGGCATGGTGGAAATTCCAGGAATCGTGGAAATGCTGGGCGTAGTGGAAATGCTGATTATGATGGATATGTTAAACATGTTGGGCATGCTGGAAGTGACGGGAATGGCGGAAATGACGGGCGTGGTAGAAATGCTGCGCATTGTGGAAATGCTGAGCATGGTGGAAATGCTGGGCATGGTGGAAGTGCTGGGCATGCTGGAAATGCAGGGCATTGTGGAAATGCTGAGCATGATGGATATGTGCGGCATGCTGGAAATTCTGGAAATTATGGGCATGCTGGAAGTTACGGGTATGGTGGGAATGTCGGCATGGTGGAAATGTCGGGCATGGTGGAAATGCAGGGCATGGTGGAAATGCTGGGCATGGTGGAAATGCTGGGCATGGTGGAAATGCTGGGCATGGCGGAAGTGTTGGGCATGCTAGAAATGCAGGGCATGGTGGAAGTGCTGGGCATGGTGGAAATGTTGGAAATATTGGGCATGCTAGAAATGATGGGCATGTTGGAAATCTTGGGCATGCTGGAAATGATGGGCATGGAGAAATGCTGGGCATGGTGGATATGCTGGTCATGGTGGATATGCTGGGCATGATGGAAATGATGGAGACTTGGGGTAGTGTTGGGTTATATGGCACTAGGCTGGTTAGGCCACCTTGTGCCAAGCTCACGGTTAGGATATGTTTACTATAGAATTTTCAGAAGGCAGTGACTACAGTGAGGGGGCCCGTCATTGTAACACCTATGCTACAGTGACGAGGCCCATCACATTAACACCTACACTACAGTGATGGGACCCAACGACTAGTGAGGCGAGACGCGTCTTGCACTGTACGTTGTCAACGGCTCAACACTTAACCTAACTAACCTAACGGCTCAGGTGACGGAGGAAGCAAACAAAATTATAAAAATATATAATTACGTGTAAGTGCAAGCAAACTTCAACGTCATGGTTACAACAATTTGTTATTTCCCTCTCACTGTAGCCTAGATTTTAAAGTGACGGGCTCCCTCACTGTAGCCTAGATTTAAAAGTGACGGGCCCCCTCACTGTAGCCTAGGTTTTAAAGTGACGGGCCCCCTCACTGTAGTCACTGCGTTTCGAAATCATAAAAATCATGGGTGGTGTAGATGGCCTGTAGTAAGAAACTGGCAAAAGTTAAAAGCCATAAGAAGGTCAGGTCACCTCAGCACCATTCCTTGGCTGGGCAAGGATCCTGAAGCTCCCAAACAGACAAATAAAAACCTCAGCCTTCTTATGATTGAGAGAGTAGCTGAGGTGTGTCATGCAATAAAGTGTACGAGCAGATCAAAATATGGAGTTTTTCATGTATGCCTGCTTCTTAAAAAAAGCTAAAAGAGAAGGTCGGTAGAAGAGATACTGCAGACTGCAGAAAATAAAAGTATCCATGCAGCATGAAGCCTTTTCCGCGCCGGCCATACACATGCTGAGTAGTCTGATATTAAGAAAGGTGGGAAGAGAAAGAGCGGGCAGAAAAGACAAGACGGTTGACGGGTTTGTTGAGGTCGCTTAAGAGGGCGAAGATTATTTCCGCAATTCTTTTTGACGAGTTTTAAGGTTTCCGAAAGGTGCCTCCAGGATGCAGAGAAAAGAAAAAGATACATCCCGGTAGAAGCATTTTGCGCTGATATACATTGTGGCATGTCTCTCTGGTGCCCTATTTTTCGCCACACACGCGCTATGCTACACATATGCGCCTACGCCCGCACCACACACGAACGCAATCTGGAGCACCAAAAGCACACACAGCATGCCTCTGCATATCTGCGCGATGTCATGTGGCTGATTGAGCGAATATCGCAATGGCGACATGCGCTGAATTTTGAGAACAACTATAATCACAAAACAAAGAAACAGGAATGCAAGAGAAATATTTTTAGCCTTCTTTAAAGTAAAATTATATTATGAGAAATCAGAGAGTGAAGGAAAACAAGGAGTTCGTTTCCTACACTCCGGCGATGCAAAGAGTTGATATATCTTCCTTTTGTGCGATGCTGTTCTCATGTGGCCATGAGTATTGTTCAAGAGTGTATTAATACAGGCATGCATTTCGAGGCTACACTTTCGACCTGATGCAAGACGTCAACCGAAAAAAAAGTACATCTGGAATTTCAATTTCATCGTGTTTCTGACCTCTAATTGCACAACCATAAAAGTTTCTCGACTATCGCCATAAGTCAGCAGTGCAATGCCTCTAGGAGGGATTTATACTTTCAAAACTTAGTGCTCTATGCTGAGCGGTGGGAAGCGACTTCTTCATGGTAGAAAAGCAAGGCGGAAAGACTAGAAACTCAGCCAAGAGAGATAAACACTAAATGGATCGCCTAGGCTCTGCAGTAATGTGGAGTCTCCAACATTAATGGGAACAGAGCTGAAAGGAGTCGTCCGAAGAGGCACACTTTTTCCTGGCACCACACGCCACTGCAAAGCGACAGCGGGCCGGGGGATCTGTCGCGCTAAAGAGGCTCCGACATCACCTTCGCAAACAGCGACCGAGAGGTGAAATGTGACGTTCATTGCATGCAGTAGCGTTTCCAGCATGTAGTCTAGCCAAGCCTTCACCACACGCCCTTGAACACTTGGCCATAGAAGCCAGAACACTAAACGAGGTTTCTCTTGAAGACATCACGCGGAAGGCATCCTTGGCGACAGCCCGAAATGTAATCGCAAGGAGAAAAATTCATAAAGTTTTCTGTAGTGACAACGCTCGATATATATGCATTCCTACAAAAGGTGATCTGAAATCGACTGTCGCTTTCATTACAGGACGCGCAGGCACTGAACGTGAAGCGACGGTGGAACTGCCGCTCAATGTTTTGGGCAGCGGGCAACAGTCGCTGCCGTCGCTTCTTGATGAACACGGGCATTTCGCTTCGCGCGCGGCGTCGCTAATCGCTTGCCGCCATCACCTTGGCGTTAGTTTCCGCGTGCACGGAGTTCAGCCGTACGAATTGCTCAGGTGGCTCCGTAATCTTTGTTTTTTTTGGGGGGGGAGAGTGTTTTTTTTTCATATTTCGCATTTTTTTGTTCTACCCCTCATTTACGGAGAAGAGTATATGGACACAAGGTTTGCTCTTCAAGACGCGAGGATTGTTATCCATTAAATGTCTCTCCAGTGGGGCACTCGGCTATGCATTGTGGTAGCTTTATTTGTGTGCATCTTTTTCATAAGATAAATATTCCTAGTTCCACCAAACAGAAACAGATGAAGGCCTAATGAACGAAATCCCTTGAGGGAAGTGCCTGACGACGTGCACTGGTGTAACAAAAAGCTGGAAAATATAATCAGCGCAACAACTACGCTCGAAGCTTCTTGAGGGAGCGCACGGAGCTACCGGTCAACCGAATTGCACCTACCACAAAGGTACCCGAGAACATGACCAAAATTTCAGTTCAAGTTTTACACTGCTGCAATCCACTTCTTAGCCAACCCAGAACATAAACATTGGACGGAATGCCTCATGCTCCGCGGAGCGACTCGAAGAAACGGAATAGAGAATAAGTGAGCACATGGTATGACTCGCAACAACACAAGGCGTCGCCACGTTCCTTCAAGCGCCCCTGCCTCCCGCACCCGGTCGCCCCGCACCACGTAACAATTGTGCCTTAGAATGCCCGACACTCGTTCCTAGCCTCCTCTGTGTGCTGTGCCTATCCAGAACTGCTGAGGTAGACACCAAAAATGAAAACGCCGACTTTCAATAGACCTCTCCCGGCATACGTCATCGGCGCACGTGCCTCTGGTGTGGCGCGCAAATCATGTGGCTTCTGACCAGAAGGGGCACCAGGTGCTGCTCATGCCCTCGTCATACCAAAGCGTCTCTAATCGGAATAAAGGCGGCGGGAAAATACTCATACAAAACCAGTTTAGAAACAAAAGTGGGTGATTTTTCCCACAAGAACTGGTCCCTTTGACGCCATGCTCTTTGACCAGGATATGTTTCCAGTTTACATTCTTTTAGGTTTCGGAACATACCATTTGTATTGGTTTGTTGCGAAAGCAACAATACTGAAGCCCAGCTCGGCTCGTCGCGTATGCTCATGGCGGTGCGGCTACCAAACGACCTTGAGTCGCCGTTGCCCAGCAACCGCTTCAGATGCGCTCCAACAGAGGGCGCCGCGCTACTGCCGCCTGTTTGCAGTTTACATTCGTGCTGTGCGGACGCATGTTTAGGTGCTCCTTGGATCTCGCGCGGCGACAGGACCGACTGACGACTGCGAGAGCGACGCGACTGTGCAAAATTCAGATTTCATTTATGCGCACAGAAAGACGACACAATAAGACAAGGTAGACAGGACGGACCTGTCTACCGCTCCATCCTGTCTACCTTGTCTTATTGTGTCGTCTTTCTGTGCGCATAAAAGAAATCTGAGTATGAACCAACTAGCCCCACAACTCATATTACTGTGCAAAATATATGAGTACTTTTTCAATATTTTTAAAGTAGGGTGTGTTTAGGTTTTAGGCTGTTAGGGGATGTCCAGGATAAAGAATAGAATTTAGGTCAGTGACCTGTAATCGGCCGGGTCTATTCTGGCCGCCAGCTATAGTTTTTCAATGCTTATTTCTACGTTAGCATTTTAGACAGATAGTTATTCCTTTCTAAGTGATCGATCGGCATTTGCGGTAGGCAGAATTTTATTTTATTTGTACGCTGTTTTCAAGTGTTTTTTTGTTTTGAGCCTGTAGATATCTTAGCATTTGGTGGTAGTAATAATCGAGTGCTGCTAAGATGGTTAAGCTACGGAAGGTGAAATGTAAGGAGTGTGAGGCATCGGTGAATTTAAAAGAAACGCGGTTCGAATCAGTGGAGAAGGCCGAAGGCGCAGATTTTATGTGCATATTCTGCGTATTAGGTACACGCCTGGACAGGGCTGAACAGGCGAACAGCAAACTAGTGCTAAGGATGGACGCTCTAGAAAGAGTTACAGGTAGAGAGGGCAGAGAAGCGCAAACTTCAAGAACAGCTTGGTCAGTTGGAGACAAAAATGGCTGACACCGCCATTGGAAACCACATTGGCGGACATTCCAGCGCCAGCGGGGTTGCACTCGCATGGACAGCGATAAGGAAGTAAGTCAGACATGTCCAGACAGGAACAGCTACGCACACGTGGCAGCTAGGAAGTCCAGAGGCGATAGAGAGAAGGGGGGTAAAAGCTTAACCCAAGGAATGATGTCAAGGTCACAGATAAGAGGCAGCAAGATCCGGAAGTTAGGAGGAAGTGGGAGAGCAACATAGTGCTTATAGCTGGTGACTGAAACATGAAGAGCTGCAAAGGAGCTGTAATGGAGCGTGTAAAGGGTGATAGACGG
Source organism: Amblyomma mixtum (assembly GCF_055824585.1). Classification (NCBI taxonomy): domain Eukaryota; kingdom Metazoa; phylum Arthropoda; class Arachnida; order Ixodida; family Ixodidae; genus Amblyomma; species Amblyomma mixtum. The sequence continues at coordinate 101,508,075 of NC_143012.1, read as the reverse complement.
GTAGCAGTCGGGGTATTCCCAGGCAGGACAATGCAGGAGGTACTGAGAAGGACAAAAAGAGTACTTTTTAAGATTGTTGCAAGGCGTAACATGGTAGTGGTAGCGGCGAGGCTAAATGATGTCCTGAATAGTGACGCCCCACAATTAGTGAAAAGATTAGCTGAGAGAGTTGTCGGTATAAGGGCGATAGCGCAGCAAGCGCAGATCGTGGTGTGCACAGTGCCAGAGGTACAAGGAAGGGATGGAGAGGTTGATAACGACGTTGTGAATCTTAATCGAGAGATAAGGATGTTAAGCCTCGAGGAAGGCTTCGAGATGGTAGACATAAACAAGGAAGTGCACAGAGCAGGTTCGGGCAGAGACTTTGGACGAGATGGCATCCATTTCAGTGGAAGGGTAGGAGAAGAGATAGGCGGGCGCCTGGGAGGCCGAGCGGTAGCTTTTTTAGGGGGACCGTGGTGGCTCAGGGCGTAGGGGTAGCTAGACGCGAAGTAGTAAATCTAACAATGCCAGCTGAGCCCAACAAAATGGCTACTTGGAGGCTCAGAAAGAAAACTATGAAAAAGAAATTTAACGCTAGGATCAGTTACATAAACATGCAAGGGGGTAGAAAGAGAGTGAAATGGCTGGCAATAGAACAGCAGTTAAAGAACGAAGTAGGTGTGTGCGCTCTATGCGAGACACACGTGAGGGATATAGAAGATTCACCTTTAATCGATGGCTATGTCTGGGAAGGGTGCAACAGAACAACAACGGAGAACAAGGGAGGAGGAGTAGGTATGCTGATACATCAAGGAACAAATTGGCAAAGAATGAAATCAACTTGCGAAGAACATGTCTAGGTATCAGGTACAATTGCAGGTAAAAGAACATGGCTAGGGGTAATTTATTTAGGGACCGGGGACAAATGCCGGCAAGGAAACAAGGATCTAGTCAAGTGCCTCAATGACGATATAAAGCAGTTTGGAGACGGTGCCGATATTGTTCTGCTTGGAGACATGAATGGCCACATCGAGGATCTGGATGGATACACAGATTGTAACCGGAAGTTATTGCTCGACTTCTGTGAGCGTCAATAGCGAAACTGAATGTGAGGGACAAATCACGTGGGAATCCCGTAACAGGCAGACAACCATTGACTACTGTCCAATGTCGCAGGGCATCTATAGCAAGCTCGCAATAATGGAAATAGGCGGAGAGGGGAAGTACAGCCTAGTAAGTGATCATAAACGTATTAGTCTACAGTTGGGAGCCCTAGTCAAAAGAGAAATGCAGCTAAGTTAAAAACAACGCAAAATTCAACGACGAACAAATAGCGCTAATAGCAGCCGACATAGAGGAAGGAATCGAGAAACTCCCCATGGGAAAGTGGGATTACGATCAGTTAGAACTACTCATCGCTACAAAAATGAAACAAGTGAAAGGAGTAAACTGCAGGAGAGGAAAGAGGAAGCCACGAAGCTGGTGGAATATGGAAATTAAGGAGGCCATCGAACAACGACGGGTGGCTTCAAGGGAACGCAGAGAAGCGAAGAGGGCGCAGTTATCTGAAGAGGAAATAGACGAAAAATGCGAATCTTATTGACAAAAGAAACAGCAAGTTCAGGTCCTCGTCCAGGCTAAAATAAAGCAGTCCTCTGGTAAATGGCTGGCTGAAGTTCGCGATGCAAATAAAGGGGGGCTAAGAAAATTCTGGAACCATATAAGCTGGTTAGAAAAAAACAAATCGTGAGCCGGGACAGATTAAAGATGCCGAGGGAAAATGAATAACACAAACTGGTGGGCTAGTTGGTGGGAATCCATACGATTTCACCAGCGCGAACACAGTTAGGAAAAGACAGAAGGCGGACAAGACAGAGCGCTGAACTATCAACTTTATTTCAAGAATGCCCAAGGCGCCGCTCTTAAATACACACGCCACAGAAAACGCCCACCTGGGAGATTTATCTAAGCACAACACAATCAGAGCGCGAACGAGTATATTATCACTTTTTCTCGGGTTATCAAGGATACAACAAGCATGAGTGCTAACAAAGAAAAGACTAAAAACCAGTGAAAGACATGTAAAAATCATGGAACAACAGGGCTGAGGGTGCATGAAGGTCTGAAGAAAACACGAGCAAAAAAGCTAAAAACACAGGAATGACATTGCTACAACACGATGGGATAACAAAGCCGAGGAAGCGGAGGTTGTTAAGTGAAATAGCGAAAAACTGCTAAAAAGGTTAACTAAGGATGAACGCCAACAACTAACACAGCTAAAACGTCAGAAACCATGTAAAGGATGCCACTAAAAACGGGTGAAATCAAATAAAACCAGAAAGAAAGGCGGCTTCTCTTTCGGACAGGGATATTGAAGTAGTGCTAACACAACCATCCCTAGACTTCCTGATGTAGGCAGCTTCAACAATTTCGAGCGTCAACTGGTTTGTATGCTTTTTTAGTACAGATTTTCTTTTGAAAGTAGTAGTACAGATTTTATGGAGTCAGCCAGTCACTTGATATAGATGAAGCTTGGATTCTTTTCAGAGATAAACTAATGGCTCTAATTGAGCAATACATCCCTTCTAAAATTATTACACGTAGACGCCGGAATGATAAGCCATGGGTGGATAAGAAAATTCGGGCATTAATTAATAAGAAACGCCGTCTGTATTCTACATATTTAAGAAACAACAAGCAGTCTGTTTTCCAGGAAATGCGCCAGATAAGCTACAAAATTAAGCAGGAAATAAAATTAAATAAACATAATTATATGTCATCGCTTGACACAAGGTTAAGGGAAGATCCAAAGGAATTTTGGAAATTTGTTAAAATCAATAGTAAAGAGGTGACCTCTGTCCCTAATTTGTTGGTTGACGAGAAAACAGTGTATGACGATTACGAGAAGGCTTGCTGTTTCAATTCTTATTTTCAATCCGTCTTTACTGCCGCATATTCTGGCGAATTGCCTGAAACACAAAAAAAAGCCTATGAGAACATGCCCGCGGTTACTGTCACATATAACGGTGTTCTCAAGTTGCTTACGAACCTAAAAAACAAATCAGCAAGCGGACCTGACACTATCTCGTCGTATGTATTGAAATCTTGCTCGCAAGAAATTGCGCACTTCTTAGCAGCCTTGGTTAACAAATCATTATACAGCATTTCTTTACCTGCAGAGTGGAAGGTAGCCAACGTCATTCCAGTCCACAAAAGTGGCCCCAAAAAGGCATTACAAAACTATAGACCAATCTCTCTTACATGCATATGCTGCAAAACTATGTAACACATTATTTACAGCTCTGTGATGAAACATCTTCAAAGTAATAATTTCTTCTCAAATGCTCAACATGGCTTCAGGCCTGGACTGTCGTGCACAACTCAACTGGTAGAATTTTCCCATGATCTCTTTTATAATTTTGATTTTGGTTTTCAGGTAGACTGCATCTTTTTGGATTTTCGTAAAGCCTTTGATACAGTTCCTCATGCTTTGTTGTTATATAAATTATCTTCTCTCTGTATACACCCTGCAATATTAGACTGGATTAGAGATTTCTTATCTGGGCGAACTCAAAATGTTTTAATCAATGGCACTAATTCATCAAATGTCACCGTAACTTCTGGCGTGCCCCAAGGGTCTGTTTTGGGGCCTTTGTTATTTCTAGTGTTTATAAATGACATCGTTGAAGGGCTTGAATGTAAGGTGAGATTATATGCCGACGACTGTGCCATTTACAGGAATATAAGAAACTACCATGATGTAAACAGTATACAGAGCGATCTGAACAAAATTCATTGTTGGTGTACTAAATGGGGCATGTCTTTAAACAGCGCTAAATGTCAGTATGTGTCTTTTTCCCGTAAACGACTTCCTGTGAGATCAGTTTATAATTTGGACGGGCTACCGCTTGAAAAGGTTCAACATTACAAGTATCTAGGGGTCTATTTTTCAGAAAATTTGACATGGAACCGACACATAGAATATTTAACCTTAAAGTCATCTAGAACGCTAAACCTCATTCGACGAAATTTTCATAAAGCCCCCCCCCCCCCCCAAAGAAAAAAAGTAAAAGAACAGCTATACGTCACTAATGTTCGTCCAATACTCGAGTATGCTTGTGCGGCATGGGACCCTCAAAGCTCTTATCTCGTGGAAAAACTTGAACGCATCCAAAACCGCGCTGCCAGGTTTGTTTCTGGCAACTATAATTTCCGTAGTAGCATCACATTAGTTAAAGAAAACCTGAGGTGGAAAACACTGGCTCACCGGAGACTAACCGCAAAATTAGAACTTTTTTTCCAGATATACTCTGATCTCACGGGAATAAAGAAGAGCTCGTACATTCTACCTCCACATTTCATCTTCGAACGCCGCGATCATAACTTGAAAGTTCTTGTACCGCGATGTCGAACTGATGTGTTTCGTAATACTTTTTTCCTCATACTTCTTCACATTGGAATAGGTTTCCCAAGAGCATAGAACAATGTAAAACAGATAAACATTTTCACTCTCTCCTGGCGGCCAATCTGTCGTAGAAACTTCCCACCTTTTCAGAACTTCTTTTCTCAGACCACCATTTCAGTGATGCGTTACTATTTTACTTTAGACAATTGTGCCTTATTGTTTATTTTTAATATTTGTGACATGCTCATTTTATGTATATGTTTACTGTTATTGTCCCCCCCTTGCTATAATGCCCCTGGGCGCTGCAGGTATTTGTATAAATAAATGTATAAATAAACACATTTCTAATTGCTATCACATCCCTGACAGTGGGCGGGTAGGTTTCGTTGTGAGGAACCTGATAAATCGTTGCTGTGCTCCATTAACCTTTCGTTGAGGCATCTTCCCGTTTGGCCTATGTAGGCCTTGCCACAGGTCAACAGAACCCTTTACACAACACCCTCTTCACAAGCAACAAAGGGATTCCGGTGCCGAACAGCACAGCCTCTTCTCTTTTTTGTCTTATTGACTTTGTTGCAGAGGCTCGAGAGACGCGACGGGGCAGAAAAAACAACTTCTACGCCTGCTCTTTTACCGATATTCTTGAGATTGTGCGACAATTGGTGAAGATATGGAATGACAGCAACCCTTTTTTCCCGCTGCTGCGTTTCGTCCGAGTTACTACGTCCGCACTTCAAGCTTTTCAGGAGTTTTTCCGCTACCGATGTGAGGAGGGGCTGCGGGTATCCCGAATGCGTGAGCCTAATAACTTGACGGGAAAAACTGTCAAAAAGTGCTCACAGGATTTTGTGAGAGAACTTTTGAAGGTTGATCTTACAATGTTTTTTTTTTTACCAGTTTCGAGTGAGCTGAATCGTAAGGAAGTATGGGCTTGTTGGCTCTTGGATCAAAAGACCAGCACACGTGATTTTTTTGAGAAAACTAACTGTAGCTCTAGAAACCGAATTGTAGCAATCTCATTCCTATGTTTTTAGCTTTTTTGCTCGTGTTTTCTTCAGACCTTCATGCACCCTCAGCCCTGTTGTTCCATGCTTTTTAAATGTCTTTCACTGGTTTTTAGTCTTTTCTTGTTAGCACTCATGCTCGTTGTATCCTTGATAACCAAAGAAAAAGTGATAATATACTCGTTCGCGCTCTGATTGTGTTGTGCTTAAATAAATCCCCCAGGTGGGCGTTTTATGAGGCGTGTGTATTGAAGAGCGGGGCCTTGGGCATTCTTGAAATAAAGTTGATAGTTCAGCGCTCTGTCCTGTCCGCCTTCTGTCTTTTCCTAATCGTGTTCGCGCTGCTGAAATCGTATCGAGGGAAAATGTTTAGAAGGAGACGGCGCAGTGAACTACATTGCGTCAGTTATAGCTACGTCATTTTCAACGACAATAGGGTAATCTCCCCAAGGGAGGGAGCAACACAGGACAGCACAATAGAGAACAGTTTAGAAGTGGTAAAAGACTTACTTAACTGGTAACAGACAGAAAGACAGACTTAACTGGTAAAAGGCGGAAGCAAATATTCCTAAAATTACATCTGGAGGGATAGACGAAATTCTAATTAAGCTGTTTAATGCACTTCGCCCAAGAAGCAAGGAAACGCTGGTAAAAGCATTGGAGACAGTCATATCATTGGAGACAGCCTGGTTCAAATCTTTCAATAATTTACGCACACCGTCAACGCAAATATTTACTTCCGGCATGCAATACGAGGGGGTACCCAAACGAAACCGGACTTATTTTTGTTCGAACTTATTTGTTCACATTTTAAGCACAGACCTTCAATCTCCTTCAAAGTATTCCTCACTTGCAATGATACGCTTGTCGAATCTTTCATTCCCTATTTCAAAACATTGTTTAAATTCATCTTTAGTGATGCTTGAGAGTGCCTCCGTCGTTTTTTTCTTCACCTCAGTAACATCAGCGAAACGCTTTCCATTCACCTATGTTTTCACTCTAGGAAACAAAGAAAGCACGGGGCAAGGTCGGGAGAGTATGAGGGTTGAGGAATAGGGGTCATGACATTTTTGGTCCAAAATTGTCGTAGAGACAGAACTGTGTGAGCAGGGGCATTGCCATGATGGAAAAACCAGTCACCCGACCGCCACAAATCTGGCCGCTTCCACCGCACACTGTTGCCAAATCTTTTCAAAACATCCAAGTAGAAAGCCTGGCTAACTGTCTGACCCTGCGGAACAAATTCTCAATGGACGACTCCTCTCACGTCGTCGAAAATACAAATCAGCATTGTTTTGAGGTTTAGTTTCACCTGACGAGCTTTCTTGAAGCGAGGTGAATTTGAAGTTTTCCATTGGCATGATTGTTGCTTTGATTCAGGATTCGATTCAGGAACACTTGAGTTGTCCCCATAGCATCGTCCTTGTACGTCTTAATATTTCAAGAGTTTCCATTCAACTTTTTCCGTGCAAAAATCAAAATTTCACCGGCGCACGCTGTTTACAAAATCAGCCATTGCAAAAACGACGTTCACACAAAACAGTCGACACTCTAAAACTCTGCCTAAACTAGTCTGACCTCCTTCAACGATGACACTCGGCTTACTGACTCTGGAATGTTCGCTCTATGGGCTCCTAGTGGCAAAACGCGGTACCACAGAAGCTTTGCCGACCAAAAAATTTAGTCCGGTTTCTTTTGGGTACCCCCTCGTATATCTCAAGAGGTAATGCAAAGCAGACAGAACGTGAACTAGGCGGCATTACCTCTTGAAACAAAAAAAAACAGCCCTAAAATTCTGAAAAGTGCTACTGCAGAATTAACACTTAGCTTCAAGCTGATAACGATCACGTGCTTTCAGAATGTATCTTGGCAGACTATCACTGCAGCTGATAGCGAAAGTACTACATGCCTCTTTGCTGCGTCTGGGTATAACCTGATAAGTGTGACCCACGCGTACTTACCGGCCGCTGAGTTGTTTAAATTTTGGGTAGCTATCGGTGTATGCGTCGATAAAACTACCCTTAACTGCAAAGAATTGCCTTATGCCCAATCGAATTCTCCACTGTGTTCCTTTTCTCTTTTGCTATTTTCGTCATGGCTTTCTCCGATGTGCCGCCGCGGTGGCTCAGCGGTTATGGTGCTCAGCTGCTGACCCGAAAGACGCGGGTTCGATCCCGGCCGCGGCGGCTAGAATTTCTTTGGAGGAGAAATTCTGGAGGCCCGTGTACTGTGCGATGTCAGTGCACGTTAAAGAACCCCAGGTGGTCGAAATTTTCGGAGCCCTCCACTACGGCGTCTCTCATAGCCTTAGTCGCTTTGGGACGTTAAACCCCATAAACTAAACTAAACTAAAGTTTCTCCGATGTGAATTACCTAGATATATCAGAACTGATCATGTATGCCAACAACCGTTCTCAGGTGCGTTTAAACTGCATTCATTTCAATTTGCAATCCGGTAGAAATAAATACCATCTAGAATGTTTCTTTCGCGAGGTTGGAATACAATTTGCTGTAATAATATTCTCTGAAACATGGTTCGACACTGAGCATGATGTGTTCCGAATGCCCGAATGCCAATCATATTTTATGAATCGTACTGACCGTCGAGGGGGCGGCGTTTGTGCTCTAACATCAAATAACATTGACTGTTAACTGCTTCCAGACTTCTGTGCTGTCACACCAGATTACGAAACACTGGTGTTCAGATCAAACATTTTCTGCGTCTGTTATCGTCCACCCACTGGATATACATGCCGGTTTTTTTCTTTCTTGGAGTTTTCTTTTTTGGAGTTTGTTATCAAAAACAAACACCATGGGATACTAGGTGGGGACTTTAACATAAATTGGCTTGCTGATAACAGTGCAAAGGAAAGTTTGGAAACACTGTTGAATTGCCACCTATGCTGGAATGTTATAGAGTCACCCACAACAATAACACTTACTTCTCAGACTCTATTAGACCTGTTCATCACAAATTTCGGTATACCCCGTCTAAAATATTGTGTTATTATATACGCGCTAAGTGATCCCCTTCCGATTTTCATGTCCATTGAGCATACCGTTAACAGTAACAAACACATAAGACAATCTATCTATTACCGTGCTATAAACCCAGAAAAGCTGTCGTCATTTCGCGATCGTTTAGCTGGCTTAAATTGGGCTGACGTGCTTGCGTCCACATGACCCCGAAGACGCATACAATAAATTAATGAAAAAATTATCGATGTCTACCACAACTCATTTCCACTCGTTATGGTAAAGCGGCCTAAAAAAAGCTCGTGAACCATGGGTCACAACCGATATACTTAAGATTATTAAAAAACGTGACAAACTGTTCGCCACGATTTTGCGCACTAGAGATCTTGAAACATTGAAGAATTATAAAGAATGCCGAAATTTCGTTAACAAAGAATTACGTGCAGCCAAAAGGAGTTACCACACAAATCTTTTCAATGCATCGACTGGGCGATCGGCGGACGTATGGAAGGTCCTGAATTCTCTAATCGGGCAGTCTCCCGAAACAATTTCAAAGGTAACGATAGATAACATAGAATTAAGTGGCGTTGAGCTAGCCAACGCATTTAACGATTATTTCCTTTCCGTGGCCACGGCACAAAATACAAATATGAAGAATAACTTATGTTACATGGAGCGAAGAAATGGTCACACTATGTTCTTAAAACCAGTCTCTAAGGATGAAGTTATTGCAGCATTTGTGTCCCTCAGCAACGGTAATTCGGAACAAGCACTAAGCCTTCAAATAACAGCAATCAAGTACACTATTGACGTAATTGCACACTGTCTCTCACATGTATGTAACATTTGCTTATCGTCACGTGTGTTCCCGCGCAATATGCTATCTGCCAGAGTTATCTCAATCCCTAAAAAAGGCAACAGAGATAACTTATCAATTTATCGTCCTATTTCTATTCTTCCCGTCTTGTCCAAAGGTTTCGAAAAAATCACTCTTCAACGCGTAAAAGCTTTCTCCGATAAGCATAACATCATAACTCCGGCACAGTATGGTTTTCAGAAGAACAAATCAACTGAGTTAGCTCTGCTTGCTCAAAAGGAGCTGATATTACAAAATTTGAAAATAAAAACATGGTGTTTTGCATTTTTTTAGACTTCACAAAAGCCTTTGATCTGATCAACCACCGAATCCTCCTTCGAAAATTGGACCACTATGGCTTTCGCGGCAGAGCACTCTCTTTGTTATCTTCATATTTACAACACCGTACACAGTTCGTTGATATAAACAGGCATTGCTCAGCCGTGAAAACAGTAGCTTCAGGCGTTCCTCAGGGGAGCATTTTAGGGCCATTCCTGTTTTTAATTTACGTCAATGATATTGTTAACATTAATAAGTCTGCCGACTATATTATATACGTCGACGACACAACTGTGTTTTTCTCCGGACAATAAAGCCTCACTTTAGCCGAAAGAGCAAACAGGACATTGGCGCTCATAAACACTTGGGCAACAGCAAACCAACTAAAAATTAACGTTGATAAGACCAAAGCAGTTATCTTCCATCCACGTCATAAGTTTTTCATTCTCCATCTCTTATGATCAATAACAGCCAAATCGAAGTAGTTTTGAAATTTAAAACTTTGGGAGTAATTTTCACTGAGAATATGTCATGGGGCGACCACGTTACCTACCTCGTAAACAAAGTATAGCGCACGATTGGCTATTTACGCCGCCACTGTTCACTGTTTCCAACTGCCATTAATATATTGCTTTACAATTCCCTGTTTTCCTCAGTCATGAATTACGGTGCGCTTGTCTGGGCAACTACTACACTCGGAAATATTAATAAACTTTCACATGTACAGAAGTGCAATCCGCATAATTGGAAAAGTGCCTCCTTACTCACACACAGCCGAATTGTTCAATACGTTTAACATCATCCGCATACAGTGTCTATACCCCTATAGACTGATCCGCTATTACAAATCAGAAAAAATTAAACACAATAATTCATTAGCTGAACTAGCCAGGCTCTCAGTGAATGATTCTGTGTATTGTACGCGAAAACCGGAGAGATGGAAAGTTGACGTTTGCCGCACCAATTACGGACAACAAATGCTGAAGTTTTGCTTGCCATCTCTCGTTAACAAATTTTCCGGAGAAAATGGCACAGAGGTCACTGACAAATCTTTCAGGGATTTGCGTAATATATTTTTGCACATCTACATACAGCAATATTGTTAGTTTCTTTCTTCGTCTATGTTATATGTACTCATTCGGCTGTGTTTCCCAGTGCTTTGCATTTTTCGTTCATCATATCTGTCATGTTTCATAACCTAAAGTTTGTCATTGTTATTCGCATCACGCTTTTTTCCTTTTATATAGTTTTCTGTTCATGAGCAGCTGCGTTTCTGCTGGTGTATTTCTGTTATTGATGTAAAAGATGCGTTCCACTGTATGCCTTGTAGGGGGCATGGACCTCGTCAAGCCCATTTAGGGCTTTTTGTCCGTGCCAATAAGCATCGTAGGATGTTTAAATAAACTGATTTGATTTTATTTGAAAAACAGATGAAAATAAAGGCTAAATATTTAAGCTTTAGACTCATAATCAAGGACGATTACCTCATCATTTTTGAGAGCAGGTACGGAGCTGTCATCCTTACCAGTACGCTTCATATACCTCAAAAATTCTTTGGTACCTCTGACAAGTCTTTCTCCTAGATTCGAAAAGTAGAAGTCCTTAGCGACGTGAGACTTCTGTCTAAATCCACTTTTTATTGTTCTCAACAAGGCCAAGCACTCTCGCGAATTCGAGGACTTGTATCTAAGATACATTCGTCGCTGTCTTCGAACAAGAGCACGTAACTCGGTGTTAAACCAGGGTTCATCTCGAGTTCTCCTACTTGATATAACGCTTGATGGAATAAAAGCTTCACGTAATTTAAACAGTTTATGTTTGAAAGTATTCCAAAGCTATTCGATATTTAAGTTATCCGCGAGTTCATCAAAAGTTGAGAAGAACGAATAGAAAGCAGCGCTAATCGCCTCGTAGTTGTCCCTGCTGTAAGCATAAATCTTTCGCCTAGGTGGTTTCGCAACATTCACAAAGGGAACTAATAAATCTGATAGAATAATATTGTGGCCGCTCAAACCAGGCAACACCTGTACGTACATTGCATACAACATCAGGCGCGTTACAGAGCAAGAGGTCGAGTACCTGACCAGTTCCGTCCGTTCGCAATGGCTCATGCACATACTGACAAAAAGTTTTAGAATCTAAAATGTCACAAAATGTTGAGTATAGATTCCCTCTGTTACAAACGGGCCGGCGGCTGGCGGACGCCTGCCAACGGGTCGGCAGCGGAGCCCGCTAGAACAAAACGAGACGGGTGGCTGGAGCAAAAAGAACCAGGTTTATTTTGTGGCTTTGGTCTTCATAGCCAGTCAAAGAAAACGAGAAGAAAAGGAAAGGAAAGCAGTGCTTGGCCGTGGCGCTGTGTGATAAGATGAGCAGGGCGGAAGAGGGCACACGTGGCGCTGACGAAGCAGCTAGCTGTTCGCAGCACCCTCGAGCTGTATCTCTTGGTTCGCCAGCTGACGAGTCAATGTCCAAAAGGTTAAAGCCCCCCCCCCCTTCCCCCTAAAACAAGGCATTCAATGTTAATAGTTTGAAGAAAATTAGATAAGCCAACTAGCGGGTTTACAGAAGGACCAGGAGGCCTATAAAATGACCCGTTGTTTTCTCGTTCGGCAGTCTTACTTTGCAAACAACGAATTCAGTTTCACTATCAGAGAAATCCATTTGAGCGCATGGGACACTTTTATGGACTAGAATAAACACTTACTTCTCCGCCACGTACACAACGGTCGCGTCGAAATCACTGGCACGTGTCAGGAAATATTTCAGCGGTTGAGATAATCGGATTGAGCCACGATTTTGTTCCCAGAGGAAAGGTTGCTTGGACGGTACGCAGAAGAAAGTGAAAGTCATCGACTTTATATTTTATTCTGCCGCAGTTGATTGACAAAATGCTGACTGGGCACATCGCAGAATGAACAGTAGTTTTTCGTTGCTCCCGTACGTTGCTGGCTTCGCTGTCCCATAGGAAACGCCTACTACCCAAGTGAAGCCTATTATATTCAGAACTGCTTTCACGGTTTATTCGCCATTTTGTTTGGCATAATTGCACAATGTTTTTTCGCTTATCACCGAGAGTACGGGAAAAGTCTTCAGATATAGCAGCACTCGATCCCCTGAGCTTGAATGCCTTTGCAAGCACAGCCTGGCGGTCTCCAAATAACTGAAGCGTACAAAGGCAATGATAGAAATGTCGTGGTAATGTGGCCAGGACTGCATACTGTTATCGGCGGGGACAATACACGAACCCCTCGCTTTACCCGAGGCACCTGCTTCAGTATTTGGCCCAGAGTTCTGTGCACGCCGGTCGGCATACGGTCATTTATTTGATATAATGTACAGCATTTAGGTCAGGTAATTCGGGCAACGTAAATTGTTCTTGTGGCCACCAGCGTCACATTTCCATGTCAGGGAGCTTTGGACTACACTACACTTTGTTAGACCATGCTTGAGGAATACTTTTTGAATTAGAGGCACTGTACTGTTTTTCATTTAGATCCATCTCTACCAGTCACCTTTACACGTAGCTTTGGCCTTATTGCTTTCTTTTTTATATTAACAGCTTTGGCGCCCCGCATCCTGGTATAAACTACGTCATCGTGTTCTATAGGCCACCGCCAAGCTCCAGCACGATATCCGTACGCTCCACTGTGCTGGGTATTCGATACGCAACAATTTCGCGTGACAGGCTGAACGACCATGATTCCGGCAAGTGGCGTGTGGAAATTTACATGCGTCACGTGTACGCCCTGGTAACGTCAGTTCTTTACCTCTTGGTTAGAGAGGCTTCGTGGGCAGGGTCTTATGATGCGCCCGCCGAAGCGATGCTGTACGGAATGATTTGACAACATCTGGCTACATATACCGCGAGGGGAAGATTGTCCGCTAATTGAAGGGATAAGCTGTCCGAGGTCCCTTTGGGGTTCACGAGTTCACTATGGGTACTCGCCTCTCTTTCGGGATGGGGCGTCCGTATCCAAGTGTAAGAGTACATCCTGAAGCTGCTACACTTATTTATCATCTTTGATGAATACTGGCAATATTGAAAAAACCTTCAGGATCACTATGAAGCAGACAACCTATTCTGCAATAGAGCATGAGCTGTCGGAATTCATTTCTCGTGTTTGAACGTCTGCATTAAAAAATACAAACAGCCCTGCCGCGGTGGCTCAGTGGTTACGGCGCTCGGCTGCTGACCTGAAAGACGCGGGTTCTATCCCGGCTGCGGCGGCTGAATTTCAATCAAGGCGAAAGTCTAGAGGCCTGTGTACTGTGCGATTTCAGTGCACGTTAAACCCCAGGTGGTCGAAATTTCCGGAGCCCTTCATTACGGCGTCCCTCATAGCCTGAGTCGCTTGGGGACTTTAAACCCCAATAAACCAAAAATACAAACACGAAGTCAGTAGTGTTAGCACAGTCAGACGCCAAAATTAACGCATTCAGGTGCTTAACTTTCCCCCTTCCAAATCAACCCCCGAGAGTTATATACTACACATTCATACTATACATTAATAATACTATACATTCATAATACTGCCACGTATCATTGTAGTGTTTGTTCGTTCACGCTCAAGGCAGCAGGAAAGGGTCGTTATCACTTTTGTTCGTGGCGCGAGAAGCGACCAGACTAATCTCGATTGATCGCAGCCATGAAAGGCTGCATCTAGCTTTTTCCAGATTACTGTAGATGATCTTGTCCTGCTATCTGGAAGTTTCCTTGCCGGCTTTAAATTGAGCGATGCCGCGAGCAGCGGACATTCGTAGTTCGACGATTGACGAGCACGCTTGTTGCTTACGCCGCCACCGAGTGAGTCAGTTCTTTTGCGGGCGCAAGTCAGCCCAAATAAAGAGCTTCGTTTGCAAGTATTTCTGGTGTTTTCCTGACCGCTGGACTGCCGTCACTACAACGTGACATCTGGTGGAGGTGCGGGGTAGCCTTCCAGGTACCGGACAACCCCTGCAAGTCGTGATGCCAGCCCTTTGAGTTATTCACCGGAGGAACTGACTCCAGTCTACCACGCAGCCTCTGGAGCCTCCAGCCATGACTTACGCCGCAGCAGTGCGCCGTCCTGCACCTCGACGACGGGACCCAAACCCCTATCGCCCTTAGCCAGCTGCGGTGGAGCGCCGCCTTTTCGCCCCAACTCGCCCGTCCTACGAGCGTCGCACACGGCCGAGGAAATGCGACGAGTGGAGAACACCCGACCAGTGCCGCCAGCTATGCTTCCACTGCGGCGAAGCCGGTCACATTCTCCGGTACTGCCCATACAGGAGAATGGGCATCCGAGGGTTCTCTTACGGCGCCCCACGACCCCGACCCGGCCAGCGACCAGCCGAAACAGAAGAATTTTTGCGTCGGGAAGAATGCTCATCGCCGAGCCGCCTGAGCGCAAGAACTAAGGTCCTCCATCGACGAAAACACAAGACTATGCCTCAACTACGACGAGAACTACGACGACAACTACGACGACGACGACGACCCTACGACGACGACGACGACAACTACGACGACAACTACGACGACAACTACGACGACGACGACGACGACGACGACGACGACAACTACGACGACAACTACGACGACGACGACGAAAACTACGTTGACACCGACGACGACGACACGGCCAGACTTGAAGCTTTTACCGCTGCCCTTACACCTTACTAGGAAAGCTAAAGGACTCTAAGTTCTCGAAGCATTCTCCGGGTTTATTTTCATTTTAAAGCATCGAGACGATGCTTCTTTGGAAGGGGGGTAATGCCACGTATCATTGTAGTGTTTGTTCGTTCACGCTCAAGGCAGCAGGAAAGGGTCGTTATCACTTTTGTTCGTGGCGCGAGAAGCGACCAGACTAATCTCGATTGATCGCAGCCATGAAAGGCTGCATCTAGCTTTTTCCAGATTACTGTAGATGATCTTGTCCTGCTATCTGGAAGTTTCCTTGCCGGCTTTAAATTGAGCGATGCCGCGAGCAGCGGACATTCGTAGTTCGACGATTGACGAGCACGCTTGTTGCTTACGCCGCCACCGAGTGAGTCAGTTCTTTTGCGGGCGCAAGTCAGCCCAAATAAAGAGCTTCGTTTGCAAGTATTTCTGGTGTTTTCCTGACCGCTGGACTGCCGTCACTACAACGTGACAATACTATACATTCATAATTAATAAATCCAGGCAAGAGCGCACTACTGAGCGATAAATTTGCAAAAGACAGCAAGAAGAGGGACTAAAAAGGACTTGAAGGACTTGAAGAATTACAGACCGATCAGCTTACTGTCTGTTGCCTACAAGGTATTTACTAAGAAAATCGCTAATAGGGTCAGGACAGCCTTAGATTTCAATAAACCAAAGGACCAGGCAGGCTTTCGTAAAGGATACTTGACAATGGACATTATTCACGCAATCAATCAGGTGATAGAGAAATGAGCAGAATATAACCAGCCCCCATATATAGGGTTCATTGATTACGAGAAAGCATTCGACTCAGTAGAGACCTCAGCAGTCATGCAGGCATTGCAGAATCAGGGTGTAGAAGAGTGCTATGTGAAAATATCCGAAGATATTTACAACGATTGCACAGCTACCGTAGTTCTCCATAAAGACAGTAATAAAATTCCAATAAGAAAAGGTGTCAGGCAGGGAGACACGATCTAGCCTATGCTATTCACTGCCTGTTTACAGGAGGTATTCCGGGGCCTGAAGTGGGAACAGTTGGGGATAAAAGTTAATGGAGAATACCTAAGTAATTTGCGATTCGCTGATGACATTGCCTTGCTAAGTCACTCAGGACATGAACTGCAAAGTATGATCAATGAATTAGACAGGCAGAGCTAAAATTTAACGGTGGAGCTAAAAATTAACATGCAGAAAACCAAAATAAAGTAATGTCCAACAGCCTAGCAAGGGAACTGCAGTTCGCAATTGGTAGCCAGGTGCCGGAAGTAGTAAGAGAATATGTCTATATAGGGCAGGTAGTGACAGCTGATCCAGATCATGAGAGGGAAATAATTAGGAGAATAAGAATGAGGTGGAGCGCATATCGCAGGCTATCTCAGATCATGAATGGCATTTCACCAATATCTCTCAAGAGAAAAGTATACAACAGGTGTATCTTACCGGTACTCACCTATGGGTCAGAAACGTGGAGGCTAACAAAGAGGGTTCAGCTTAAGTTAAGGACAACGCAGCGAGCTATGGAAAGAAAAGTGATTGGTGTAACATTCAGAGATCGGAAGAGGGTGGTGTGGGTGAGGAAACAAACGCGGGTGAATGGCATTCTATTTTAAATCAAAAGGAAGAAATTTGCTTGGGCAGGGCATGTAATGCGAAGGCAAGATAGCCGCTGGTCCTTAAGGGTACGGATTCCAAGACAAGGCAAACATAGCAGGGGGCGGCAGATAGTTAGGTGGGTAGATGAGGTTAAGAAATTTGTGGGAATACAGTCGCCGCTACTGGCAAAGGACAGGGACATTTGGAGAGACAGGGGAAAGTGGGCATAGTCAGGCTGATGGTGTAGTTGAGCAGTGCTCCCTGGTTTGATGTATGTGGACGATATTGTACTGTTGGCAGATAGCCAGGAATATTTGCAAACTTTGGTTATTGTTGTGGAGACGAAAAAGACACTCTGGGTTTCAGTTTTAGCAGAACTGACTCAGGTGTGATGATTTACAACGATACAACTGATCAGGTACTTACAATTCAAGGCCACAATACGCAGAGGGGTTGATTAAAAATTCCTCGGGATATACACGGAAAAGCATCAACAATATCTTAGAGGAAAAGGGCGAAGAGGCGCCGGGATGAAGAAGCTTAGGGCATTATGGGGGTACAGCTAAAGTACTGAGAGGTATGTGCAAAGGAGTAATGGTGCCGGGGCTTACTTTCGGGATTACGGTTCTGTGCTTAACGGCAGAAGTTCAGTCGAGGTTAGACGTAAATCAGAGAGCTGTTGGAAGATTAGCACTATGTGCCCATGGCAAGGGGATATGGACAAGGGGATATGGACTCGTCATCGTTGGAAGCACGGGAAGCTGAGTTAAATACCTTATAAAGAACACCTGAGCGAAGTAACCATAACAGGTGGGCAGCTAAGGTAATTAAATATTTATACAGAAAGAGCGTTGACTCACAGTGGCAGAAAAGAACTAGGAAACTAACCAGTATGTAGGACACGAGGACAGAGAAAGAAAGAGCATCAAACGACAGCTCTCCACAGCATGGCTGAACTGTCAACCAGGCGGCAGCAGCACAGCGCCATCATTTGCAGCGCAGCTGAAGCGGTTGCTAGGCAACGGCAACTCAAGTTAGCTTGGTAGCCGTACCGCCACGAGCATACGCGACGCGCCGAGCTGGGCTCCAGTAGTGGTCCTTTCGTAAGAAAAATTGACCGCGAAAACCAGGTCAAAAGACGTCGAAATAGAAAAAAAACCTAAACAGTCCTGCCACAGGTCATGGTGAGCATGGTTCGGGCATAGTGGAAATGTTGCGCATGCTGGAAATGTAGGGCATGTTGGAAATGTTGGAAATGCCCCACGATGGAAATCTGGGGCATGATGAGATTGCTCTAGACTGGGTGTTGTGTTGGGTTTTATGGCACTAGGCAGATAAGGCCATCATGTGCCAAGCTCAAGGGTAAGATAAGTTTTCTGTAGAATTTTCAGAAATGTGAAAAATCGCTGGTGTAGATGGCCTGTAGTAAGAAACTGGCTAATGTTAAAAGCCTTAAGAAGGTCAGGTAGTCTCAGGACCTATCCTTGGCTGGGCAAGGATCCCGAGGCTCCCAAACAGGTAAATAAAAACCTCAGCCTTCTCATGAATGAGAAAGTAGCTGTGGTGTGTCATGCAATAAAGTGAACCAGCGGATCAAAATTTACAATTTTTCATGTATACCTGCTTCTTTTAAAAAGCTAAAACAGAAGGTTTGTAGAAGAGAAACTGCAGACTGCAGAAAATAAAAGTAACCATGCGGCATGAAGCCTTCTCCGCACCTGCCATACACATGCTGAGTAGTCGGATATTAAGAAAGGTGAGAAGCGAATGAGCGGGCAGAAAAGGCAAGATGGTTGACGGGTTTGTTGAGGTCGCTTAAGAGGGCGAAGATTATTTCCGCGATTTTTTGACGAGTTCTAAGGCTTCTAAAAAGCGCCTCCAGGATGTAGAGAAAAGAAAAAGCTACATCCCGGTAAAAACATTTCGCAGTGATATACATTGTGTACATTGTGCCATGTCTCTCCGGTGCCGTATTTTTCGCTGCACACGCGCTATGCTACACATACGCAAGCGCTCCCGCACCACACACGAACGCAAGCTGGAGCACCGAAAGCACATGTAGAATGCCTCTGCATATCTGCGCCATGTCATGTTGCTGATTGAGAGAATATATCGCATTGGCAGCATGCACCGAATTTTGAGAAAACAACTATAATCACAAAATCAAGAAACAAGAATGCAAGAGAAATATTGTTAGCCTCCTTTATGATAACAGCGACTGAGGAATAAGTGAGCACACTGTCTGCCCCATCGATCAAGTAAAATTATAGTAGCAGAGATCAAAGATTGACGGAAAATGAGGAGATCCTCCTACACTCCACCAATGCGATGAGTTGATATATTTTGTTTTAGTGCAATGCTGTTCCCTTCTGTTAGTTAGTTAGTTATATGGGGTTTTTTGGCGCATAAGCAACTATGGCTATCATGCGCCAAACACAAGGTTAGATGATGTTATGTTAAGTGTATAGAAGTTACAATATATTAAATTTAAAACATTGGCTTTCTTTAGAAACTTACAAACAAGTGAAAACTCGACGAGTGTTTCCTCGCCTAAAAGTAATGCGGGATGAAATGGAATGTGTTCATTGTAAAATACCGTAAAAATTTTCTTTCGAAGTTCTTCGAGATGCGAACAAGAGATTAAAATGTGATTCACTGTGAGCTCCTCACCACACATTTCACACACAGGTTTGTCTTTTTTTGTTAATAAGAAGTTATGGGTGATGTGTGTGTGCCCTATGCGTAAACGACATAAAATTACTTCGATAAAACGTTCTTTATGACGGCATGATTTCCATTCTTTCAAAATAGGCTTTACAGTATGCAGCTTGTTGTTTCTTTCATTTTCCCAAGAAGCTTGCCATTTGGCTCTTAGTCTTAGTTTGGCTTCTGGCCGTGAGTATTGTTCAAACGTGTATTAATACAGGCATGCATTTCGCGGCTACACCTTCGACTTGATGCAAGAAGTCACCCAAAAAAAAGTACACCTGGAGTAATTTTAAATTTCATCGTGTTTCTAACCTTTAAGTGCACAACCTTAAAAGTGTGTCGACTATCGCCATAAGCCACCGGTGCATGTCTCTAAGAGAAAATGGATTAAATGGATGGCCTAGGCTCTTCAGTAAAGTGGAGTTTGCGACATGAATGGGAACATAGGTGGAAGGAGCAGTCCGAAGAGGCACATTTTGCCTCGCGCCACAGACGCTGCGACAAAGTGACAGCGGGCCGGGGCATCTGTCGCGGTAAAGAGGCGCAGAGATCACCTCCGCAAACAGTGACAGAGAGCTGAGAAGCGACATAACTTTCATGCAGCAGCATTTCCAGCATGTAGTCTAGCAAAGCCATCACCACACACCCATTAACACTTGGCCGTAGAAGCCAGAACACTAAATGAGGTTTGTCTTGAAGACCTCACGTGGAAGGCGTGCTGGGCAACAGCACGAAATGCAAGCGCAACGATACAAATTCATGAAGGTTTCAGGAGTGGCAACGCTCGATAACTATAAATTGCTACAAAACATAGCACACTACCCATGCATAACTGCAATGTGCTAGTCCAGGTGTAGCACGGATTGGAACAGTTTTTTTTTGCGAGAGAATTATACTCCTGCCACACTGGCGCTTTTAGTGCCACTTTCAACAAGTGACATTCGTTTCAAGAGTCATTGCGCACCCGAAAGACGCGGGTTCGATCCCGGCCGCGGCGGCAGAATTTCTTTAGAGGAGAAATTCTAGAGGCTCGTGTACTGTGCGATGTCAGTGCACGTTAAAGAACCCCTGTTGGTCGAAATTTCCGGAGCCCTTCACTACGGCGTCCCTCATAGCCTGAGTCGCTTTGGGACGTCAAACCCCATAAACCAAACCACCACTACCTGCACCCTAGTCGCGCTTCGGGTGAGCCATCCGAGCCAAGATTTGCCATAGCTGCGCATGCGCGAAACCGAGTTGTGTCACACGCGGCAAAAATAAAAAAATAAATCAAATATATACAGTGCGCCAGGAAACATTCATATCTCGGTGGACACCCAAAGCGCACAGTAAGGGAAGGAAAATCAAAAGAAAATTGGTTTTAAGGAAAGGACGCCTGTTTCTCATATCTCAGTGGAGTCCCGTACCACGTCACAAGGGCCGTCAGAAAATGAAATGAAATTTTGTTTTAAGGAAACGAAATGCCTGTCTCTCATATCTTTGTGTACACCCTAAAGGAGTGACGTTACACGGGCACAAATAAAATAAAAGACAAACAGTGAACCAGGAAACTCTCATATCTCGGTGGACACCCGAACCGAGCCGTAAGGGAAGGCAAATGAAAAGAAAATTACTTTTAAGGAAAGGAAGCAAAGCCTGTCTCTCTCTCATATCTCGGTGCATATCCGTATGTGCCATAAGGGCCTTAAGGAAAATGAAATGAAATCAAAATTGGTTTTAAGGACATGAAATGCCTGTCTCTCATATCTTGGTGTACACCCGAAAGGAATGGTGGTGGTGGTGGTGGTGAAATTAAGGAAAGGAAGCAAAGCCTGTCTCACTCTCATATCTCGGTGCATATCCGTATGTGCCATAAGGGCATTAAGGAAAATGAAATGAAATCAAAATTGGTTTTAAGGACATGAAATGCCTGTCTCTCATATCTTGGTGTACACCCGAAAGGAATGGTGGTGGTGGTGGTGGTGAAAACTTATTTTGTGAAAAAGAGTTTGGGAGCCACAGAGTGGCCCCGCTACATTGTCGGCGTCCCTAGTCCGGGACACCGCATGACGAGGCCCCGTCTCTCGCCCGTTTCACCGGAGCCCTTTGGGACTCAAGCGAGGAGCAGTTGAGGAGGGAAGTCTCACATGCCTCTCTGGAAGGGGTAGGGGAAGGGGGGAAGTGGGGATTTTGAGTACATGCGCACACCATGTGGAAGATATCACAGGTCTCCCCACAGTGTGGGCATCGCCCATCCGTGTTAGGATCGTAATGTTTTATTATTGCAGGACAGAGTAGAGTACCTGTCTGCAGGCGCCTTAAAGTTCGCTCCTCCGTCTTACTCAGCCCTTTTGTAGGGGCCGGGAAAAGGCGGTAGTTGTCGCTATAATGTGTTAATATTTCCCTGAATCGTAGCAGCGGCTGGTTAGTCTCCGAGCCAGAAGAGCTGGGATGAGGAGCCCAGTGAGTAAGCGCTCGGGCAGCCGCGTCAGCGGCCTCATTACCTCGTAAGCCCTGGTGGCCAGGAGCCCAAATGATTCGTTTGGGTGTTGGATCAGTGGCAGTCCGTCGTACAATACAAGCAGCTAAGGGGGAGATCTCCCCTGCCATGTAATGTTCACATGCTTTTCGGGAGTCTGTGATGATTATTCTCGAATTGGCGTGGGCGGCAGCAAGCGCTATCGCTACTTCCTCGGCCCGCATTCAATTCGGGGCTCGAAAGGAGAGTCCATCAACGTGCATTTCCTGGTGAACGACAGCGGCCGAGTAAAATCCCGTGGGCGATGGCCCTGCTACGTTAACATAATATACACCGGGTCGGGAGCCGTGTTGTCTCTCAAGAGCCCGAGCCCGCGCTTGTCGTCTGTTTTCATGCATGTCGGTGTCCATGTTACGGGGGAGCGGGGAGACCCAGAGCATATGGCGCCATAGTACTGGGTAACGCTCCGCCTCCTCTGGAGTGCTGTCGTGTTGGATGTGTAAGCGGTTTAGCAGGCGGCGCCCAGGAGCCGTCTGCGTGAGCCGCGTGTATTGGTTCACGAGGTGGGCCTCCCGCAGCTCCTGATAGGAGTTTAGCACCCCCAATGCCTTGAGTTTGGCATTAGAGGTAGCCACCGGGAGATCCAGGGCTCGCTTAGTTGCCTTGCGGATGATGGCGTCTATTCGCGCCTCGTCTTGCTTAGTAGTGCGGAGATATGGCACGGCGTAGAGGATCCGGCTAGTCACGAAGGCATAGACGAGCCGAAGCGCGTCCCTGCCCCGCAGACCACCCCGCTTGTTGGAAACGCGGCGGATCATGCGCCCTACCTGTTCGCCTACTCTCTTGAGTTTCGCAATAGTGGAGTCCGGTCTGAGTCTCTGGTGAATGAAAAGGCCCAGAATATGGAGCTCCTCCACCTCTCTAATAGGACCTCCAGCCAGAGAGAGGTGTATTGCTGTCCTATCTTTTGGGTTCGCTGTGACATGCAGAAGCTCTGATTTCGCTGGAGCACATTGCAGCCCACAGTCGCATCGACTATGGAAGCAGCCTGCTGAAGGCGGTCCTCCATGTCCCCAAGGCTCCCCTGAGTGGTCCAAATTGTAATATCATCTGCATATAACGCGTGTTGAATGCCTTCCACACGGGCCAATTGGCTTGGGAGGCGCATCATAGCAATGTTGAACAGGAGCGGTGATAACACTGCTCCCTGAGGGGTACCCCGTGTTCCCATCATGTAAGGGCCGTATTCCTCGTCCTCAATCCGAAGAAAGGCCTGGCGATTAGACAAGAAATCTCTTACATACGCGTAGGTCCTAGCCCCACAATCGGTAGAACTCAAGTTGGCCAGGATGCTTCCGTGTTTCACATTGTCGAAAGCCCCTTTCAGATCAAGGGCGAGGATGGCTTTGTCATTGTGTTGCATAGTTGTGGGTCGTATTACATCCCTGTGCAGCTGGAGAAGGACATCCTGTGCAGACATGTGAGGGCGAAACCCGAACATGGTGACTGCAAAGAAGCCCTTACTCTCCAGGCATGGAGAGAGGCGATCCCGTACCATCGTCTCCATAAGCTTGCCCGCACACGAGGTCAGTGATATGGACCTCGGGTTGTCCGTATTCACGGCCTTACCTGTTTTAGGGATAAACGTCACAAGTGACGTTTTCCACTCGGGAGAGAGTGGACGCCCGTCTCAGATCTGGTTGATGTATTCTAATAAATGAAGGTAGGCTGAGTCCGGTAGGTTCGCTAACAGGTTCACTGTTATGTGGTCCCGTCCCGGAGCCGTACAACGGCGCATTTTTGCTAAGGCCGCCTTAAGGTCGTGCAACTCAAAAGGGGCATCGAGTGTTTCATTAGGCCTGCCAGAGTACATGTACTCTGGCCCAGGCGGGTCCTCCATACGACAGAGATATCTGTCGCACAGAGTGTCCGCAAGTTGCGCCGTCGTACCTTGGAACCCTTGCAGAGCCCGCCGGAGCTGCTTTTGCGTCTCCCCTCTTGCTTGGGAGGGGTCGATTAGACTGCGAAAGAGACGCCACGTCCCCTTCGAGCTCATCTGATGAGCTGCGGCGCCGCAGCGTGCTATCCAAGTTGAATC
This sequence comes from Amblyomma mixtum, assembly GCF_055824585.1. Lineage (NCBI taxonomy): Eukaryota > Metazoa > Arthropoda > Arachnida > Ixodida > Ixodidae > Amblyomma > Amblyomma mixtum. The sequence continues at coordinate 101,484,047 of NC_143012.1, read as the reverse complement.
TGAGAGCTCAGTAGCATACGCTGCAGCCTGATCTGTGAGTTTGGCTATGCGGTCGCGTAATTTGCGATTAGTTTTCTGCTTTTTCCACCGTTTAGTTAAGCTCCGGCGCGCCTCCCACAAATGCAGGAGATGGGTGTCCACTGCGGGGATCTCTTCGGTGGTTTGTAGTGTTGTGACGTGTTGTTTCTGAATGTTGTATATGTGGTTAGCCCACTCCGCGTAGCCGCCGGAAAATAGTACGGGAGGGATAGTGTGATTCCGGAATTTCTGCCAATCGGTCAGCTTGGCCTGACCCCATTTTTTGCGCGCTGCCTTTGCCTCGAGTGTAATCCGGAGAAGGAGGTGATCGCTGCCTAGAGAATCTCCCAAGTTCTCCCAGGCAGCCGGTCTAGCATTTTTAACGAGAGAAAGGTCTCGACACGTGTCGCGGGTTACCGAATTCCCCACTCGAATGGGATACGCCGGTTCCGTGAGCAACGTGAGGCTGAGGGTGGAGATGAGCTCCGCCAGCTTACGTCCTCTTGCCTGTTCGAAGTGGTAGCCCCAATGAAGGCTGGGAGCATTGAAGTCTCCAGCGATCACTAGAGGCTCTTTGGCTGCCAATTTTATCGCGCGAAGGAAGATTTCATTGAAAGTTACGCGCGGCTTACGCGGAGGGCAGTATATGTTGAGGATATGTATTGACGGGTCGCGGCGTCTGAGAGGCAGTAGTCGGACCATTGTATATTCTTGCTCGGTAATCAAGTCTAAGTCGACCTGAACCACGGTGTAAGCCTTATTCACCAGGATTCACGTAGAGGGCCCCCCTGAAAGGTGCTGTAGCCTGATAATTTAGCGTCTATGCCGGGCTCCTGCAGGGCAATGAGCGCCGGCATGTCACCTAGGGACTGCAGGTAAAGCTGGAGGTATGACCGCTTTTTCCAAGCTCTGAAACCCCTGCAGTTCCATTGGATGATCTGGAATTTTTCAAAGTTTTTAGCATTCCTATTACATCTGCTAGCCATCTTGTCGTATTTATTTAAGGGTGATCGGAATAGCTCTGACCGGGAGTCGGCGCAACCCCAGTGAGAGGCCGCACCGACCCACCAGCTGCCGAACCTGAGCCATGTTCCTCCGCTGCCTGGCGGGAAGCTGTCTTACGTTGAGGTGAGGGGATTCGCAGCTTATGGCGTTCTTAATTTGGGTGTTGACCCAGGGTTGCACGGCTTTAAGGACCGAGTCAGTGACCTGGGCCATAAGGTCGGGAAGTGCTTGCGTTAAAGCTGCCTTGAACATGTCCTGGAAGGACTCGCGGACTGCTGACATGATTTGATTCGGGAGGGCCGCCAATTGCTTCTCCAGTTGCTCGGTTTGGCGCTGCAGTGCCTCTAGGCCGGCAACGCGACCAGTAGATCCAACTACCCTGTCTCCGCTCTGCCGCGAGACGCTAGTGAGGCAAGATGTTACGGATGATCCGTCATCCTCGTCGTCTGGCTCAGCTTCTTGCATTGGTTCGGATGACCCGGCCTGTTTGGCCTCTAATTCCTGAATTTTTCGCGCTAGAATTTGGTTCTGGCGCCTGAGCTCCTCTACCTGCTGCTGTAGGGCGGTTTCGGTAGGGGAGGGAGGGGGAAGGGAGGGACGGGTAGGGGGCCCGGAGACTGCCCTATTCCAACTGCTCACCTGTGGTTGGACGGGTGCCAAGGGCGGGAAGTCCCTGGCGTTGAGGACCGGGGGCACCGCCTGGGTCGCGGACTTGACAGGTTTCGATGGCCCGGTTTGGCCTTGGTTTCCTGATCGGCTGGCGCTTTCTTGGCCTTGGGCGGAGGAGCCTGCTTGGGCCCCATCTTTGTCTTCGGTTTGGATCCTGATGGGGAGCTGGGTTTGATGGCTTTCCGGAAGCGCCCAGCACAGCCAGGAGCTCCGGTATGGTGGTGGTGGTGGTGAAAACATTTATTTAGAACGGACAGAAGGTGTTTGGATAAGCCCGTAAGGGACCGATCCTTACAAACACTAGGTGGAGGTCCCTAGTTTGGGACCCCAGTGGCGGTAGCCGCCGCCTGGGCGCGCCCGACTAAGGCTTGTTGGGCCTGTAAGTCGTGGCAGCCGAGCAGGGTCGCCTCCCAGTCCTCCCGGGTTGGGTTGGGGATAGGGGGAATGGCCGGGTTGGAGCGGCAGGCCCACACCATGTGATAGGTGTCCGAAGACACCGCACTACAGTGCGGGCAGTTGCCGCTAAAGGAGGAGTCGAAATGTTTTAGGGCTGCCGGGCACAGCAATGTATTGGTGAAGAGGCGGAGAAGGAGCCGCTCATCCGCCTTCTTGAGGCCTTTACAGGGGCTAGGGTAAAGGCGATGGCTATCTTGATAGTAGGTAGCGATATTTTTGAACGTATAGACCGGATTAAAATCGGGTTCCTGATCAGGTGGGGAGGAGAAAACAGCCCGGTGAGAGAGCGCGCGGGCGGCTGCGTCTGCGTCTGCTGCCTCGTTTCCTGCCAACCCCTGATGAGCAGGGGCCCATATGAGGTAACGGTGAGCGGGGTCCGTATCCCATATGCAATTTTGGTACCGGTAGGGTGGCCGCCTCCGCAGATGAGGCAGCTCGGAACACAGTCATGTTCCGCCGGGCCGTCAGGAGTGGCATCGGGAACCTGGACTCCGCCGCGTTTGCAGCGCCCCGGCTGCGGTCGCGGGCACGCATCGGCCCGATGGCTCACTGTGCCACAGCGGTGACATGCAGGCACTGTTTTCTTGTACAGGCGAACAGGGAGCCGTTCGTAGCTGTACAACACCGTCCGTGGTACCTTAGTCCCCGCGAAGGTGATCACCGCAACCGGGGTTCCCCCAGCTTGCGCACAGACACATTTGGTTCCGCACAGAGTTTTCTTTTAACGCTTTCAGACGTTTCGTCAGGCGAAACACTCACGACGCCGCGACAGAACGCACCGGAGAGTTTGGGGTGTCCCCGGAACGGTAGCTCGCGTTCCCCAACCCGCAGCACAATATCCCGGAGTAGCTTCTCCGCGGCGTCGACTGATTTCAACGCACATACTAGCACGTTTTGGTCCCAAACAGGCCACACCGCAAGTCCTGCATTTGCGTCGTCCCCGAGGATACTGCGGATTGCAGCGCCGGCTTGTCCAGGACCAAAAGTTGCTCTGAGGTCGACCGTGTTTCGCGGTTTCAGCACCGCGACGATGTCGTCTTTTTCGTTACGAGGCGTGTTCTGCGGCCGCCACCGGAGTTGCTTGGAGCGCTTCGAGGCTGCGTTCAGCGCACTCCCACCCTGCGTATGCGTAGAGCTAGCCGGCGCCTGTTGCTGGGTGGCACCAGCACCAGCGTCCCGCGATGCCGCCGCCGCGTTCTTCTTTCCGCGCGAGACGCGGACCATATCTTCAAGGTAATCGTCCTCAGTTGGTAGAGGATCCTCGCCTTGTGTCGTACCCTCGGATTGGTTGGTATCTATTGTCACGATCCGCAAGGACTGCGGGTCGTACCCGGTGACTTGATTTGGAGCCGTCGGAGCCGAGGGATCTCCGACCGGGGCCATCGCAGGCCCCGGCGCCGTTAGGCTTAGCACCACCGCGGCGCGACGAAGACTTCAAATGCCCGAAAAGTGGTCAAAGATTGGCCCCACCTTTACAAACGTGGTGTAGACGGGTGCCGCTGAGGTTCCTGGAGACGATGGTACCAGGCTTACAGGGGGAAAATTTGATGTAACGCAATTGATTGCGATCTATCACGGAGCCGACGCGGCATGCGACCGCTCCCGTCACCGACGCTCGTGGCTCTCCCCCCGAAAGGAATGGACACACCAGTACATGTCTCTAAAACAGCCTTCTAAGAGAGAACCATACTCACTACACGCGCGTCTCCACCTTTGCCTCCGTACAGGCAGTGTGTGGACGGCTGAACGCCTCCACCGTTATCGTGGTGCTCCCAGTGCATTGTGCGCCAACTACGGTAGCCATGACGTCAAACCAAGCACTACTGCAGCTTTTCGCTTGTATATTGCCACGTGTCATTGTAGTGTCCGTTCGTTCGCGCAAGGCCGCAGGAAAGGGGTGTTATCATTTTTGTTTGTGACGCGAGAAGCAACCGGACTAATCTCGATTGACCACAGCCATGAAGAACTGCATCTACGTTTTTCTGGATTACTGTAGATGATCTTGACCGATTATCTCGAAGTTTCCTTGCTGGCTTTAAAATTGAGCGATGCCGCAAGCGGCGGGCATTCGTACTTCGACGACTGGCGAGCACGTTTGTTGCTTACGCCGGCGCCGAGTGATTCAGTTCTTTTGCGGATGCAAGTCAGCCCAAATGAAGAGCTTCGTTTCCAAGTCTTGTTGGTGCCCTACTTACCGCTGGACTGCCGTCACTACAAGGTGACAATATGCTCTGCTACGTTAGTGCACTATAAGGCAGTTTTTATCGTAACGCGTGAGTTTTAAGGCCCCGTTACGCAGAAAATCAGTCGTCGGCGTTGCCGGCGCTGTGAGCGAAAACTCACGAGCCTGGCTCTGGCAGGCGGTTCCCACAGAGCAACCTAGGAGGCAGGTGGGCCACAAGGTCGCGTGACCTTTCACCGAGTCATCGCAACCTGCCCATCGGATAGTGAGTCAGCTGCCCACCGTGGCATTTAAATTAATGACGGCTCGCTCGGGAAGAGCAACCTGGGCGGCACAAGGCCCACTGCTGGGAGCGCCTGCCATCGCAGGGATAGTGGCGCGTCGCTTAACCGCTGCATCACTGCGCTAAGAGGACTTCCGGGCATCTATGAATGTAAAGAAACGGATCGACCTTGGTTATATATGGGAATTAACCCCTTACGCTATCACATCATAGCCTTAAGGTGGAACTTGTGTCCTTAATTTTTTTAGTTGAGATTCCGCGGTCTAAGCGGCTGCAAACATTGAGAATTGCTTGGTTTACAAAGACACCAAACGACAGGTCGGCTATGATCGATGGTCGCTACGAAGGAGGGCTCCGGTTCAATTTTAACCACCTTAAAACTGCAATTTAAACTTACAACTGACATCGTACAATACACTGGAATTTTTGTATTTCGCTTCGATCCATCGAAATACTCTGCTGCGGGCGAGATCAGCAGCCGAGCGTCAAAACCACGGAGCCGGTACAGTGGGTCGCCATAAACATTACGCGAAAGTTATCGGCTAAAGGAACGTTACATGAAGATAATACAGGGAGTGTCACCTAAGAAGTTAAGCAACTTTCAAAAATACGCTTTTTTCGGCATTGCATTGCGATCAGTGCAGCGCATCAGAATACAGCTAAGACGTGCTAACTAGTAGGCTTTGTAACTAATATCGGCTTTTAACATTTGATGTATTACTGGCAATCTCCTTATTTATTGAGAAACGTGGAGGCCACCGGAGGTAACATCCATATCAGTTTTTAAAATTTGGGAAAGGAAAATTTCGGAACAAATTTACGCCACATCGGACCTAAATACATGCGCGCGAAAAGCAACCCCTCCAGTACAAGTAACTCGGTGAAATAGCCGAAATTTGGTGGACCATGGCGCACCAAATTTCGGCTATTTCACCGAGTTACTTGTACTGGAGGGGTTGCTTTTCGCGCGCATGTATTTAGGTCCGATGTGGCGTAAATTTGTTCGGCGACAGCGACGAGGGCAACTGCGCTTTCGAAATTCTAAAAACGTTGTGCAGATATTACTGTCGCAAAGCCGAAAGTTGCGCAATTTCGATAACGTTCCTGGTGTAGCAATAGCGCGAAAAACCACAGTTGCGAGTCGGCGCTTGTCTGCATCGTTTCCTTTCCGTTTCTCGCGTTCCATTTGCGCTATTGTTACATCATGGATATTACTTATGGATGGTTACATGCCTCTAAGTGAATAAGGACACACAGTAATAAAGTTCCCTACTCAGTATTAGTTAACTATACTTCTAGCTAGCACGTCCTAGCTCTAGTCTGATGCGCTACACCGCACACAATGTTGTGCCGAAAACAGCGCTCTTCTAACTGAAGAACCCTTCTTAAAAATTGCAGAACTCGTGAAGGGAATCACCCGTTCCAAGAAAGTTTGCGCATGTGTGTAACACAAAAATTCGATGTCTCACCAAGAATAACCCCTTAAAAAACAATATAATCGTAAAGTTCTATTACTCTAGTGTGCTTGAAGTCTCCGCAATCGCTGTTTCCGAACGACGTTCGTGTCTGCTATCTCCTCGATTGGGTGGCAATATTTTTCGACGATTGCTGAGCTCCCGCCAGCCGTTGTGTGGCGTGGGCCGGCTGCTTCGCTTGATAGTAAAATGTGTGCTTGGCTCTAGCGGAGGGCATTACGAACGTTGACGCACGCAGGATATCGTGTCATCCCGAAAGCAGCTGACAGCTTCTACAAATCGAGACCGTCAAGCCTCACCACTAGTTGTGGCGATGCGTGGTGGCTAGATTCAGCAGACGATGGCTTTGTGTTGAACCCCTATACCGCTTCGGAGCGCTGCAAATAAAGAAGCAACCCTTGATGCCACGATGGCCTTCGCGGCTAGTTGCAAACTTTCGCATGTTTAGCAATCGACGGGTGGGCTAATGGTATTCGCGACAGCTGCGCTCGACAACCGGAAACAGCCGCGTAAACCGGCTGGCGCGCATGGAGTCATTGTTCGGCAAATGCTCGACGTAAAAGTAGTCTGTTATGTAAATGATTGTTTGTTTGCTTGTTTGTTTGTTGGGTTTTATGGCACATAGGCAACTGAGGCCATCATGCGCCAAGCACGGGGTATGAGGGAATTGTCCTGTGCAGAATTTTATAGGAATATTAAAATAATCGCTGGTGTAGAGAGCCTATGACATTGGTATGTGTCATCTAGTGACGGCAGATGAAAAAAAAATTGTAAATGGCTAATGATAAAAGCGTTACGAAGGTCAGGTAGGCTCCGCGGCCATCCTTGGCGGGGCAAGGACGTTGAGCCCCCAACAACCCAGATAAAAACCTCACTCCCTTTCTCAGGAATGAGAAGGTGGCTGAAGTGCATCTTAAGGTAAAGTGAGGCAGTGGATAAAAATTTAGATATTGTTGAGCAGACCTGCTTCTCTTAAAAAACCAAACACGCAAGCTGTGTTAACAACTGCATCTTCTTCCAAAAATAACATCGGGTGCATAGGAATGTAGTAATTATAAAACTGTGTAAAATACTTTTTCCTTAGTTTTTCTACTTTTGTACATGACAGTAAAATGAGATTTACTGTTAATTCCTCTCCGCACTTCTCACAAAGAGGTTTTGCTTGTTTTGTCAATAGAAAGTTATGAGTAAGATGTGTATGTCCTATACGAAGCCAGCAGAGAATTACTTCTTTCAAACGTTCCTGGTGTGTGCAAGAGTTCCATTCATCTAAAACTGGCTTTATCAAATGTAGTTTGTTATTTACTTCATTGTTCCAAGTTAACTGCCATTTTTTTCCTTAATTTACGGTGTACTAAGTGCATGCAATCATTAAAGGGTATGTTTACTTTGTTTATTTGCTTGCAACGGGCTTTAGCAGCACACAAGTCTGCTCTCTCGTTGCCTTGAATTCTAATATGGCTAGGTACCCAGCAGAGTTTTATGTTTTGTCCTTGAGCTATGGATGTTTTTATGTTGTGTATGAGGTCACTAAGTAGTGGACATTTTGCATTTCTTGAGTGGAGGGCTCTAAGTACACTTAGTGAGTCTGTATATAATACTGTTTGCGAGGTTCTCATTTACTATTTTTTTATGGCTAGAAAGATGGCGTGACATTCGGCAGTGAAGATGGATGTACACTGCGGAAGCCCTACTATTTGATTCCAATTCCCTTGTACCACTGCACTTCCAACATAGAGATCTGCTTTTGAACCATCTGTGTAAAATGCTGTGAAAGTACTGTACTTTTCCTCAAGTGCGAGAAATTCTTGCAATATATGTTGTTGTGGAGTTTGTTTTTTATGGAACTGTGTAAGGGTGAAATCGCAGACTGCAGGGAAATTGCACCATGGTGGCAGTGGATTTCGTCTTTGCGCAATACCAGGAAATGTGTTTAGTACGCCGAGATCCTGGCACATCTCTTCAAATCGCAGTAGTAGTGGTCTGGTAGCTTGCGGTTTGTTGTTAAAGAGTATTCTATATGGACACTTTGTGGCTGTAGGATAACATAGATGTTTCTGTAGTGACCGGATTTTTAGGATGTACGAGCATGTGAGCATGGCTCTTCTGTGTGTAAGTGATGGTTCGTTAGTTTCTGCATGCATACCGTTAATGGGCGATGTCCTGTATGGACCAGTGGAGAGACGTAAACCTGAGTTATGTACTGGATCCAGTCGTTTGAGATACGACGGTCTCACTGACCCGTACACGATACAACCATAATCTAAGGTAGAGCGCACTACAGAGCGATAAATTGGTAAAAGGCAGGTCCTATTGGAATGGAACCCCAGTGTTTTCGAGAGAGTACCTTAAGTATGTTCAAGGATCGAGAGGCTTTCTTTTTGAGACCGTTAATATGAGGTAGGAAAGTTAGTTTTTTGTCAAAAGTAATGCCTAGAAATTTTGTTTCATTCTTTATAGGTAGTTCGGTATTGTTCAGATGTAATGTGGGGTTTGATTGTAGGCCTCGTTTTAGTGAGAACAGGACACCCACTGTTTTCTGTGTGGAGAATTGGAATCCATTTTTGTCTGCCCATGTTGCCGGTTTATTTATTGTTAGCTGTATTTGTCTCTCACAGGTTGTTACGTTGGAGGACGTGGAGGCTATTTGGAGATCATCGACATAGACAGAATACATAATTGACTTCGGGATTATTTTGCTTATGGAATTCGTTTTTACAACAAAGAATGTTGTGCTTAAAACACACCCCTGAGGAACCCCGTTCTCTTGAATGAAGTTCCTGGAAAGGGTTGATCCCAGGCGTACTTGAAATTTGCGGTTCGACAGGAAATCATTTACGCAGTTTAACATCCTGCCGCGAATGCCAAGTTCTGCAGGATCCCGAAGAATCCCAAACCTCCATGTTGTGTCGTCTGCTTTCTCCAGATCGAAAAATACTGCTAGGCAGTCTTGTTTGTGTATAAAAGCTTCACGCACAGTATTTTCAAGGCGAACTAGATGGTCGGTCGTTGAGCAACCTTTTTTATAACCGCATTGATGGATATCAAGGAGTTCACGCGATTCAAGGACAAAATTCAGTCTTATATTAAGCACACTTTCGAAGGATTTGGTTAAGCAACTCGTAAGGGCTATTGGTCTATAACTTCTTGGGGAGGTTGGTGGCTTTTCAGGTTTAAGAAATGGTACAATTATAGCTTTCTTCCAATCTTCAGGTATCCTCCCTAGTGTCAATATTTTGTTGAAAAATTTCAAAAGTGCTTCTTTAGCAGACTCGGAGAGATGGGCCAGCATTGAATAGTGTATTTCGTCAGGCCCCGGAGCAGTTAGTTTTCCGGAAGACAGCACTCTGTTTATTTCTGAGAGTGTGAAGAGACTATTGTATTGTTCATTAGTGCTGCCACTAGTTGGGAGTCTTTGCTTTTCAGCTATATTTTTGTAATTTAGAAATGACTGCGTGTAATGTGACGAACTAGAAATGGCAGCAAAGTGCTCCCCTAATATGTCTGCCTCTTCTTTTATACTTGTTTGTGTACCGAGTGTCGTCAAAAGAGGAATTGAGAACGGTGAGAAGCTGCCGTTCATTTTTCGAACCTGCTCCCACATTTTTTTCGACGTGACCTGGCTGTTTATGGATGAGATGTAACTTTGCCATGATGCTTTCTCGGCGCTGCGACGAATGCACCGAGCTTTAGCTCTGGCTTTTTTAAAATTTATGAGGTTTTCTTGTGTCGGGTACCTTCGAAATGTGCCCCATGCTTTGTTTGGTCGTTTTTTCGCTTCCTTGCAGTCTTGTGTCCACCATAGCTTGTGATTCTGTCGCACCACTCCAGAAGACTGAGGTATAGATAAGTGTGCGGCAGCTAGAAGGCAACTTGTGAAATTTTTATTTATCTCTTCGATGTTAAAATTATCTAACGTTTTTTTTTTTCTAAAGTGGCTTCTGTTCTAAAAAGTTCCCAGTCTGCTAAATGAAGTTTCCAATGTCGCGGTTTTGTTGGGATGATTTCTGTTGGAGATGTTAGACTGATTAGTACTAGAAGGTGATCGCTGCCATATGGGTTGTCAATAACATCCCATTTAAAATCGTTAAAAACCGACGGTGCACTAAAAGACAAATGTAAACAACTCATTTTCCCCGAAGTTGGGGAGCAATATGTACTTTTACACGAGTTTAACAAACAAATACTACTGCTAAGAATAAGATCCTCTAAAATGTGACCTCTGGTATCTGTTTTTTCACTACGCCAGAAGGAGGAATGTCCATTAAAATCGCCAACTACCAAAGAAGGCTCTAGTAGCTGCGCTAAAAGGTTTTGTAGCCCTATGTTCATGACTTAAGGTGTGGTTCCAGGTATACAGAGCACACTGTAATAGTTTTGTATGTAAGTAGAGTGGCTCCTACAGCCTCTAATTTAGTCGTAAGTTTCCCCTCTTGGCCTGCTATTCCATTTTGCATGATGATGGCTACCCCTCCCGATAGCCTGTTTGCATGCTCTCGGTCACGCCGGAATAACTTATATTTTTTTAGTAGATTTTTATGCTGCCGACCTAGGTTAGTTTCTTGCAGCCACAACGCAACAGGAGAGAATGAAGTTAGAATGTCCTTTATGTCAATGAAATTATTTAAAAGTCCCCTACAGTTCCAATGAATTATGAATGCCATCTTGTGTGTGAAGGGTAAGGACTGTGTTTAGGTTGGCCCCATGATTCGGGGCTTGTCTCTTTTTTTCGATCAAGGGAGTTCCGCCGTACTTGTGACGTCGACGGCATGGAGCTACCCGGGCTCTTGTCCATCACCTCTTCAGAGGCGCTGGACGATCGTGCAGACTGCACGTGGCTCTTTGTGACAGACCTTGCCTCGTGGGCAGAGGTCTTGAGGTCCGTTGCATCGAGAGGCAGCATGACCTGCTTTGGAGGTGGTGGAGTAGTGTTAGCTACTTCCACCTGGGGCGAGGATGGCTCCGCCGCAGCCTCATTGCGTGAGGTCTGGGTAGGTGCCAGAGGCCGGTGTGATGGGTCGCCCCGTCGCACCACATCGGCACAAAGCTTGTATGTACAGAGGGTGAAAAATTGTTTGCCATTCTGATACGTGTTCTTGCTTCTTTAAATGAAATGTTCTCTTTCGTTTTCAGTGTGATGATTTCTTTCTCCGTCTTCCACGATGGGCAAGACCTAGAGTAGGCTGGGTGTTCGCCTTCGCAGTTAGCGCAGCGGAATGCTGCTTCGCAGTTTTCGGAGGCGTGTTCTTTCGAAGCACATTTCGCGCACGTTTTGCGGCCAGAGCAACTCTGGGATCCATGGCCAAATCTTTGGCAATTGAAACAGCGTCTGGGGTTGGGAATGTAAGGTCTCACGGCAATCTTTGTGTTCCCCACTTCGATGGAGTCTGGGAGTGTGCAACAAGTGAAAGTAAGTACTAGATGCTTCGTTGGGATTTCTTTGTTTTCTTTCCTTATTTTGATCCGTTGAACTTTGGTAACATTTTGATCGGTTAAGCCATCCAGCATTTCCTCTTCGGTGATATCCAGTAAGTCAATTTCAGAGATCACTCCACGGACTGTGTTCAGTGACCTGTGGGGTGTGACGGAGACACGAATGTCCCCAAATGTCAGAATGTTTGAAAGTTTCGGAACTTGAACTTTGTCACGTATTTCTAGGAGCAAGTCTCCGCTAGCTAGTTTCGTCACCTTGTAACCGGGGCCCAAGACTTCTTTGAGACTCTTCGCAACCATAAATGGTCCGCGTTGGGGTGATGGAGATTGTCGAGTGCGGGAAGCTGGAGGTGGAGTCAGGCTTCTATCCGATGCCGGTGAACTATTCCGCATTTGTGCAGGCCATGGGTTGTCGACATCAAGCTAGTGCGACGGGCGCCGAGAACGTACAGGTTGGTAATCTGGCCGCGGGGGATAGCCTGAGGAGCAGTAACGCGATGGTTGGCGGTGGGGACAAAATCGCGAGATGTGACCGGGCTGACCGCAGCGATAACATACAAGAGAGGGACCAGGAGCACGTTTAGCCGGCAAGTAGTCTTCTTGCCTAGTATTGGGCCAAAAGGTCTCGTCGTATGTGGCCGGCGGATGTTGGTAAAAGGGGGGCCGGTGCTCTGGACGCGATCGCGGTACGTTGCTCGGCCGCAGCTGTCGGGGCACCCGGTGGTCCTCAAAGTCCGCTGCGTTAACTGCGGTTGGCGGAGGAGGACGCGTGGGATACTCAGGGGAAAGCACTGAAGAATTCCGAGTGAGTTCCAGCGACCTGGTCAACTCTTCGCGCAAGATCTGGCGGATCGTGGAAGCCAGATCACACGACGATGTTGTGTCTACGGCTGCCACCGTTGTCACACCGGCCAAACGTCCGAATTTCGGTGTGATGCGGCGCGTCATCAAAGTCTCAAACGTGCGGCAGTGCTGGATGACGTCAGACACGAAATCTAGACTTGCTTTGCCGATAAGAAAATTGTAAATGTCTTCTGCAAACCCTTTAAGTAGGTGGCCAACTTTGTCCTCTTCTGTCATGCCAGGAGAGACGATCTTGCATAACTTTATGTTTTGTTCAATGTACTTTGTACAGTTCTCTCCGGGAAGCTGAGCCCTTTGCGCAAGCGCTTGTTCAGCCCGCTTCTTCTTCGTGACAGAGTCGCCGAAACACTTCTTTAGGTCCTCTACAAAGCGGTCCCATGGCGTAAATGAATCCTCGTGGTTGTCATACCACGTCAGGGCCGTGTCGGTCAGGGAAAAGACGGCGTTGGCAAGTCGGGCAGAAGAGTTCCACTTATTGTAGCGGCTCACCCGTTGGTAGTGGGTAAGCCATTCATCCACGTCCTCGCTGGTTGAGCCTGCGAATGGCCGTGGCTCCCGGAAATGCTGCCATGAACTGCTGGGCACAGACCTCGAAGCTTCACCGTCCAGGGACATCATGAGCACAGAAGGCGGTAGACCAACAATGCGACGACTCCGGCGAGGTTGCAGCAGAGGATTCGTCTTCGGGGAACCAGTATACCCCGCTCCTCCACCAAGATGTTACGCCCTGGGTTTATTAAGACCGGGACGGAGGACTGAAAGCAGCTGGGTCCGCTTGCCGAGCACGAGACACCACCAACCTCGTTCTCCTCATCTTCAGAGTCAGCAACGCCGACCATGTATAATAGGAATAGGTAGAATAGGCCTTTTCATGGGCGTCACAATATTTTCTTTCCTGGTTTTTTAGGATCTTCACTGTGGACTACGTGATATTTCGGGAAGACTTCTTTCGTTTTGCTTACAAACTGCTTCGTTACTTCGGTCCGCCCTCTCTTGAGAGGGCGATCGTTTGATGAAGGAGGGGGAGCCATAGGATATGTGTATTGTTCGGCTACGGTGCCAGCCACCCACCATGGAGCCCAACAAGGGGACGGGACAGGTACTTGCGAGCAAGCCCTACCCACGCCAGCTGTACAGCTGCAACGGAAAAAGATTAGCACAAGTTACTCATGACCGGAGCGGAAAAATTGCGAGACGCGGCGCTATTGTAGCCGTATGCGCAGAGAGCGAGAGTGCCTGGCACATTCCACTTTCCAAAGTGGGGGTGGCCGACAGAAAGCAGCCCATCCGAAAGCAGGCACTGCCACATGTTACTTTTGACAGTGCATCCTCAACATATTTTTAAAGGAAAACGGTGATAAAGATAACGTTGCTCGCCACGCTAGCGCAAAAAAAGTAAATAAAACGAGATTATGGGCTTAGTCGCCTTAGCACATGGTTAGGCTGATAAGACATCTACAGGCCTTCGTTTAAAATGTTGAATTTCTGATGGGCGAATGTCTAGATGGGCTGCTTTCTGCCGGCCACCCCCGCTTTAGGAAATGGAATGTTCCTGGCACTCTCGCTATCGGCGCACTCGGCATTAATAGCGCCTCGTGTCGCGATTTTTTAGCTCTCGTCATGATTCACTTGTGCCATTATTTTTCTGTTGCAGCTGTACACCCCAACTATAACCAAATATGACGCAACTCAGGGTAGTTGGCCACACAAGGTTAACCATCGCCGCCAGGAAAAATGAAAAAGCGAAGAAGTAAGTATAAGACAGAAGAGTTGCGAGAAAGGAATAGGAAAGTGAAAGTTAGAGGGGAGGAAAAGAAAAGGCGACTGCCGATTTCCCCCGGTCGGGTCAGGCCGGAGGTGCCGTCTACAGGAAGCTGGGGCCAGAGTGGTGTGTTGCCTCCGCCGAGGGGCCTTAAGGGTCCAAACGCTCGGCATCGGCTCAACCACCAGGATCCCCTTTTCCCCGGACACGGCGATGCCACGCACGGCTAAGCGCGGATGCTCGGGTCCGTGGTGACGCATTGTTCACCATCATCCCCCTGCGGGGATGTCCCTGCGGATGCTCGGGATACCCCGTGGTGTCGCCACTCACCAACGTCTGCATGCTGTAGACGCCCCCCTGCGGGGACCTACGTAAATGAGGACGTAGATGACCCACTTTTGGCAGTTGCCCAACTTCGTACCACTGGTGCGAAAAAAAGTTCCGGAACTGCCGAAAGTGGAGGGCTGTCATAGAGAATGAAACTCACAATTCGGCGTCGTTTAGCAAGTTCGCGCGACGCCTCTGATTTACTAATGAGCTGTAATTGATACAGTTGCATTGACAGCAGTCTATCTGACTAATGGCCCAAAGACAAAGCTTTAGCTACAACTATTTCAATGCGAGGAAAGCATTATGTGAACTTACAGGGAAGGGGCGTACCTCGCTTTTTACGTGCATATTTACGCATGGTTCTAGATATAGTTTTCCTGCGCAGATATGACCATATATATGTAGTAATTTACATTTACTTGCATATCTGATCTAATTTCCAGATATAGATATATAATGAATTGGGTACATCAGGCCGTATATGGTCCATATTTATATTTACTGCCACAGATGACTTAAATCCAGATGCGAATATATAGGGAATTGGGTACATCTGAGTAAAGTTCAGGTTCCCTTCCTTCCTTGCACCAGGGGTGCCCGCCAGAGACGGTCTTATCATGAATAGAGACGCAGGGATAAAGGGAATATTTGCAGATTTATATACAGATATTTACATCACATACAAATTTAGGCACTGGAGACAAATTGACCAGCAAAAAGAGAAAACAACAAAAAGTGGAACTGGCTAACACTAGGGGAGGCCCCTACACGGCATAGCCGAAGATGCATAGCACCTGACCTTAGCTCAGAACCCTTTTTTCCGGCTCCGGGCCCAGTTTGAAAGCCCTAAAGGCCCGGCCGATTTCGTAGCACCCAATCATGTTACACTGCTCACATGATTGGTTTATCGAGAGCATGGCCAACCCTCCAGCTTCCGTAGGGCAAAACACCCTCTCCATTGCAAAATAAAAATAAAAACAAACAAAAACACAAAGTCGTGCCAGCATGTGCCAGGAGAAACATCCTTTCCCTCGCAAAAATAAAAGAAAAACCAAATGCAAACACACAATCGTGCCAGCACGTGCGATCGGTTTCCTCCGATGACCCTCAACTTTGGCGTCGTCCCGGAATTGGGGATTATCGGGCTTAAACGGTCAGTTACCGCTGTAATTGCCACTGCGAGCTCGGACCCGCGTACCAAGGCGACTTAGCATTCCCGAGGCTTAGTAGCTATCCGGCGCCTCACCGACACCCGGCCAGTCGCGTCACCCGACTCAGGCCTTCGCTGCTCGCGGCTAGCCACGCTGTCGCCAGCTATTCGTCATTTTGATTTCCCCCTCTCGTCAACGACGCCCCGACAAACTCCCGTCCGGCAGTGCTTAATCTGCAGAAGGTCCGCAGACTCTTCAAACCGCATGTTCGTCGCGAGTTTGTGTCGCATATCTGGTGTCCGCCGAGACGAGGGGGCGATCAGCGTGCGGCGGCTCTCACCGCTCGCTGAATAGGGCCTCGACGCCTTCGCGCGCGCGCATAGTTCCACGAAAGGTGACACTTCGCTTCGAGCGCACCCCTCCGTCCCCTCCCGCCGCAGTGGTCGGGGGTCCATTGAAGACGGCAGCGGTGGGGTGCTGAGAAGGGATTAGCGGCGGTCCTAATGACCCCGCGTGCACTACCGATACCTTACAATCTCGATATACAAGACAGTATATATAGGTGTATATGCCCAGATATACTCAATTCCTTGTATCTTGATTACGATTTTTTTTATTAAAGTCATACTGGTCATTGTCGTACTGGAGCGAACATAAAACACTGAAGACATGTGAACATGAACCAGAATCGTCTTGTCATTCAATTCAAGCAATAATATCACGCTATACTGCTGTCGATAGTATGCGTTTCTTAACGCAAGCTAGTTGGCCACTGCGGAAAATCAAATAAGCGGTTGTTGTCCATAATTAGAATTCAAGCTGCTGGTTTGTGTTGATGGACAGGACAGAATAAAACTGACAACGCTTAACCTACCCTTAAGAGCACAATGCGAGATTCCTGCCACGCAAAGCCTCTTTCATAGATTTATATCATGCGGGGAGTCCTCATACGACTACTGTCGCAGCGCTGCAGCGGTTAAGCAATGTGCCACTGCCCCGGCAGGTGGCTGTTTCAAACAGCCTCTGGAGAAGCTTGCGAGATAGGTTGCTCTTTCGGAGCAGCCGTAAGGCTCATATTTACATAAATAAGTCTTTGGGAGACTTTTTTTCTCTCGACCAGTCAGCTCATGTGCCGTGCCAAGGCTGCCACCTGCTCACTGTGAGCCGTCTGCTCTTTTGTGAAGCGGATGGAAGGACGCCGGCTTCTCTCGTGAACGCCAGCTCTGATTAAAACAAACTCACAGAAATGGGTTCAAAATCTATTGTAAGAAACAGAGTTGGGGTATGATGCCCCAGCAGCTAGCGCCAACGAAGGCGAGAAAGAAGAACGAAGGCGAAGCTGACGAAGTTCGGGTTTGCGCTTCCGAGCGCCGGCCGGCCGGCCGGCCTTCGTAAGAATGTGCGATTCTTCGCTTCATGACTCCAATTTGATCTTCCTTCGTCAGCCTCGGCCATTTTTCAACGAATCCTGGTCTCGTTTCCGTACCCCTCAGATATGTTTTGTGCAATCCCTCCTTAACCCCTTAAACGTCCGCGTTTCGGACATCCGTCCGCTATGCGCCAACTCTTCATCTATTCAGATTGTCTTCGATGACATCTTTCCAAAACATGCAAAGTTAATGCCTTTCCATTTTCTCAGCGGTTTATTGCAGGATTACCTGCTGTGCTTTAAATCTCATGTGCTCATAGCGACAGACGCCTCACAGTGTGAAGAAAAGGCCGGTGTTGGCATTTTCTCCATCTCCCTTGACTGGTCATTCTCACTCCGCCTTCCCGATTACACCCCTATTTATTTGGCCGAATTTCTAGCAGTAGTCTTAGCGTTGCGCAAATTAAACAGCTCCTTGTCATCTGTCATAATTATGACAGATTCATTATCGTTGTGTTCCTCTCTCACCGCGTCTACATCATCTCAGGCACTTCGGTTACTCAAATGCTTAGTTCCACCCCACGTGTGTTCATTACGGTTGGTCTGGGTGCCTGGGCACAGAGGAATCCATTTGAATGAGGTTGCCCATACCCTGGCGAAGGCATCTCTTAAAGGCCCAGTCGTATCTGTGCTTCCACCCAGCGCATATATTACGGCGGCCAGGTTTCGCAGGTATCTGCTCTTGAAAGAATTCGCAGCATCAGCTCTGACCTCTCCCGAATTCCGGCATCTCCTTTACCCGTGGTGCAGTAAAGGATGGCGATCACGCAAGCTTGAAGTTTCCTTCACGCGTCTACGTTATCGCGTGCCTCACTTAAACTTCTACCTTTATAGATCTGGTCTTGCGGTCTACCCATTGTGCCCGTTCTGCGGAGAACCCGAAACGATAGATCATTTCTTGTTGACCTGCCGCCGTTTCTCCTCTTTACGGAGCCGCCTGCTGGAGCTTCCTTTACGACAGCTTCGTCTAAGTCTGTCTGCCGGGGTTGCTCTGTCTCTTGGGGCTTCCTCCCTTGGGCACAGCAACTGGAATGTGATCTCCGCCATGCAAAACTTCCTTACAGACTCTAAACGGCTGCCGTATTAAGCTCTGCTCATTCTCATGGTCAATATTCCTCTGGAACGAAAGCTTTCTGAAACGTGGAATATTTAGCCCCGTTCTCTATTTCAGTCACCGATCTCACAGCATTTCTTTAGCCTATTTCAATTACACATCTGAGATCCTTTCATTTATTTCCTAATTGCTATTATTATCATAATTATTTTATTTTTCCCAACCATTATTTTCTTGTTTAACATTTTGTGCACCTATCAGTTGCCGCCTGTGTCTTGGCCAATCCCCCGCAGTGGGTACGCGCCATTATCTAAAGGACAACAACAACAACAACAACAACAACAACAGCCGGCCTGCTGAGCAGCACCGCTGGAACAAGGACTGTGGCCTTCCACAATAACTGTGTGATTTCCCACATTACACGTCATGGAGGTGCTGCTTGTTGTCCCCCTGGATCTACGCCACGATGCCCAGGGTATCAGGCTCTCCGACACACCGGCGTCCCACACACCGGCCCAACCTGTCCAGCCTGTCATCTGTCCCGGTGCCGTCCGTCAGCGCAAACCCGAACTTCGTTAGCTTCGCCTTCCTTGTTTCTCGCCTTCGTCGGCTCTAGCTGCCCGGGCATCCACCCTCAACTCTTTCCTAGACATTCACTAAAGTTCAGTCCTGAAAGTAAGTAACGGCTACACAGAAAAGGTGTGTTTTTTCTTCAAAACATGCATCCTCAGCAGATGTCAAGTTGAATCAAACAAACCAGACTTCTTAATAAAGAAAGCTTAAATTATCGTAGCTTACAAACTGCGTCGTGTTGCAGATGGGTTGACATTTGGATTTCTGGCAATGGACAGCAAGATAGCCACTAATACCACCTTATACTAGATTGAAGAAATGTAGCGCTCTTGCATTCAACCATCGGCCTTTTTAGCCAATCTACAATTTTTTAAAAGCCAGGGGAATAAACTTCTTTTTTTCTGCAGACAGCTGCCAGCTGAAATACTGTCAGCAGGGAAAGCAGACATGCGTGTCCGCTTGGCCTGATTCGACACTATCGCTTAATATATGTGGGCGATTTTGTTTTTTTCCAAGGCGGCTTAGATGCAATTCATAGCAACCCCAGGTTTCTTTCTATTTTATAATATGAGCTGTTATAAGACGAAAGGTATTTTGTGACCTAGGGTTACACATACAATAGATGTAGTTGTCAACGAAAAAAATTCTCACTTCTAAAACTATATCTTGTTTACGCATGGAAATTGGTACGTGAACATTAAGCCTCGTTCAGCGACCTATAAAGACGTGACAATGTCGGGAACAGCGTCGTCAAGGATGAAATATGGCCGTTGTCTAGATTCAGCCATTTTCAATCAATATCGATACAATGTTAACGCTTTTTCTGCAGCATGCAGTAAAGAATTTGCCCGATGATAACAAGAAAGAAGAATGCGCCCCACAATACTAAGCACGTCACGAAGATCACAAAAATCCGTCACAAAGGTTGTTTTCAGTATTCCCATTGCTTGTAAAAAAGTCTAAATTAGACAAACAGGCTGATGTTTCAATGAAAGCTCTACAAAACTTCAATCGAGTAAAGGGTGGTATTAATTTAGGCTTGCTAGAAATGAAGATGTCACGAAATGTACAATAAGACGCAGTTTCCAAGCTACGCTAATGGCAAGCTTCAGCACGAAATCATTGGAGCTTTCTTTATCAAGAAGGCTCATAACTACGGCAGCACGCATTCATTATCGTTGCTTGAAAATGAAATGGTTTTTTTTGGAGACATGCAATTAGATTCTACGTCACGACAAGGTAGTTAAGCGTCCAATCTTTTAAAATAAAATCAGTTCACAGTGACAACACGAACATTCAAGGGTTGTCACTGCGAAATCTTTACAAGACATGCCGATAACCACAGGAAGCGTGGTAAACTGCCGCGGACATCCCTCGCATGTTTTGGCCGCGCTTTCTGTATTCAAGCGAGGTCTGTAAGAAGTCCCCGAGGATTTCACAGCCCTTAACAAAGGCATATTAGACATATTAGTCAACTAATGTAAACTGCCCTTTATATTTTTACTGGCCCAATAGGAAAGAACTTGCTCTGTCCACGTGAAATATACTCCCAGAATAATTTGTATTTTTCGTGGTTTAGACCTGAAGTCTACAACTGATTACAATGGTGTAGTTGCCTGGTCCGCTGCTGACAGTTTTAGGAGAAAAATCTATATGGCATTAGGTGCCGTCACGGCGTACATGTTGAAAAAGAAGCATATGCGAAACACAGATCTGGTTATAGAAATGCTACAAGCAGAACCCATGCAGCACCAACAAATTGAGCATGCATTGACAGAACGAAGAATTTCCTCGTGTTTACATGCTCCAGATCCAAGCTTCCTTTTGGAGCGAGTAGCTTCCGCTCGTTAAGCAATATTTCATTCAAATGTGAATCTGAATACACAAACAAGAAATGAAAATGAGCGGTCTACGTTCAAGATATCTTCTATCAGAAAAAAAACTGACAGGTGCGCTCTGCTATCTTTGTAGAGAACTATGCAAGCATAATGGGTCGTGAATGAAGCAAATGTCCTGAAGAAATGAAGCAAACGCCACCTTTCTGAACCAGCTCTCGGCTACGCTGTATTTCGGGGACGAAAGTAGAAACAAAATTACACTCGGCACCAGAGGAACCCCGCAAGTTGCTGTTCTTTCACAGTTTCTCTTCAATCTTACTATGAGTGACCTCCCGCGTCTGTTAGCTGCTATCCCACATATACATCATTCTATATGCGCCGACATCACCATACGAGGGGGCACCCAAAAGAAACCGGACTAAATTTTTTGGTCGGCAAAGCTTCTGTGGTAGCGCGTTTTGCCACTAGGAGCGCATAGAACAAACTTTCCAGAGTCAATAAGCCGAGTGCCGTCGTTGAAGGAGGTCAGACTAGTTTAGGCAGAGTTTTAGAGTGACGACTGTTTTGTGTGAATGTCGTTTTTGCAATGGCTGATTTTCGTGAACAGCGTGCGCCGGTGAAATTCTGATTTTTGCGCGGAAAAAGTTCAATGGAAACTCTTGAAATATTAAGAAAGACGTACAAGGACGATGCTATGGGGACAACTCAAGTGTTCCTGAATCGAATCCTGAATCAAAGCAACAATCATGCCAATGGAAAACTTCAAATTCACCTCGCCTCAAGAAAGCTCGCCAGGTGAAACCGAACCTCAAAACAATGCTGATTTGTTTTTTCGACGTGAGAGGAGTCGTCCATTGAGAATTTGTTCCGCAGGGTCAGACAGTTAGCCAGGCTTTCTACTTGGATGTTTTGAAAAGATTGGGCAACAGTGTGCGGTGGCAGCGGCCAGATTTGTGGCGGTCGGGTGACTGGTTTTTCCATCATGGCAATGCCCCTGCTCACACAGCCCTGTCTCTACGACAACTCTGGACCAAAAATGACATGACCCCTATTCCTCAACCCTCATACTCTCCCGACCTTGCCCCGTGCTACTTTCTTTGTTTCCTAGAATGAAAAGGTTGGTTTATGGTTGGTTGGTTTATGGGGTTTAACGTCCCAAAGCGACTAAGGCTATGAGAGACGCCGTAGTGGAGGGCTCCGGCAATTTCGACCACCTGGGGTTCTTTAACGTGCACTGACATCGCACAGTACACGGGCCTCTAGAATTTCTCCTCCAAAGAAATTCAACCGCCGCGGCCGGGATTGAACCCGCGTCGTTCGGGTCAGCAGCCGAGCACCATAACCACTGAGCCACCGCGGCGGCTTCCTAGAATGAAAAAAATAGGTGAATGGAAAGCGTTTCGCTGATGTTCCTGAAGGGAAGAAAAAAAATGACGGAGGCACTGTCAAGCATCACAAAAGCTGAATTTAAGCAATGTTTTGTAAAGTGGAATGAAAGATTCGACAAGCGTATCATTGCAAGTGGGGAATACTTTGAAGGAGATTGAAGGTCTGTGCTTAAAATGTGAACAAACAAGTTCAAACAAAAAATTCAGGGCGCACTTTGACTGTCTAAAGTGCGTAGAGGCGAAAGCGTTTTCCGGACCACTTTCGCTGCTTCTGTGGCACTGGTGGCGTCACATATAATTGAGTACAAATTACTAAGTGATGACAAATCACTAATCAACGGTTAATTACTCGTTAATGACTGAATACTAATTAACTGCTAATTAATGACGCTTAATGTAGCCGAGGGTTTGACGGCATACCGTCTGGTCAGGAATCATGGTGATGAGGATTGCTGGTCACTGGCCAAAGTCAATAAAGATGGAAATACGTTTCGGGAGCGCAACGGCTCCCTTGTTCACGTTTCGGGGGCGCTACGGCTCGCTTGTTCACTATCTGTGAACAAGATAGTGAACAAGGGAGCCGTTGCGCTCCCGAAACGTATTTCCATCTTTATTGACTTTGGCCAGTGACCAGCAATCCTCATCATAATGACGCTTAAGCTTCGCCTTTAGGAGTGGAACGCGACAGCATGTTGTAGCGCTGCCAGGGAGTCCACGGAACCCCACCACCCGTTCGGCGCGATGCCTTGCCCTTTGAACGCAACGCTCTTTGAAGAAAGGAAATGGCGCAGTAATTCTGTCATCTCAGTGGACACCTGAACCGCACCGTAGAGGAAGGGAGGAAGTGGGAGTGAAAGAAGACAAAGAGGGCCCGTAATGAAGAAAATGAAAATTGTATTTGAGGAAAGGAAATTAAGCGGTAACTGTCTCACATATCTCGGTGGACACCCGTCAAAATTCTGGGGGCCACTTTTTTCACCTAAAGTGTGGTCACTGATGTGTGGTTAAGATGTTAAGCTTCGCCTCTAAGAGTGGAACGCGACAGCGTCTTGCAACGCTGCCAGGGAGTCCATAGAACGCCATCGCCCATTCAGTTCTACGCCTCGCTCGTCGGTAATTTGTTTTTTGACGGGAGGGAATGTATCTCTCTCATATCTCGGTGGACTCCTAAACCTCGCCGGAAGGGAAGGAAGGAGAATGAGAGTTAGCAAAGACACCGTATTCAGACGCACCTATGTTCATTCCAAACCATCGAGCTGGCATGGCGGAGTGGATAGCATGCTCGTCACCATCGCCGACACCGACATTGAACACGCGCTTGTTGAACTCATTCCGAAAAAGCGAAGGGGAAGCAGCACGTTCTTACTGAACGTGTACAGCCCGCCGAGACAAAGAAATGCCAAACTCTTTGAACTGTTTTATGGAGCGCACAAGCTGGCCAAAGAAAATGCACGCATCATCGTAGGAGATTTCAACGCCATGGACAGGAGTTGGGGATACCAGAAACAAGACATCAAGGGAGGAACATTAGTGAAAGTAGCGGAATACTTTGGCTGCAGTCTAATCACAGATCCTGCGACCCCCACGAGAATCGGGAATAGCGTGAGCACGGACACATGCCCGGACCTCACCTTCGTAAGGAAGAGCAGGGAGTCACAGTGGGAAAAAATGATGGAAAATCTAGGCAGCGATCACTTTATCCTCCGGACACGAATAGCATCCGACACCATAAGACGCCAGATTGGACAGGCGAAAATCACTAACTGGAACGCGTTTCGCGGTGCTTACAACAAATCTGAAGGCGGTATCCAATCACTAGAGGAATGAAGTTGAAGTTGAAGTTTATTTGTCGCTCTTAGTGGTACAGGTATCACAGAGAGAGAGGACGCAGGGAAAAAAGCTGCTTGAATGCAGCTTGAGAGGCACCCTGCGCCCACACTGCTGAGGCAACGTATTGCCGCAGTTGTTAGTTTACAAGACAGCTACAGGTGAGGCACTCGAAAACAATGAATAAAGTATCAACATGAATGGAATATTTACAGTGGCACTTCAACATTAGCATCACAATCACAACAAAAAGCGTCATAAATACTCAAAAACCAAAAGCATCACATCATCCAGGTGTACAACGTAAGCATAATTCACACAGCTTTAGTCACAGTTCAGAACAAGTTGCAATTAAACGCCCTCAAGAAGATACAAAATGGTTTCTAGGCTCTTTACCGTGGTGTCTTTTGGCGATATGTTGTTATTTTCTAAAATGTTTAGGTATTTTGGCAGAATAAAAGATAAAGATTGCATACTGTATTTGGTCCGACAAAGAGGCAGTGAGCAATGAAAATGAGAGCGGGTATCGTGGACGGTTGAATAGCGAGGCATTTTTAGAAGCGAGAGAGTGGTTTCATTGTTAGTAAAAACCGCAGTTTCGTACATTGATAGGAATCTTAAAGGAAACAAAGAAGTGATCTTTAGAATGCCAAATTGAATGAAGTATGGATGTGTGTGGGTCTGCCACGATACCTTTGCTATGAATCTAATTGCCCGCTTTTGTACTGTTATTAGTTTGGATATGTTGTGCTGGGTCGTCGTTCCCCAAACTGTGAGACAGTAAGTCAGTGATGGGAGAAAGAATGCTTGATAAATGAGGACCTTTACTCGAGACGGAAGTGTGTCCCTATGTTGGCAAATAAGACCGTTGAAGCGATTCAGTTTTTTCCGAACATGATTGACCTGTTCGTCCCAGGTGAGACACTCTGAGAAGATAACTCCTAAGCATTTTATGTTTTTCACGATTGCAATTGTTTTGCCTCCTAGTGATAGGGTGAAATTGGTGTGAACAGTTTTGTTTCTTGTTCGGTATAAGACGGCCTTCGTTTTTGCAGAATTAACTTTTAGATGATTATTTCTTGACCACTCGTGAAGATATTCCAGGGGCACAACGCCGCGTCAGGCATGCATCATTTACCCGTCCTGATTGCGCAGGGTGCTTTCCTATGTGGCATCGCTTGCTGGCCGGCAACCTACCGTGAGCTTGGTCATGAAGCGACGCTACCGCCTACTCCTGGCTCACCGCCGCTGCAACTGAATTTGGACGCCACCGACCGTTTCATCAGGCAACATACGTCTTCGACAGCGATCCACGTCACAGCCAGCCGGGGAATAACAGCGACGGAGCAAGCAGTGGATTTGGGCACAACGCCGCGTCAGGCATGCATCATTTACCCGTCCTGATTGCGCAGGTTAGTTACATGGAAGGTGCTACTTGTCCTATGAGTTTTGATTACTGTATGCTTGCGGTGTCGTGCCCAACAGAGTTCTGCGTTAAGGTGAAGCGCTTGATATTGTCTGTGTCGCGATGTTGTTCCTTTGCCCGATCCTTGCTGCTCCTACTTGCTGGTGATGTGGAGACAAACCCTGGTCCTCCTCCTGAGCAAATAACTCAAGAGGTATTGCTTGCTTCTGTGTTGGAAACAGTGCAAAGGATTGAGTCTGGTCAAACAACGATACTAAATGAACTGAAGGGTGTCAGGGAAAAACAGGATGCTGCAGATGTTGCAATAAAACAGCTCACCGACAGAGTTACAGCGCTTGAAGCCATAACAGAAGTGTATAGCAAAACCGATGCCAGCATTCCTGACCCTGGTTTGCAAGAAATCACAGCAAAGCTGGACCGCGAGATGCAATGATGCAGAGAACAGGCTTCGGCGCTCGAACTTGCTGTTTTTCGGACTTCAGGACGAGGAGAATGAGAGCTGAGATGATTCCGAGCAAAAAATAATCACCTTCTGCTCCGAAAAGCTGGGAATTACGGTTACGAATGCCCAGTTTGAACGTGTCCATCGGCTGGGAAAGTACGACGTCGAGAAGATTAGGCCCATCATCGCAAAATTCTCACTTTTTCAAGATAAGCAGCAAATTATTGCGTCTGCGCACAAGCTGAAAGGCACGAGTCACTCTATCCAAGAGGACTTTTCATGGTCAACCAGGATAGCAAGGAAAAAACTGCTCGAGTTTGCCAAACAACAGGGTAAGAAGGGAAGGCTGGTTGCTGATAAACTGCGCATTGACAAGAGCATATACATGTACGACAGCGCGACTGACTCAGTTGTATTGTCCTCAAGATAGCTAGGCAGGAGCACAAACATTCGGCCATTGCCCAGGTCATCTGTCACTGATCCACAGTTATCACTTTCTTTAAGAAACATCCGAAGCCTGCTCCCTAAGCGTGACGAACTATGTTCTTTCTTGGATGATGCTGACAGCGATATCGTGGCACTCACAGAAACTTGGCTGCATCCAGATGTAGCGGATGATGAAATTTTTCCCAGTCTTGATAAATACAATATTTATCGCCGTGATCGTTCCACTAAAAGAGGTGGTGGTGTCCTTGTCGCCATCAAGAAAGCATTGCCTTCATTTCTCGTCAGCACTGATTCCATCCTTGAAATAGTGTGGGCTGCATGTACAACATCATCAAAGAAAGTTTTGGTTGATGTCTGCTACCGGCCACCTGATTCTGATCATTCCTTCATTTCACGGCTTCATATCAGTGTTACGTCCGCTATCCAAAAATGCCCACCTGAAATCATTTACCTGGTTGGCGACTTCAATTTCCCTCGGATAGACTGGTCAAGTTTGTCATCCGAATGCCACATCTCAGTTGAGCTTATCAACCTCATGTTAGATATTAATTTTTTTCAAGTTATCAATCAACCAACTCGTGGTTCCAATATCCTAGACCTAGTTTTCTGCAGCGCGCCTGAAACGGTCCGCGAAGTGCTATTCCTAGATGGTTTTAGCAATCATAAGCTTATCCAATTGCAGCTTACGGTCCCATTAAAATTTTAAGGTACTACATCTAGGCAAATTCGGGATTACAATAGAGCCAATTATAGTGATATGAATATCGCACTTAACGAATTTTTCACTACAACCTTCTTGCCTTCATTTTCGGACAGGTCTGTTGAACAAAACTGGATGCTTTTTAAGAACACTATAACAAATTTAGTTTATAAATATGTTCCGTTGGTTTCTATCTCAAACGACAAATCCAGCCCCTGGTTCAATAGGTCTCTGCGCCGTCACCGAAACAAAAAAAAGCGTTTGTACCGAAGGGCTAAACTTGTGTCCACGCCATTTGCTTGGCAAAAATACCGTGAATGCCTAAAATCTTACTGTACTGCTATTCGCGCTTCTAAAAACAAATACTTTTCTCATGACCTGCCTGCTCTCTTAAAATCTAATCCGAAAAAATTTTGGCGTGTGATATCTCCTGACGGGACTCGTAACCACATTTCATTGTGCAATGCCGACCTCACACCATTTTCGGACAGTGAATGCCCGCATGAATTCAACAGATGTTTCGCGTCTGTATTTACTCAGGAAGATCATTCCAACGTACCCAGTGTTCCTGACCTTGATTATCCATATATGGTTCCTATTAACATCACCACTGAAGGTATATCCCATCTCATTACAAACCTCAAGCTCTCCACTAGCGCTGGTGTTGACATTAATTCTAAAATATTAAAGAACACTGTATCGACTTCTAGTCAAATTCTTTGCCATATCTTTCAGCAGTCATTATCATCTGGCTTGCTCCCCGCAGACTGGAAAATTGCCAAGGTCGTCCCTGTGTTCAAGAACGGACATAGAAATTCGCCAGAAAACTATCGCCCCATTTCGCTCACATGCATATGCGGCAAGTTACTTGAGCACATTATCGCCTCTCACATTTACGACCACCTGGAACTTAATTCTTTCTTTTTCACTAAACAGCATCGTTTCCGAAAAGGATTTTCTTGTGATACGCAACTACTAGAATCCACGATTCACCTGCACTTCAACATGGACGCTAACCTACAAACTGATTGCATCTTTCTGGACTTTGCTAAAGCTTTTGACCGTGTTGCACATTCCCGCTTGTTCTCGAAATTATCTGCTCTTTGCCTAGATTCTTTAACACTGACATGGCTTCGCAACTTTCTTTTCGTCACCAGTTTACAACAGTTAACAATTTCTCCTCCTCACTCTGTGACGTAACATCTGGTGTGCCTCAAGGCAGTGTTCTTGGTCCTTTATTGTTTCTAATATACATTAACGATCTACCCGCTGGCATATCTTCTTCCCTGCGACTTTTTGCGGATGACTGCATCATTTACCGTCCTATCAATTCCATGAATGATCACCTCACTCTCCAATGTGACCTGAACCTCATCTCGGACTGGTGTACTAAATGGCAAATGTCGCTTAACTCTACAAAATGCAAAATTATCTCGTTCAGCCGCTAGCATACAAACTCTAGCTTTTCGTACATCATAGATAGCACTACAGTGTCTCAGGCATTATCGTACAAGTATTTAGGCATTCATCTGACGCATAATCTTTCATGGGCCACGCACATTCAAGCCATCTGTGCCAAAGCCAGCAGGTCACTAGGGTACCTGCGTCGCAATTTGCTAACCTTCCCTAACAGCGTAAGAAAACTGGCATATCTCACAATCGTACGGCCGCAACTAGAATTTGCATCACCTACATGGTCTCCATATCAAAAATACTTAATCAGCATGTTAGAATCCATCCAGAACAGAGCCGCTCGCTTCATTACACGCAAATACAGCCCTCACTGCAGCATAACAGCAATAAAATTTGATATCGGTCTCGAGCCTTTAGACATTCGCCGTTCCATTGCTCTTTTGTGCTTATTTCATAAATATCTTTTCAGCACAAGGCCATCTCCATTACCTCTTGAAACGCCTACACGCATTTCACGCCGCCTACATAACCAGAAGAGCATAAAACGAATTCACGGTAGAACCCTCGCTTTTAATTCATCTGCACTTCCACGTGCCATCGCTCTTTGGAATGATCTTCCTGACAATATCGCATCCATCGTCAATCATCAACCATTCCAGGATCAGCTACGTAGATATCTCACATGACATCGCTTTTCCTCCTATCTGATTTTTTTTTTGTTGTTGTCGCAGTGGACTTTCGTTCCTTCGTTGCCATTACGTTTTGTTTTGGCCGTATGTCCGGCATTCATGCTACTAATAAGTACCTTGTATCCTATGTATAATTTCGCCTTTAAGTACATTAGTTTCTTTTACTTAATCTCTTGTATCTCATGTTGTATTAATTAGTTTCTTTTGTACATTTCTCGTTCTTTGCCCCCCTTACTCAATGCCCTTCTGGGCCCTGTAAGGTATTGTGAATAAATAAATATACTTATTTGCTCGCGAAAATAATTCGGCTTCTGTGCTACCCGACAACAGTGCTGTAATATCATCAGCAAAGCCCACAAGGTCAACGGCCGGGGTAGAAAAGATGTCATTAATGTAAACAAGAAATAGTAAGGGCCCCATTATGCTGCCCTGGGGAACACCAGGGAGAAGTGGCTCAAGGCTAGATAACTTGTTATTATGAGAAACCATTTGTCTGCGATGAGCTAAGTATGATTTGAGCAGAGACAAAGTGACTCCCCTAATTCCGTAGTGTTCCAGTTTTTGCAGCAGCAGATTATGGTTGAGCAAGTCGAATGCTTTTGAAAAATCTACATAAATGCCAAAGATCAGGCATTTCTGCTCAAAGGCTTCAACTATTAGTTCTTTTTGTTTAATCAAAGCTGTCTCTGTCGATTTTTCAGGTCTATAGCCAAGCCGTTGGTCAGATAGGACACCATGCTTATCTAAAAATTTAGTTAATCTGGAACACATCATTTTTTCTAAACCCTTTGATAACACAGGCAGGATCGAGATCGGCCGGTAATTTGATAATTCTAATGTGTCGCCTCCTTTATGAATGGCAATAACTTTTGCGACTTGCATTTCTGCCGGAAAGATCCCTGTAGCGAGAGCAATGTTGTAAATGTGAGTTAACGGTGCAGCAAGTAAGTCAATAATAAACTTAAACGGTTTAATGCGCAATTTATCTTTTTCCTCTGCACTGCTACATTTTAGGTTGCTAAAAACTGTTACGACTTCAGCTTCAGTTGTGGGAAAACGGAATATAGACTCGGCAACAATTGGTGTTTGCAAAGCGTAACCGGGATTCGGTGCGGTGGAAGAGAGTAGGGTTTTTGTGATACTCGAAAAATGTTCATTAAATGGAGCGGCATGCTGAGAGAAACGCGACAACGGTGCACAAAAAGTCTAAGGAGAACGACAGCAACGCCCGAAGTCGACGCCCACCTCCTCAGACTATGGGAAGCGAGACGCAGTCTGACCAAAAGATGGCGGAAGCAAAAACACAACAGGAAACTAAAACTAAAGATAGCAGAAATTACGGCACAGGCACAAAAATACGCGATGCAACTCGCTAAAAAAAATTGGAAACAACTCAGCGACTCGCTTAGGGGAACTCTAGGCACGGCCAGAACCTGGAATCTGTTAAGAGCACTAATCGATCCGACCAAAATAAAATCAGAAAACAATAAAGCCATCCACAGGTTCATCCACTCCTTCGAGGGATCAGACATCGCCCTACTGGAGAAGGCACGAGAAAAATGTTTCGGCGATCACAATTCCCCGCGATACCAAGGAACGTATCGAGGAGCCGAAAACGAGAAATTCGACCGCCCCATAACTGTGGAAGAAGTTTACGCGGCCATAAGAAACACCACCAGAAACACGGCAGGCGGAGCGGACAGAATCGACAACGCCCTAATCCGCAACCTGAGCGACGACCTCATACAAGAGCTCGTCACCTTTCTTAACAAACATTGGGAGGCGGAGACGGTTCCCGAAGATTAGAAACACGCCGAAGTAATAATGATACCTAAACCTGGTAAAAGCTACAAACTGAAAACCTCAGGCCCATATCACTCACGTCGTGCCTTGGCAAGCTTTACGAACGGGTTGTAACTTTAAGACCGCAAAATTACATGGAAGATAACGACTGTGTACCACATACCATGTTCGGCTTCAGAGCGAAGCTCTCGACGCAGGACGTTCTCCTCCAGATACAAGATGTCCTCCGAAACGTACCTCGGACGCGAGAAAATGTCATAATGGCCCTGGACATCAAGGGGGCGTTCGATAACGTCAGCCACGAAGCGATCCTTACGGGCTTAGACAACCTGGATTGCGGACGCAGAATCCACGGCTTCGTGAAAGCCTTCCTGTCCGGTAGAACTGCCACCATCGGCATAGGAGTCCTTCGATCGGACAAAATTCGCACTCCGAACAAGGGAACACCCCAAGGGTCAGTTATCTCACCCCTACTCTTCAACATAGATATGTAAGGCCTAGCTCGAAAACTAGAGAACATCAAAGGCATCAGGCATGCAATCTATGCTGACGATATAACAGTCTGGACAAACACGGGTTGTCTCGCAGAGAAGGAAGAAAGGCTACAGCAAGCGGCCTCTTGTGTAGAGCAATACCTCGCAGAAAGAGGACTCGCATGCTCGACCGAGCAATCGGAACTGCTGAGAGTCTGAAGAGGCAAGCAAAACCGGACCGTTCCAACCAACGAGGACCTAAAACTCAACGTCTACCTAGAAGGGACGCCCATACCCGAAAAGACAACAATAAGAATTTTGGGCATGTGGGTTCAATCCAACCAGCGCAGTACTCACACTTTTACCCTACTGAAAGCAACAACGCTACAAGTCGCACGCATGATCACCCGCATCACCAACAGGCGACATGGCATGCGTGAAGAGGACACACTAAAACTAGTCAGAAGCCTAGTAGTTAGTCGAATCACGTACAGCCTACCCTACCAGTGCCTCAAAAAAAAAACGAAATACAACAAGCAGATGCCCTGCTACGCAAAGCGTATAAGACAGCGCTCCGACTACCACGCTACAAGTCTACAGAAAAACTCATGGCCCTGGGATTACATAACACCTTTGAGGAGCTACGAGAGGCGCAGCCTGAGTCGCAAAAACTCAGGCTGTTGTAAACAACGACTGGAAGAGCGCTCCTGCAGAGGCTCGGATACCGCGAGCAGATGCGAGAAATGTCGACGACGGCAACGATCCCCGACGAGCTTCGCAAGACCCTCAAGGTAGCTCCAATACCAAAAAACATGGATCCCAACCTCCATCGAGGAAGAAGAGAAGCGAGGGCCGAATTCATTGAGAAAACATACGCCTTTCAAGCCACAACCGTGTATACAGACGCGTCTTGGAGAGGAGGAGATACCAAAATCGCTGTAGCGGTGGTGGTCGATTCGTCTTTACGCGAAATGACCAGCGCGTCTCTCCGAGGCTGCACAGCTGCAGAGTCCGAGGAAGTAGCCGTTGCTCTAGCGGTGGCGGAGGGCTATAGAACCGGGCGGTCACTAACAATACTCACGGACTCTCAAACAGCCTGCCGAAATTACATGAATGGCAGGATAGGTCGTCACGGGCTCCGTATACTCCTCGCAGCGAGCGACAGAATTAAAAACCAGGAAGAACAAAACGACAAGATCCCACACTGAATTGTGTGGGTACCGGGGCACGCGGGGGTGGCAGGGAACCAAGAGGCCGACAGGATAGCTCGAGGATACATTACTTTCCGAGCATCCGACGAGACCGCCGAACTCGCGCCAGCACCCAGGGAATATTCGGCCATACTACAAAACTATAGAGGAAGAAGAATGCGATATCCCCCACCGCACAAATCTCTCAGCAGAGAGGAAGCTGTCACTTGGAGACAATTACGCGCGGGCTGGTGAGGCGCGTTGCCACCCGTCGCAGGAGCATGAGAAAATCCTGCCTATGTGGGATCATGCAATCATTCATGATAAGTCGAATCACGTACGCCTGCCCGTACTATCATCTGCGTCGGAAGGACGAAGACGCACTTAATAGCATTATTATAAGAGCATACAAGGCTGCCTTTGGCCTGCCGGCATACGCCAACTAAGATCGACTGCTGCAGTTGGGAATTTTTTCACACGCTCGCTGAGCTACTAGAGGCCCATAAGACGGCACCAGTGACCCGCTTGTCGCGCACTGCTGCAGGACGCGTAATTCTCGAGGGACTCCACATCTACCCTGCTGAGGAGGTATGTTCAACATCACATTTATCAGCCGACACTACCAGTAGACTAGTTGCTAAACCAGTTGCGAAGAACATGCTGCCAGACAAAAACGACGCCCGCAGTAAAGCAAGTGCGCAGGATCTTGTGAAACAGTACGACAAAGGCGTAACA
Organism: Amblyomma mixtum; assembly: GCF_055824585.1. Classification (NCBI taxonomy): domain Eukaryota; kingdom Metazoa; phylum Arthropoda; class Arachnida; order Ixodida; family Ixodidae; genus Amblyomma; species Amblyomma mixtum. The sequence continues at coordinate 101,450,992 of NC_143012.1, read as the reverse complement.
TGTATGGACATTCCCAAGTCAGCCCTCGTAATCGCCACAACCTTTCACGGTGGCTCTAAACGCCAAGCAGAGGGATTAGCTGTCGCACTGCCATCCGGGATCCCCGCACCAAAACTATTCTAAGCTATTCTAAGAGCGCCTTTCAAAATTTCGCCAAAAACTCGGTAAGCGCACTAGCAATGCGAGTTCTGCGCAACTGAACTCTCAATCACAACATCAATCTCGTAAGGGTTCCAGCTCATGCGGGAAACTCCGGAAACGAGGGTGTCGACCAGCTAGCCCAAGGTTTACCCAACCGGGGGACAGGATACTACTTGAGAACTGACGCCCCCGCCGAGGCGCCTCGCTCGTACGCGGAGGTTACAAACTTTTATGGCGAGCAAAGATGCACTTATCCCGCCCCTCATCTCAACGTGGACAGGGTGCAAGCCACGACACTCAGACGCCAGCAAACGAAGCCAATTCTTAGCCCCTACCGATAATATCTAATCACAAACTGTGAACATGACCCCGCATGCCCGCACTGCGGTTACGGAACGCAAGAAACCCATGATCATATTTTACGGGAATGCGCTAGCAAAACCCCTCCGACGACACTATTGCCAGCTACCTCAGCGGAGGAATGGGACAGGCTATCGGCCAGTTCAGGAAAAACTGGCAACTGGCCCTCATCACGCGAGCTCAATAGGTCGCCCCCGATTGGAGGCCACCCTGTTCTCGCCCCTTCCCCAACTAATCTCTTCCCTTTTGTGGCAATAAAGTTGTAACCACTACCACTATGTCTGCGCTTCGTTTGTGATGCGAATTTTTCTACACTAATACTAGGTAATAAAGGTGCAGAAAACCTGAAAGGGTCACGTTTTCCCACAGAAAGAAGGCCCCGGGGGTCGGGAAATAACTCGTCATTGCGTCCCTCCTACTTCAGCTAGCCACTCGCTCTAAGAAGTCATCTTTCACGCGCAGGGGCTCACTGAGCCTGCGTGAAGGTGGCTTAAAGTCATCTCCACCGACAACTGAAAATTCAAGATGGCTACAAAAAACACGACAGTAACTTTGCGTAAGACTGATTGCTGCGGTCTGATAAGACGGCTTCGTGAGTTCCAACCGGAAAAGTTATGCGTACAGTCACCCACAGACTGAACACTAATGAAGAAATGCGTGGCCCGGACTGCCGTCACCGCCCCGAAGCGATAGCCATCGGTGCGGGATAATGCTCCCTGTATGTTTACGGTGGCTGACGTCAGCTGGTGCGCAGCTCGCTTTGACAGATTTTTCGATTCTGTCCGATCGCTGCGTGGACAGCGCGTTCGTCACGGGGGCGTTTCTGCCGTTTTTGATCGCCGACGTGGCCTCCACGGCCCCACAACGCTCTTTGCAGTTTTCCTTCCGCGAGTACCAAAAATTGCGCGCTAAGCTGCCGCGGTTCGCACCAGCTATCGTCAGCCACCGTAAATATACCGAGAGCATTATCTCGCACCCGATTGCTATCACACCGTGCCGCTGACATCAGACCGGGTCATGCGTTCCGTCATTCTCGTTAAGTCTGTGGGCGGCTCTACAACGTGATCAATGCGCCAGTGGCTTGTCGAGTCTGAGCCGGAGCGCGAGATCCGTCTGCACGACGGCGCACGCGCTCCCTCGAGCTGCTTACAACGGCAGTCGTAAACAGCACACGGAAGTCGACAACAACAAAATGAAATCCGTGCTTCTTAGGGTTGCTTACACGCTGAAGAAATACGGTACCTGTAAGGACAGGGCTTTGAACCCAGAAAAATCAGAAAGCGGTTTAGCAATGGTCAGGACAGGAGCCATTACTGTGAAGCGTGAACCTCACTTGATTAGCCGCGTGCTTATGAAATAAAATACAGCATATACCGCTGGTAATAACTGCCCGAAAGTTGAATGAAGCGCAGGAACCGTAATTTTGTAGTGAAATCGCAGTTCCACGCGCGTTCAGTTGGTTTACAACGAAGTAGGCGTAAACAAAGTTGTGGGGCCAAATGTACTTGATCTCGAAGCGGCGGGAGAACAGCTGCTTTTATGTTTCGAATACTGCAGAAGAATGAAATATTCTGTTGGACAGAAACGTCGGCTTACCACATCTGGACTTGAGCTGAGCGTTCTCCTCGCGAAGCTCCTCAGCAGACTTCATGCCCGCGCTGCGCAAACACCGACTTTGTACTGGCTTGACGAGCGGATTGCGACTGGAGCGGGATGCTGGGCGGACGATGTCTCATGGTTGAGTAACCCGCGAAATAGTTGAGGGGCGTTATTGAATTGAACGCAAGTAATCACGGAAAAATAGTCTGCCAGCTACTTCCGGTTCCAACTTTCGCCCACTCACTACAGTCGCCACGCGTGGTGGCATCGTTTATTCACTCATTTCTTTGTGCTGTGACATGGTTCATTGTACAGCATCGTAAGATCAGCGCGTGCTGCGTATGTGCGTGTCCTGAACGCCCACCTATCTCACGCCCTCCTCCCGGCTCCTCTAGTGCCCTGGTGGCTGACGTAGACACGGCAAGAGAGACGGGGGCCTGTCTCTCTTGTAACATTCATCCGCAGTGCTTGTTGTCAGTGTTTCAGTGTCCCCTGAGTGCGCTCATAATGGCCGCCGGGCGTTTCGTGTGCGCCCGGACCACCCGCTCCACTGGCATGCTCCCCGGACACATCACAATGACACTGACAGTTGCCGAGTCCGGATGTTTGAAATCATTCCCGATGCGACATCCCCATTTCGCGCGAGTCAGTGTGAGCCTTCGAGCACTTCCCACATGATTGTCGATATCGCACGCTGCACAGAGGAGACGCAATCTGATCAACTTTACTGCTTTGACAGGGAGCGAATGTGTGTTGCAAAGCCACGACAGAACACGCTTATCTGTCGGGATTGTCGATTTCTGCGGTCAGGGCAAGCACATACGCAGCACGTGCTGATCTTACGATGCTGTACAATGAACCATGTCACAGCACAAATAAATGAATGATTGATGGCACCACGCGTGGCGACTGTAGTGAGTGAGCGAAAAGTGGAACCCGAAGTAGCTGGCAGACCATTTTCCTGTGATTACTTGCGTTCACTTCAAAAACGCCCCTCAACCATTTCGCGCGTTACTCATCCATGAGACATCGTCCGCCCAGCATCCCGCTCCAGTCGCCATCCACTCGTCAAGCCAGTACAAAGTCTGAGTTTGCGCAGCGCGGGCACGAAGACTGCTTAGGAGCTTCGCGAGGGGAACGCTCAGCTCAAGTCCAGATGTGGTAAGCCGATGTTTCTGCTTCAATAGACTATTTCATTCCTATGCAGTGTTCGAAAGATAAAAGCAGCTGTTCTCCCGCCGCTTCGAGATAAAATACGTTTGCACCCACAACCTTGTTGTCAACCAACTGAACGCGCGTGGAACTGCGATTTCACTACAAAATTACGGTTCCTGCGCTGTCCTGGTGATGTCATTACCAGTGGTATATGCTGCATTGTATTTCCTAAGCACGCGGCTAATCAAGTGAGGTTCACGCCTGAAAGTAATGGCTCGTGTCCTGAACCGCTCTCTGATTTCTCGGGGTTCAAAGTCCTGTCCATAGAGATACCGCATTTTTTCAGCGTGTAAGCCGCCCTAAGAAGCACGGATTTCTTTTTGGTATTGTTGACTTGCGTGTCCTGTTTACGACTGCCGTCGTAAGCAGCTCGAGGGAGCGCGCTCGCCGTCATGCAGACGGATCTCGCGCTCCGGCTCAGATTCGAAAAGCCGCTGGCGCATTGGTCGCGTGGTACGGCGGCCCACAGACTTAACGCGAGTGACGGAACGCATGCCCTGGTCTGATGTCAGCGGCACGAGGTGATAGTAATCGGGTGCGAGATAATGCTCTCGGTATGTTTACGGTAGCGGTTTACGGTATGTTTACGGCGAACCGCGGCAGCTTCGCCCGCATTTTTGGTACCCGCGAAAAGAAAACTGCAAAGAGCGTTGCGGGGCGTGGAGGCAGCGTCGGCGAGCAAAAACCGCAGAAACGCCCCCGCGACGAACGCGCTGTCTAAGCGGCGATCAGGCAGAATCGAAAAATCAGTCAAAGCGAACTGCGCACCAGCTGACGTCAGCCACCGTAAACATACAGGGAGCATTATCCCGCACCGATGACTATCTCTTCGGGGCGCTGACGGCAGTGGGCCACGCATTTCTTCATTAGTGTTCAGTCTGTGGGTGACTGTACGTATAACTTTTCCTTTTGGGACTCACGATGACGTCCTATCAGACCGCGGCAGTCAATCTTGCGCAAAGTTACTGTCGTGTTTGCGTAGCTAGCTTGAATTTTCAGTTGTCGGTGGAGATGACTTTAAGCCACCTTCACGCAGGCTCAGTGAGCCCCTGCGCGTGAAAGATGACTTCTTAGAGCGAATGGCAAGCTGAAGTAGGAGGGACGCAATGACGGGTTATTTGCCGACTCCCGGGGCCATCTTTCTGTGGGAAAGCTTGGCCATTTCACATTTTGTGCACCTTTATCACCTTAATTAGTGTAGAAAAATTCGCAGCACAAATGGAGCGAGGACATGGTGGGGGGGTCACAACTTTACTGCCACAAAAGGGGAGGGATTAGTTAGAGCTGGGGCGAGTGCAGGGTGGCCTCCAGTCGGAGGCGACCTCTTGACCTCGCGTGATGAGGGCTACTGGGGTTGTTTTTCTTGAACTGACCGAGAACCTGCCCCATTCCTCCGCTAAGGGAGCTGGCAGAAGTGTCGCCAGAGGGGGTTTGCTAGCGCATTCCAATAAAATCTCTTGGGTGGAGTGCGTCGCGTCACCGCAGTGCGGGCATGCAGGGTCGTATTCACCGTTTGTGACTAGACATCATCGGTAGACATCATCTGAATGTCGTGGCTTGCGCACTGTCCTGGTGGAGGTGAGGGGCGTGATACGTGCATCTTTGCTCGTGATAAGAGTCTGTAACCTCCGCATACGAGCGAGGCGCCTCGGCGGTTGGTTAAACCTTGGGCTAGACGGTCGACCCCTCGTTTCCGGAGTTACCTGCGTGAGCCGAAACCCATACGGGATTGATGTTGTGATTTAGAGCCCGGTTGCGCAGAATTCGCATCGCGAGCGAGCCTACGGAGTTTTTGGTGAACTTTTGAACGGCGCCCTTAGAGTCGCTTAGAATAGTTTTGGTGCGGGGATCCGCGATGGCCAGTGCGAGAGCTACTTCCTCTGTCTCGCGTACAGAGCCAGCGTGAAAGGTTGTGGCGATAACGGGGGCTGACGTTGGAGTGGCCATACATGCCACGTATGTTCCGCCTTTGATGTGTTGAGCTGCGTCCACGACACTGCTCGTGGTTCCTTCTCGTACTGTTTCACAAGATCCTGTGCCCTTGCTTTCCTGCGGGCGCCGTGTTTTTCTGGCGGCATGTTCTTCCCTACTGGTTTAACAACTAGTCTACTGGTAATGTCGGCTGATAAATGTGATGTTGCACACACCTCCTTAGCAGGGTAGATGTGGAGGTGTCAAGAATTACGCTTCTGCAGCCGTGCGCGACAATCGGGTCACTTGTGCCGTCTTATGGACTTCTATTAGCTCAGCGAGCGTGTTAAAAATTACCAACTACAGCAGTTGATCTGAGATGGCGTATGCCGGCAGGCCAAGGGTCGCCTTGTACGCTGTTATAATGATGCTATTAAGTGCGTCTTCGTCCCTGCAATGCAGATGATAGTACGGACAGGCGTACGTGATTCGATTTATCATGAATGGTAGCATGATCCTGCATAGGTAGGCTTTTCTCATGCCCCTGCGACGGATGGCAATGCGCCTCACCAGCCCGCGTATGTGGTGCACCGTAACGCGTAGATGGCGGATCGCTTACGTGTTGAGAGTATTCTTCTTAATAAACATAGAAAGAACCCTGACCGTGGCTACCGGGGGTATTGGATGGTTGTCAATGTGCAACTCGATGGGTTCCCGAGGGTCGTCGGGTGCTGCCTGTGAGGCTAGTTTGTTCCTGATAACGAAGAGTTCGGATTTAGCCGGTGAACACGCAAGGTCGTTGCCCTGCACAAAAGAGTGTACCGTGTCGATAGATCGTTGTAATGACTCTGCAATCTCTCGATTGGATCTGGAGTTGGTCCATATGGTGATGTCGGTGCGTGTAGAATGATGTATATGTGCGATAGCATCTAACAGACGTGGGATGCCACTCATAGTAAGGTTGAAGAGAAACGGTGAAAGTACAGCGCTTTGCGGAGTTCCTCTGGTGTCGAGTGTAATTTTGTTGTTACTTTTATTGCGAAAGCAATACTACTTGCACTTTCAGCCCGTGGCGTAGCGAGGCCGGTAGCTACCAAATTAGCATATTGGATTAGATTGGATTGCATTGGATTGGATACTAGTTCCACTTTCAGCCCGTCGCGTAGCGAGGCCGATAGCTACCATATTATCATATTGGATTGGATTTGATTGAATTGGGTTGTATAACGGATGCATCACCACAAGTCTAACCACAAGCACCACCACCAGCTACACTACCAGCGGACTTATGGCGTAGCTACCACTATTATTGCGAAAGCAATACTACTTGCTTTTTCAGCCCGTCGCGTAGCGAGGCCGGTAGCTACCAAATGAGCATATTGGATTGGATTGCATTGGTTTGGATACTAGTTGCACTTTCAGCCCGTCGCGTAGCGAGGCCGGTAGCTACCATATTATCATATTGGATTGGATTGGATTGTATGACCGATGCATCACCACAAGTCTAACCACAAGCACCACCACCAGTTATACTACCAGCTGAACCATGGCGTAGCTACGGATATTGCTTTCGGAATAGACCCTTTAGAAAATTCAATCTGGCAACTCGGCAGGCATCATCATCAGCAACTTTCGTCGGCGCCGGGTGCCATATTTTGGGCACCTTTGGCTGGAAGACGCGCAGCTGCACAGCCTTTGCACTAGTTTCTACCTTGTGGCATGTCTGGTTGCGTTTGTGAAATCGATGGCGGAAAATTTGCAGTGGTCGAGGGACCTGACTGTCATTCTGGGCGGATTTTCGGAAAGGCTTTTGGACTCCTGTCGTCCGGCCGCACCTCTCAGCGAAGCTACAAGCCGGTATCACTGCGATCCGTCGACAGTGCGCGTTGTCGTGTCCCCCTGCAGGTCGAATCTACTGTCGATAAAGGAGGGCTAACAACACTTGGACCGGACTCGACTACGAGCAGGCGCACTGCAGGACGAAATGCGTGTGGATCCGGATACGGGCGCTCGATCAGCAGTGCCGGTGCGAAATCAGTCGCGTTGTAGTTGTTCACCATCTAGGCCTAGCGACGACTAGGGCAGTCGGGGACCAGCGCGAAGTTCGTCGCCCGGCGTTGCCGCAGGCGGTGTCGTTGCCGAAAGCTCCACTCTAGCACAGGCATGCTGTCGTTGCTAGAATCTAGCAAGCATCCTTTCTGGTAGCATGGCTGCTTTGTATTTTCTTGTGCGAACGTGAAGTGAGCCGAGCCTGCCGGCCGGCCAGCCTGGATCCCGTCTGCCGGCGTCATAAAAACGAGCTAATGAGTATTCTCGACGTAAATAATAAACCCTGGGATAGGGAAATGAGAAATTATATCATTTTTCTGGGCCATTGGTCAATACCGAGTTGCTGGTAAAAGTGACAACTGTATTACGAGCGAATTTGTTGCGAGAACCGCCTCGAAGCTGCCGCTAGCCCGACGCTGGGGTCCGGCTCGACTGGCGCCCGCTAGCTCCGCTGCTGAAGGCGCCGTAGAAATTGACCATACTATTATTTTATTGTGAGATGATGCTGTTGACAGCAAAACGGAGTGAAGAATAGGCCTTCACTTATAGCGCGGGCGAGTTCCGAAGCGCCGGCCCCTGCCGCTTCGATGCGAAGCAACCTATAGGCCTAGCGACGACCACGGCAGACAGGCAGCCGCAGAGCTCTTCGCCCGGAGCGCCCGCGAGCGGTGCCGTTGCCGAAAGCTCGCAACATCAGCTGGCATGCTTTGTCGCCGCTCGAGTATAGCTGGCAGTCTTTGTGATAACAAGGCGATGCCAAGCCAAGTGCGTCGCGCTGCGGCGAAGTGCGACGCCGGTTGTGGGCGGAGCTTGGGTAGAGCGGCGCAGCAGTGCTTGCCGCTGCGTGTGTCCCTGCTTGCTGTGGTGTGGTAGTTCGGAAGCGGCGACCGGAGCGGCGCGCCGGACGTGTTGCCGGACATGTGTCTCCTGCCTTAGCCAGAGTGCACAGGCCCTGACCGAACGAAAACACACAGCTGCTGCTGCTGCACTCCGCCTATGTCGCCGTCGTTTGCTGCATGTTCGCAACGGAGAGAACGACGGTGCACCTCGCCGCGCCGCATCGTCGTGCTCTTTTTCGCGCACACGGCTCTCTATGAATGGACGTGGATGCTTGAAAATCCAAAACAAGCGGGTTTGAGCTACGTTTTGATTTTGTGACGCGCCGAAACAGTCGCCAGCATCGGAAAGCATGTCCTCGAGTGCGCCGAAGGTGGCACCTTTATTTTTGTGCTCACTATACAGCGGAGCGACTACACGGTAGAAGGAACTTTTCGCTGCTCTTTCAATACTTATATCATTTATTTTAATGTGAAAACGAACAGGTCACGGACGAGAAGAAAGAAGCATGCAGCTACTCTGTGCGCTCCGTGCTCTGGAAACACAGCTTGTTACCGTGCGCGTCTTTTCGCCGCGCTGGCTGCAGAAAGGCACACAGTAGCATGCCGGCATCGCGACTATAGCTTGGTGCAGAGAGCCAATGTCAAAGAACATGGCTAGGACACAGAAACAAGAAAATTGCGCTTGTTGTGGCTTCACCGGGCGCCGTACTTTTCAATCTGGCCCGAGCGCATACCGGCAGGCCTATGCCCAAATAATGGCGGAGGCACCGCGGTTTGCGCACCACACACCAGATGGCGCTGAATTTTCTAAAGGGTCTATTACCGGGCTTAACCAAGCTAAGCCACAGCCATTTTTTTTTTGTTCCCGAAATGGAGCGTAGCCGCGCGCTGGTTAAGAAAGGTGGCGATGAAGGTACGTCCGTTTGCCTACCTTCATCAGCGACAGGTGAGAGGATGGAAGCGTGTGGCATTGTCAAAGGCCTTACTCACATCGAGTCCCAGGATGATACGCGTGGCTCTTATGCGATTTAGATCTGGAATGTCTTGTTGTAGCTGCCACATGATATCCTGAGTCCGCAGGCCTGCTCGAAACCCAATCACGGACGGGGGAAACGTGTCTTCTGCGTCGGCGTGCATTTGGAGCCTGTTTAAGACAATACGCTCCATTACCTTTCCTAGACATGACGTTAGCGAAACTGGGCGGAGGTTCCCAATCCCGAGTCTTTTTCCCGGTTTTGGAATTAAAACGATTTTAGCGTGCTTCCACTCGTTGGGGGTGCTGCCTTCTGTCCAATATCTGTGGGGGGGGGATTCTAACTGTGCAGCCTGCTCGTGCCCCCCCCGCCACCGAATACGGGCCGGTGTAGTTTCGGCTACTAGGCTTTGTTTCGGTGCAATGCCAGCAGTGGGGATGGGATGGCCGGGACCCATCCTCTGGGGATGCAAACCCCCAATGGGAGTGGCAGCGACTCCCAGACGACTGTGAGGGCCAGTCGTGCACGTGAGGTCCGATGCCTGAGCGGAGGCAGGTCTGGGTTTATACTCAGGTTGGACCCACGAAATCCGGCCCGGAAGGCATGTCAAAACGCCAAAAGGTTTTCAAATACATGCTACCTTCCTTCCTCTGCGCGCGGGGGCGTGCAAGTCTGGCTACCGACGCGTCGGTTTCTGGTTACGGAGAAACCAGGTCCGCGCGGGGGTTCATAGTGGCCAGGCTCTGAGGACCGCCGCCTCGGGGAAGCGGCCTTACGGCCGGCCGCAGGCTTAACCGCCTGCGGGATGCCGGGGGATGAGGGCTTAGTACTGCCTCGTAAGAGTCTGGCGAAAACCGAAGATGTGTGGAGTACCGGTGGAGTAGGCCCGGGTCATCTCATCCTAAGCCACGTTCTTGGTTAGTGGCCCGGTCGCCCAGCCTTGAACACTCTCTCCTCGGTAGGAGAAGAGAAAGCTAGGAGAGGAAATAAGTGCATGGATGGTTGGAGGAAGCACAGATGGACCCCCCGGAGCGACCAGTTCTGAGGCCGCGAGGCCGTTGACGTTCTGGACCTCCACTGGCTCGAGACTATCACACATACTTCCGGTGTCCGAAAAACGGCGAAAAACCTTCGACGGCTAGTAGCCGGCAGGTGGGAAAGGCCTTCTAGTGTGCGAGAGGAGCCCCAGGTAGCTACTGACCCCGTGTTAGGTTTTCCTGTCTCCGACGGTCGGAGCCCGTTGCGTATGGTGGGTGGTCGGGCATCCCGTGAGTGTGGCCGCACCATTGGGCAATCTCGATGCTCTCCCTGTCCTGGCCAGGCGGGCCAGTAATGGAGTCGAGATAATTGAAGGATCAGAGCAAAAAACTCGCTGTCCCCATTCCCTTCCCACGTCCCATTTCCCTTTCCGCTAATTCCCAGGGGAGGTCAGGGGAGCCTCCCCGGGCCCGCTCTCTCGGCTGTGGGTCGCTAATGTAGCATTTTCCCTATTATTTTATTTTTCCACCCACGGGTGGTCAAATTACAACTTGCCTACGGGCCTCCTCTTTTATTTTTCAATTGGGTTAAGCCTGTTGTGTGTAAACGGTGCAGGCAGGGGCCTATTATTTTTATTTCCTTTTCGGTTGCCCCAACCTATTCAATGTCCAATATCTGTTGAAGAGGTCCGTAAGGTCCTTTACTGATTTGTCCTCTACGTTGCGCAACATCTTATTGGTAATGCGATCGTCCCCGCCTGCTGAGGTGGTGTTAATATGATGGCTGTGGCTAGAGTTCCGTCCGGACGGAACTACAATTTGCGCTAGAGTTCCGTCCGGACGGAACTACAATTTGCGCTAGAGTTCCGTCCGGACGGAACTACAATTTGCGCTAGAGTTCCGTCCGGACGGAACTACAATTTGCGCTAGAGTTCCGTCAGGACGGAACTACAATTTGCGCTAGAGTTCCGTCAGGACGGAACTACAATTTGCGCTAGAGTTCCGTCCGGACGGAACTACAATTTGCGCTAGAGTTCCGTCCGGACGGAACTACAATTTGCGCTAGAGTTCCGTCCGGACGGAACTACAATTTGCGCTAGAGTTCCGTCCGGACGGAACTACAATTTGCACTAGAGTTCCGTCCGGACGGAACTACAATTTGCGCTAGAGTTCCGTCCGGACGGAACTACAATTTGCGCTAGAGTTCCGTCCGGACGGAACTACAATTTGCGCTAGAGTTCCGTCCGGACGGAACTACAATTTGCGCTAGAGTTCCGTCCGGACGGAACTACAATTTGCGCTAGAGTTCCGTCCGGACGGAACTACAATTTGCGCTAGAGTTCCGTCCGGACGGAACTACAATTTGCGCTAGAGTTCCGTCCAGACGGAACTACAATTTGCTCTAAAGTTCCGTCCAGACGGAATTGCATGTAACGATGGGGTTCCGTCCAGACGGAACTGCATGTAACGATGGGGTTCCGTCCAGACGGAACTGTATCTGACACCACACAGTTCCGTCGAGCATTATCTGCCACAAGAGTTATGTCAAGACGGAATTAAAGCTGGCGTTAGGGATTGGGAAACCAGTTTGCTTGCAGACTTTTGCATGTCCATTTAAAAAAGTGGTAATCCGGTTCCGCCTAATGTGTGACAGGATATTCTGCTGCTTAATTTTAATTCCCAAGCAGTCAGTGAGAAATGGCAATAGAACGGGTTTTGGCTTGGGTTTGTTGGTGCGCTTACATAATGCTTGTTGACCGTTTGTGTACGTCTTAGTCTTTTTCGCGCTACGTCATTTTGCAGCACAAATAGCGACAGGCCTTCACATCACTTCGCGAAAAGTTTCTGCGCTCTGCTTCTAACAGTGTCATTTTCCACATCCTGCATGCATGCACGGAAATTATACCTTCGAGGATGTAACTAACCGCAGTACATGCACGGACAGATATTTTGGTGCCGTATACATGCGTAGACAGAACATCTGGATACAGCTTTGTAAACTGGTTATTCCAGAGGCAAAAAAATGCTTTATGTGGGTAGAAATCACCCATTTTGTATAGTATGGACAGTACGGACATCAGACAGTTTTAGTTTTACGTACGTAGAACCTTCACGCACGTACACGTGGGCAGTTTACGTAGCGTACGCTCGTGTCGCTTCGTACAGTATTAGCTACAAGTACTGTACGGGACGCAAACTGTGTAGATCTGCCATAGAACCTAAAAAATGCGCTAGCATGCTGTGCCGCGCCTTCTAGTACAGGTAAAGAAAACTAATTTTGTTTAGTCGAGCTGCTTGGAGCGGAGCCAGGGCAAGCCACAGTGCGGGCGCTAAATACTTTCCCCCTTTCTTCTGACAAACTTTGAGCGATTTCATTCCACCCAACTGTATGTTGCATGTTATCTTCAAAGGGATTGCATTCCTTCACGTCCCGCAGCATATTTAAATCATCGCTTTTCGAGAAGCGAAGGCGCGCTGGTGTCCCACTTATGTTTACGTCGTGTGCGTATGGAGCCAAAACGTGCACCGTTTTGCTTTTCCCGCTGACTGTGCCGAGGGTCTCGCGATATCCAGCGAGACTTCAAGCTTCGCGTGGTCTTGCGAGACCGTCGGCACACTCGTTGCTATGACGACCACAAATGCTTCTCCGCCAGGTTTAGGAGCAGCTAAAACGAGTTTCTACCTGAAAAACAAAAGCTAGTTCTCACCTAAAACTTCATGCAATAGCAAGAATAGACCAACTGAAGGCAAATACGGCAGTTTACAGCACGATATCACGTCGAGGGGTTAGCGACGAAGCTGTTATCGTTGTGAAGCGGAAGGGCAGGGCGCCGCCATCTTGCCAACGCCACGTACCATGGAGGAAGAAAAAAGAGAGGAGAGGCCGTCACGTGACATTTTGTGAAGCCGGAAACCAGCACGGCGCCATCTTGTCCGGGCTGACGTCATCGCATAAGTTCCGCCCTCGACTACTGCGCGCGCGTTTCAAAGCCAACGAAGGAGCATGCTACCGCAGGGGCACAGATCCCCGCGCTGGTGGCGCTTGGCTGCTTACCGGCCGGTTTAGGGCACCCTATGCCTGTGTTCGTCAGCGGAGAAGTTAATAAAGCGGAAATACCCGTGTGAGACAGGTGGTTACTTTCAGTTACTGCTTCGTACTGCGTCGTCTCCGCGCCGTCTCCAACTGCTCGGCCCTGGGCACAATTAGTAGCAGCCGAGAAAAATACTTATCTCAGCTCTTGCAAGCGCGGGAAGTGACCTTCGCTTTCAATTACTGCGGTGGCCCATCTTACGGTGGTTATCTGCGGTGGCCCCCCTTTGGCAACGCCCGTCCCTGGGACTCTGAAGTTGAAGGCTGCATTCGATGAAACTAGTATACTTGCTTGTTTAGCTCAGCGCTCGAAATTAGCCTTCACCGGGTGAGGTGAAGGACACGCGAGAAACGTGGGCCCCTCGTCGCGCGAAACCACACGACGGCCACCGATGCCCGGGAAGGGCATTCGTCCGGTATCGAAAATCTCCTCCCTGTTCCTCAACTCTTGTAAGCACGGGAAGTGACCGTCGCTTTCAATTACTGCGGTGGGCGAAGGACAACTAAGCAGGTGTAGCCAGAAATTTTTTTCGAGGGGGTCACATGTTTTATTTATTTATTGGAAACGAAAATAATGGAAACGAAAATAAATGTGGAAACGAAATGTGGAAACGAAAATAAGAGTGCCCATTTATTCTTCACCGTCGCACGGCGTATAGCACTCCTTTTAATTCTATAGGCACAGTTCACCCCATTATTAACAGACCTTTTTACGTCAGTTTACTTTTTAATCCTTTGCATTCTCCTCAAATGAAGGTATCGCGACAATAAAAAGTGCTTTTTTTTTAAAGGACCTGCAGCCGAGCGCAGGTTTGCGTATGGGGTTGAAGTTTTGACAAATGTCATTTGTTTGCAGTCGATGACTTTGTTATAGAGCAGAAGCTTTTGTGTTGTTGTATATGATGTGAAGATATTGTAAATAGCCACGTTTTTTCGTGCGAGTTGTTTTTTTGTGAGAAAATAAATGTTTTTTACAAATGAAGTTCTCGGCATCCTGTGTGCATTCGTATCTTTATGTAGATATTGCAGTAAACAAAACTAACCCTTCGCATTTATTAAAGAAAAAAATCTCTAAGGTATTGTTTAAGCGCAGGGTCTCTATCTTTTCATTTTTACCGGCGGCGTATAACAGGGGCGTGCAAGCATGCAAAGCGAGCGCAGCGGCTTCCTTTAAAATATCGCCCTCCACCGATGTCATGGCCCCCGCTGCTCACACAAGCGCAATCGCGAAAAACGAAAATAGTTACACTAACACCAGTGACGATCACTAGAGCGTTGCAAGAGCACGCCTAATAGCAACGAGGTTTCACTGCCGATGGAAACGGGAGCGCGAATGGCACACGCACACTGCACGCATAGGACGCGAAACGTCCGCGCAATACGCCGACGACCTCTCTAGCGCACGGCGTATTGAATCACTGGTAAACGAACAGCGCGAGTGCTCCTCAGTAAGCAGCGGCGGTCTCCCGACGGCTCCGAGCAGTGACGCAGTTGACGAAATGCCCGTGCGATCGTGGTCGAGCACGTTGAAATCAATGCATGCAACAACGAGAGTTTTGCAGCGAATTCCGCCTGAGATATGAGTGAACGGCGCCAACGTAAGCTTGTGAGCACGATCAAAAACAAACTCGAGCAGTTGAGAAAAGTACGCCGCACCGCAACTGCTACGCCGCGGTCGTCTGCTACCGCCCGGCTTGCAAGCAGCAACTACGACGCCGTTGCTAAGCTGCCCGGACTAGGTGGCCTCCCGATCGCGAAAAAAACCACGTGATTTCCTCCACATTTTTCTCCCATGGTGTTGTGTGGAAAGGGCCTCTCCTCTCTTTTTCCTTCCTCCATGCCACGTACGCAAGCAACGTGAAGACCGCAACGCAAAGATCCGAATCTCATGCACGTACGTCCGTGCAACCTACGCAGATACTTCACGTTCTGCGCATGCGCACTGGTGACCCGTAAGCTCGCTACTTACGTGAAACTTCTACGTACGCGAAACTAAAACTGTCTATTGATTGGACGGAACTCTAGCTGCAGTAAATATTGCGTCTGGACGGAACTGCACCAGCAGCAAATGTTCCGTCTGGACGGAACGCTAGACACTCCGTAATATGATTCAGAGCAGCTGTATCCTCCGCTACGATAAAAACCCTATCTATGTGAGCATTAGCCGACCCTGAACACCCATTTAACGTGGGTATATCCTGGGAGGCGTTTACTTGCTGATTTTTTAATGTGATCATGAGCTCTTCATGGCTGCCCTGGCAAGCTTGCGCGATCCTCTGTGGGGTCTTTTGAGATTCAGTCTTAGTTTTCGTGGCATCAGAGTAAATGCTTGAGCAGAAACCATGTGTTCTTATTGCCCAGTTGCCCATTAAGGCGGTCGCATGTCTGATGCCACTGCTCTCGGCTAAGCTCCCACGTGTATGCCTCGATATCCTTTTCAAGTCGGGTTAGTCGAGTTTTTAAGCGCCGGTTAGGCTTATTTTTGCGCCATCGAGCGTGTATACTGCGTTGTGCTTCCATCATGTGTGCTAGCTTAGCGTCTGGAAGGGGACCGTTTTCCTTCTGCGTCACAGTTTTCGAGGTGTTGGCGGCGTCTTGAAGCAGACGCTCCGTCCACTGTCGTAAATCTACTAGCCCCTCCGTCGGCCTTTGCGAGCGGACATATCTTAAGGCGTCCCAATTCTCGTGCTTCACTTCCCGGTTACGCATTCTGCAATGCGTTGCTTGGAAAGTGGTACACCACACATAGTGATCGCTTCCTGTGGTGATGATGAGATTCTCCCATGTCCCATCGGGGATATTTTTTGTAAAGGCAAGGTCGGGGCACGTGTCCTTGGGTTGCACTGTTACCAATCCGCGTAGGTTTTTCACGGTCGATAAGTGAGGTGTGCCCTTGCGCCTGAGCAGTCTCCCAGATTTCAGTTACCTTTCTACTGCTAGTTGGGTAGCCCCATTCTGCATGGGGCGCGTTAATGTCTCCGACTATCAGCAACATTCCATCTCGCGCTGCTGCATGCGCCTTGCGGAGGCAAAAGAGCCGGAGCAAACAAAGCAGGATGGTACGGCACTTTTAAACTTAGGGAAAACACCACATCCCATGGATATCAGAATCGGAGCCAAATATCCAAACACTTTTTAATACTTGTGAGGGATGTTCGTAATAAGTTCTTGTTATAGATGTCCCATCGTGTTATAATAATATTAGCTTGTTTATTTCCATCAATGATGGGGGAGACTGCGGATAAAAGCCGCTTGACAACAAGCGACTTGACTAAAGCCCGCATGATAACCGGTGGATACCCCGTTCGGTTGATATCAAGGACATCTGCTTCAATCACGACCCATTATGCTTGCATAGTTCTCTACAAAGATAGCAGAGTGGACCTTTCAGTTTTTTTTTTCTGATAGAAGATATCTTCAACGTAGTCCGTTCATTTTCATTTCTTGTTTGTGTAATCAGGTTCACATTTGAATGAAATATTGCTTGACGAGTGGAAGCCACTCGCTTCAAAAGGAAGCTTGGGCCTGGAGCATATAAACACGAGGAAATTCTTCGTTCTGTGGATGCATGCTCGATATGTTGGTGCTGCATGGCTTCTGATTGTAGCATTTCTATAGCCAGATTTGTGTGTCGCATAGCTTCTTTTTCAACATGTACGCCCTGACAGCGCCTAATGCTACGCGTATTTTACCCCTAATACTGTCAGCAGCGGGCCAGGGAACTACACCATTGTAATCAGTTGTAGACTTCGGGTCTAAACCACAGAAAATGCAAATGATTTCTGGGAGTATTTTTTTTCGTGGGCAGAGCAAGTTCTTTCCTATAGGGCCTGCAAAAATACATAAGGCAATTTAGATTATTTGACTAATATTGTCACCCCGCAGGGGCACCTTTTGAAACGAGGTGTTCGTGCTTGGCGCCACCACGGACCCTTAGCCCCCATACTGAAGCTGTCTTCCGTACTGTGGCGATAGGTTGAAAGGTGGAGGGAAGAAACCATGAACGGTGGCGGTCGAGGAAGTGGTCAATCCTCGGCCGATGGGCTCCTCGTTTCTCTACCAGGCGGGGAGTCCCGGGATCATCCTCTGTGTATAAGGGTGAATCAGAGGCGACAGAGTATTAGGAACCCTTAGCCAGTACATGCCGTATGGAAAAATTTCAAAAAATCTGATCGGCCCCCCAAAAGGGGTCGCACCGATGCGAAAAAATTGATGCCAAAGAAACCAGGAACATTTCCGAACTTTTTCATGGTTCACTCAAATACAGATGAACCTGTAGCAAACTTGTCTGCATTTGTGATCGCCAACACTCTAAAGAACTGTGTAGGCAGAAACTACAAAGCAAAAAAGCAGCGAACCGGAGATCTCCTTGTAGAATTAAAAACACAAAAGAACAGAGCACCAAACTGATGTCATTACAGAATCTTGGAGAAATGAGTGTACAGGTAACCCCGCACCGCACCCTCAACCACTCAAAGGGGGACATATCCGAACATGAACTCCTGCAGAGTAACGATACTGAAATGGAAGAACTAGCTGAACAAGGAGTAATAGCAGCCCGACGAATAACGATCCGGAGAAATAATGCTGAAATCAAGACAAAACACAATGTCCTAGCTTTCAATAGCACAACTCTCCCTGATTCCATCCACGCTGCATACCTCCATTGTAAAGTCCGCCCATACATACCAAATCCGAGGCGATGTTTCAAGTGCCAGCGCTTTGGACACATCATGTTCGCTTGCCGAGGTAAACCCACTAGTGTCACATGAGCAGAAGACGCCCATACAGAGGAAAGATGCGAACGTACACCAAAATGCATCAACTGCAATGGCGCACATGGCGCGTACTCCAAGTCGTGCCCAGTCTGGAAAACAGAAAAACAAATCATAACTTTGAAGACCACAGAAAACCTGCCCTACCTTGAGGCAAAAAGACGCGTCTCTTTCCGACAGAAAGGGACATACTCCGAAGCGGTGACGCGGGGACCGCCGCCGCCTTCGGTTTCTGTCGGCACACAGGTCGATCCGAAGGACTTGGGGTCGACAACCAAGTCCCCACCACAGAAGTCGGTGACACAGTCTACAGGGCTGAAAATTTCGCGGGAAGACCACGCGATCCTCGCCGGAGGCCCTCAGGCCCCACTTTCAGCTGCGGCATCCTCGGCGACAGACACCCAGAACAGTTCTGCTGAACTGGACCTATCGCCCCACCCCTCTAAGAAGGCAACTGCTGGCCCAAGAGACTCAGCCGCTGGAGCAGGGACTGGTTCAGCGCTGCCAGCAATAAAGGCGAATGCGAAGGCCACGGGCCATCGCAACCAAGAAGCATCCTCCACGTCCACCGTGGAGGACGTGAATGTCAGCGAAAGTCCGCCGACATCCAAAACTCACACATCCGCGGCGTCTCCGCGGAAATCCGGCGCCATGAACGTGGCGACGGATTTAACTCCTGGTTCGCCACCGCTGCAGCGGCGGCGAGATTCCCTAGAGAAGAAAGGGAAACGACGAATCACTGCTCCTGAAAATAAGTAACTTTCCCCACCCCCAGCTTATCACAATGGCATATCTAATACAATGGAACTGTAGAGGTCCACACAGAAACTACAGACATAGCCGATATGCTAAAAACAATGGCACCTACAGCTGTGTGCCTGCAGGAAACGAACCTTGGGCCACAGCACACAAACATCCTAAAAAGATAGAATATTTTCCGGAAAGACCTAGTGCAAGCTAGCCAACTCTCGGGAGGCGTCGCTATCATTACGCAAAGCGATGTCCCTGCAAGAGAGGTATCATTAAAGACAAACTTAGAAGCGGTCGCAGTAAACATCACTAGCCATAAAACAATAACAATATGCTCTGTGTACATACCGCCACACCACACAACACAATTACCATGCATGACCTAGAACTTCCGGGACAGTTGCCTGAGCCATATGTGATAATTGGGGATTTTAACGCACACTCCTCATTCTGGGGAAGTGAGCATACTGATTCCAGGGGTCAGCTCATCGAGGATTTTATTCTTTCAAATAGCATATGTTTAATGAACACAGGAAAAGCAACGTACTGCTGCCCCAGCTCTGGAACAATGACGTGCCTCGATTTAGCGTTTGCATCACCATCGGTTTTTAATGATTTTATTTGGGATGTTTTAGATGACCCTCGGGGAAGTGATCACTTACCTACGGTTTTAAATCTAACGTCAGCTACATCCATCTTCCCTACGAAGCCACGGCGATGGAAAATGCACCTCGCCGGTTGGGCACTTTTCAGAACGAAGGCCACACTGGAAAAAGAATATGGCGAAACCCTTACAATAGAAGAAATAAATGAAACATTTTTGACATGCTTAACATCTGCAGCAATAGAAGCAATCCCACAAACTTCTGAAATTGCACGAAAAACACAAAGTTTGGTGGTCAAATGAATACTAATTGGCCAAAAAGCAGCAAAACAAGGCTTGGGGCAACCTTCGCAGATATCCCACAGCAGGAAACTTGCTCATCTTCAAAAGGGCTAGAGCCAAAGCACGATACATTAGACGCAACGCAGAAAGGGCATCATGGCAACAGTACATATCCTCGATAAACA
Source organism: Amblyomma mixtum (assembly GCF_055824585.1). NCBI lineage: Eukaryota > Metazoa > Arthropoda > Arachnida > Ixodida > Ixodidae > Amblyomma > Amblyomma mixtum. The sequence goes on along the minus strand of NC_143012.1, from coordinate 101,431,240 downwards.
GCTCAATGTGATCAAAGAAAATGTGGGAGCAGGTGCGGAAATTCACAGGGAATTTTACTCCTCTTACATTTCCAATGCTAACAACACCCGGTACTCAAAGAACATTAGAAGAGCAGGCCAACACATTGGGTGAGCATTTCTCTACAGTTTCTAGCTCATCCAACTACACACACACCTTCCAAAAGCACAAAACAATAGTAGAAAAACAAAAACTTGCTTTCGGGACATGCATACATGACTACAATCACCTTACTACAATGCAGGAACTAAACACAGTACTAACATCCGGTAAAAAGACAGCACCAGGCCCAGACAATATACATTATGCCATGCTTGCTCACCTCTCTGAGACTGCCATAGAGGCTCTCCTAAAATTTTTCAATAAAATATGGATGAGTGGAGAAATCCCGCATGCATGGAAAGAAGCCATCATAGTACCCTTCCTAAAACCTGGCAAACCACCAACTAGACCCACCAGTTACAGGCCAATAGCACTCACTAGCTGCATAGCAAAATCATTCCAAAGCATTCTAAACATCAGACTAACCTTCATACTTCAGTCTCGGCCACTTTTAGATATACATCAATGCGGGTTTAAAAAGACATGTTCCACAACCGATCACCTTGTCCGCTTCGAGAACACAGTCCGGGAAGCGTTCATCCACAACCAACACTGTATCGGGGTCTTCTTCGACCTGGAGAAGGCTTACGATACCACGTGGAGGTTCGGTATCCTCCGTGACCTAGCGGACCTAGGTATCCGTGGCAGGATGCTGAGCTGTTTGAGCGACTTCCTGACCAATCGCACGTTCAGAGTCCGCCTAGGCGCAACCTTCTCCAAGACTTTTTTCCAAGAAGCTGGTGTACACCAAGGGTGCATCCTCAGCACGACCTTATTTGTCATCAAAATGAACTCCATAGGAAAAGTAATCCCAAAATCCATCATGTACTCAGTTTATGTAGACGACCTCCAAATAGCATGCACGTCTTCCAGCATACCTACCTGTGAGCGGCAAATACAAATAACAATAAATAAACTGGCTACCTGGGCAGATAGAAACGGATTTAGATTTTCCCCTCAGAAAACAGTAGCGGTTCTGTTCTCTTTGAGACGAGGCCTACAGGCCGACCCCACACTATATTTAAACCAAACCCCATTACCGTTCAAACAAGAGCACAAATTTCTAGGGATAACTTTCGATAAAAAGCTCACTTTCTTGCCACATATAAACAGCTTAAAGAAAAAAGCTTCCCAGGCCCTCAATGTGCTGAAAATACTATCAAGAAAACGCTGGGGGTCTGATAGAGCTTCCCTGTTGCATATATGGGTGGGTTTCCAATACGGACGGCGCGATTAGATTAGTTTTGCTGGCCACTGCATCAGACCACTACATCATCGCCTTTTGTTCTATGTACATGAACCATGTACAAACCATGAGGAAAACAGTGGCAGATGGACATGACACGTAATACGACACTCTACAGCAGCACAGCACTCGCTCTTACATCGCCGCAGCCGATCATCCCGTGTCCTAAACTACCATTCTCTTGCGCTGTGCTTTATCTTCTGCACCAACTTCCAGCCGTGAGCAGTGGATCCCAATATCGAAACTGCAGTGCTAGCACACCTAATTCGCATTTGCCGTAGCCTCGCCAAATCGACCAAAATTTGTTTTTGTGCCACTCTTTGTGCCTTGCACTGCGCTCTTCACAAAGCTGGTGGCAGTCCTGCGTAACCAGGACGTCAAAGAATGCAACTGATTCTCTCCAAAAACTCTGATGTGATTTTTCAGTAATTTTTGACCGCTTCAGGACTGACCCTTCGCCAGGAGTGACACATTAGCCGCTGTAAGGTTTTTTTTATGTGAGCCGGCAAGGATGCGTTCATGCATGAGACCTTTCAGGGCCGGTTTGGCAGACGCGCCAGCTTTGTCGTTCTTCAGCGTCGGAAGTAAAAAAACAGCACACTTTAGAAGAATTCTCGGCCTGCGGTCCACGGCTCGAGGAAAAGTAAAAGGGGAAAAAGAGAAAGGCGCACGCAAAGGAACAGCAGGAGACAGCACCCTCTCCCTACTGCCCTTTGCTCTCTCCTCCCCCTTACCCCCGCAACCGGTCACCCACGTACCTCTTGAAAATAACGCCCATTTCTCCCTGTGGCCCTGCTCACGTCCTTCTTCGCGCTTAACACCATCGCCCCTCCCTATTCGTCATCCATTTAATTCTGCGAATCTTGTGTCGCGTTGTCATAGCCTTTTTGAGAGGAACTTTGTCAAAGAGTTGTGTCGGAAGGGTACGGTGAAATTCAAGCAAGTTTAGGTTGAAAGCGATTCCCAATTCTTCCTTATTCATTTTGAAATCAGCGACAGCAGTGCTTTGCGCATGCGGTTCACGGGCGGTTTGGTTGTTCGATTCCCAGTGTCACCGGGTAGCTATCAGTTTCCAATGCATACAAATTTTCTCGTGGTTTCTCTTAGGTGAAATGATTCAAAAAAAGTCTTTCACCTAACCTTATGTAGAAGAAAACACTGTTCCATAGCGCTGTTTGGTGCAAGGCTGCCCTTGCACCATTAGAACTCGTCGACAAAAGAAAACATCCTTATAGAAAGACACGAAACGAAAACAATTCTACGCATAGGCTAAGTATGCACCAGGAGCAAAAACGCGTTTGCAATCCGTAGGTAAAAGGCGTCAGCAAAACCTTGGCCAGCATTTTCGGAAAGGAAGCAGTGCAAACTGGGTACCAGCCGGACACCATTATCAGGCGCCTCCTCCACTGTCCCAAAGACTCATTGTCCTACAGAAAAGATGCAAGGCGTGGTACACAAAAACCCTGCTCGAGTGCTTGGCGTCTAGAGTGGCGTTTACTTGACGGGATTGAGTTGAGGAGTTGGGTTGAAAACCGGTTACTGGTTTCATGTAAACATCGCACAGTCGGGTCCGGGAGTCGAGGAAGTGCGTAGAGTCGACTCCGCTCCCAAAGGGGGGTGGGCTGACTCGCTCAACCCCAACGGAAGATAGCACGTAAACCAGATCGAGATGAAGAGTCGGGTTAGCAGGAGGGGAGAGGATAAATTGCGATCCTGTTTTTACGCTTGTGCCATCGCGCCTGCGAGACAGCGGTGACATGCCGCAATCTTGGAGGCTGCCACTGCCCTCACCACTACGCTGCTCGACGCTTGGTGTCGCTGCATTCGAACCGGTCTCGACTCGCTAAAATCTAGTTCATGCAAACACGCAATCGTCGAGTCGGGCTGACCTTACACAACTCGACCCCCCGATTCAATCTACCACAGTCCGGTTCATGTAAACAACGCTTAGGCTGGGGACACCAACAATATGACGGAAAGGGTGAAGCAGCACAAAGCTTATGCCAAGCAAATGAACAGCAGCACAGTGGTCGTACTTCCCAGCCATGCCACCACAGAGGTGACTTTGACGGCACTTCACGGCGGAATTCACGGAATTCACAGCGGGCGGAAGTCACAGGGAGAGCATAGGGAAGAAAAGTACACAGGACAGCGACCGGCAGAAAAGACGGGGAAGCTTTGTACACAATAGACTTCTCCCGGCCACACAATAGACCTCTCCCAGCGCACGTGTTTCTGGTCCAATGGGCAAAACATGCGCCCTACCGAGAAGGCTCACACCGAGAAAAGAAAGGCTGCGAGGCGTTTCGAATCGGGGAACAAAGGAGGTGGGGGAGCGCTCGGCACCAGAAAAACCGGTTCATAACCGAAGTGGACGATTTTGCCTATCGGGGCACACCTTTTTAATGTCACACTGTTTACATCAGGGAGAGGTATATTAACAAAATACAAAAAAGTATCAAGTTCGCGCCGCTCGCAAGCTAGTGCCTAAGCATTGTTGTACACATTTACAACACGCATAAAGCACTGCATATTCAAGGCCGCGTGCATGTCGCGTCCTGTCCCTAATGGACAGTGTGAGCGGCGCATTGCGCAAGTGGCCCGGTTGGAGCGCCCAGTTGCTGCCTTAAAGCAGAAACAGGGCCAGTTTTGAAACATCGTGTTATTCTACAAGAACTTATTTAGCTGGGGTTTACTTCTCAGTTAAATGGAAATTATAATCATAAAATTTAAATTGGATTTGCCTCTGCATTGCAGTTTTCTGACAAAATTTGTCAGAATAGCTCACAACATGCCGTTCTATGAACTCTTCGTTATTGCTTCAGTTTGCACACACTTTTAACATGAAGGCAGAAATTAGCAGTGATTAGCGCTGCTAATGAGTTATGAGAATATCAGACTACTCAGCATGTGTATGGCCGGTGCGGAAAAGGCTTCATGCCACATGGATACTTTTATTTTCTGCAGTCTGCAGTCTCTCTTCTACAGACCTTCTCGTTTAGCTTTTTGAAAGAAGCAGGCATACATGAAAAACTAAATTTTGATCCGCTCGTACACTTTATTGCATGACACACCTCAGCTACTTTCTCATTCATAAAAAGGCTGAGGTTTTTATTTACCTGTTTGGGAGCCTCGGGATCCTTGCCCAGCCAAAGATTGGTGCTGAGATGACCTGACCTTCTTCATTCCCAACTTTTGCCAGTTTCTTACTACAGGCCATCTACAGCAGCGATGATTTTTATCATTTCTGAAAATTCTACAGTAAACATATCCTAACCTTGAGCTTGGCACAAGATGGCCTAACCTGCCTAGTGCCATAAAACCCAACACAACACCCAGTCTCCAGGATTTCCATCATGCCCCCGCAGGGAGGCGTCTGCAGCATGCAGACGTTGGTGAGTGGCGACACCACGGGGTTAACCCGAGCATCCGCAGGGACATCCCCACAGGGGGATGATGGTGAACAATGCGTCACCACGGACCCGAGCATCCGCGCTTAGCCGTGCGTGGCATCGCCGTGTCCGGGGAAAAGGGGATCCTGGTGGTTGAGCCGATGCCGAGCGTTTGGACCCTTAAGGCCCCTCGGCGGAGGCAACACACCACTTTGGCCCCAGCTTCCTGTAGACGGCACCTCCGGCCTGACCCGACCGGGGAAATCGGCAGTCGCCTTTTCCTGTCCTCCCCTCTATCTTTCACTTTCCTATTTCCTTTCTTACAACTTTCCTGTATCCTCCTCTCTTCTTCGTTTTTTTCCTCTTTTTCCTGGCGGCGAGGGTTAACCGTGTGTGACCAACTACCCTGATTTGAGTCATATTAGGTTATAGTTAAGGTGTACAGCTGGCGTGGGCAGGACTTGTTTTCAAGTTCCTGTCGCGTCCCCCGGTTGGGCTCCATGGTGGGTGGCTGGCACCATGACCGAAAAACCTCAATTTTTTATGGCTCCCCCACTTTCAAAACTTGATCGCTCTCTCAAGAGAGAGCGGACCGAAGCAGATGACTTTTTTCAAAAAAGAAAAGTATCATTTCCAAAATTTCACGTTATCCATAGCAAAGCAGAACAAACGCAAGCAAGGATAATATCCCCCTTCCAAGTCTCAAAACGCTTGACAGATGCCTTAGGCCCTGGCTACAAGGTGTCAAAAATGGCCAGTGCCGACTTACTTCTTGAACTGCGCGACAGCATACAACACTCAAAAGTTGCAACAATTGTATCCATTGGGGACATCCCTGTCTCTGTGACCCCACATCGGTCTCTGAATACTGTACGAGGCATCATCTCTGAAATATATTTTGTCCACCTTTCTGAAAACGAAATGCTCGAAGGACTTACTGACCAAGAAGTTATAGATGTCCACCGGATCAAGATCCGGAAGGATGGCAAAGAAGTGGACACCAAACACCTGATCTTGACATTCAACATGAGCACATTACCGGAATCCATTGAAGTAGGCTACCTGAAAATAAATGTAAGACCGTATATTCCCAACCCACGCAGATGTTTCAACTGCCAGAGATTTGGCCACGGCTCACAGAGTTGTCGCGGCCGCAAAACTTGCGCAAAATGCTCTTCGAAGGACCACCAATCCGAAGAATGCCTTGCTAACCCACGGTGTGCAAACTGTGAAGGCGACCATGCTGCCTACTCCAGGGCTTGTCCGTCCTGGAAGAAAGAGAAAGAAATCATTACTTTCAAGTCTACGCAAAACATTTCTTTCAAAGAAGCAAGAAGGCAATACAGTCGAACCCCGTAATTACGAAACCGCCGGGGCAGGAAAACCTTTTCGTTGTCGTGAGAATTTCGCTGTCGCGAAAATAGACAAATAAGCACACCCATTACCTTGCAGAACGAAAATTTAATGAAAAAAGTAGCTTATTTTACTCTGCTTGACATTGCTGTACAACAGCTTGACGACTCTGGCTTCGCAGCTTGATAAGCTATGCATAGCTTCGTCGTCGTCGTGGTCGCCGAGAAAAGTCCGGATAACGTCAAAAGCACCAAGCACATCACGCGAGCTTACTTGCTTACTTTGTGCTTGGTTTTCGCAATCTTCGTCGTCACTCGTCGTCACTCGTCACTCGTAGTCGCCAACAGACGGGCTAGCAAAAATCCGCTTTCAGCGGGCAAAAAAAAAATGCTTTGCTATCATCATCATTACCGAACCAACCGAAAGTAAACAAAAATGGCTGCGCCGGTGCTTGTTGGCAGGTGAAATGAACGGCCCCGACTTGTCGGATGAGTGTGCTGCTGCAGTTTTGCCCATTCTATGTTCCCGACTGGCTGATGTGCCGAAAAAATGTTGCAGATCACTACCTCAAACTTTCGTTAATGCGGGACTGCTTTTTAAAAACCCTTCGCTGTTGAGAGGGGACAAATGCATTAAACCCTATGGGAGTTCGCCGGGGGTGCCAGAATTTTTCGTTGCCGCGAGAATTTCGTTCTTGAGGGCTTTCGTTATTGAGGGGTTCAACTGTACTTTCAAACAAATTCTCCTTCACTGCAAAAACAAACTTCGCCGATGTGGTGCGTGGGCGCGGCGCACCACACCAGGCTTCGGCACCTGTCCAGGCCACACGTAGTGAGCCTGTGGCGGGGCCATCCGCGCCGTCTGGTGGAGTAGCTCACGCTACTCCGCCTACCCCAAAGGAGGGGCCGCAGACCCCCGGGTCGGCGGGCCCAAAGACCTCTGCCCACAGGTCGAGGTCAAATTCGAAAATCAATGTGCCTCCTGCACGGTCGTCTAGTGCCTCCGCAGAGGCGATGGACACGACCCCGGGCAGCCCCTCGCCGTCCACGTCGGATGGTCGGCGGAGCTCCCTGGATCGGTCAAAAAGAGACAGGCCCTGAGTCACGGGGCCATAAACAACTTGATCTAGTTTTTTCAATCAGTACAAACACAAAACTAAGTTGGCTTTCATAATACAATGGAACTGTAGAGGAATGTTGAGGAACTACAGTGATATAACTCATATTCTAGGGTCAGTTATGCCTCTAGCCCTATGTCTCCAGGAGACCAATCTTGGTCCACAACATTCAAATATCTTAAAACATTATACAACTTTTAGGCGTGATCGCGAACATGCAAATAGACTCTCGGGAGGCGTCGCAATCATCATCCAAAGCGGCGTCCCGGCTCAAGAAATCAAACTGAAAACAAAACTTGAGGCGGTTGCGGTTAGCGTCATCAGCTACAAAACAATTACAATATGTTCTGTATATCTTCCCCCAAACATCGCATTAACATGCCAAGATCTAGAAGGCCTGATCGATGAACTGCCGGAGCCATTTCTGGTAGTTGGCGATTTTAACGCTCACTCTCCGTTTTGGGGAAGCGGACGCTGTGACTCTAGAGGCCAAGCAATCGAAGATTTTATATTTTCGAATAATAATCTGTCTTTTAAATACGGGAAAAGCCACATATTGCTGCCCAAGCTCAGCAAAAATGAGCTCTCTCGATTTAGCTTTCGCATCACCATTACTATTTAACGATTTTAAATGGGATGTTTTAAATGACCCCATGGGCAGCGATCACTTACCTACCGTCATCAGGCTCTCATCGTCCACTCCAATCATCCCCACAAGGCCACGGCGCTGGAAAATTCAGCTCGCCGACTGGTCACTTTTTACAAAAAGTGCCACTCTGGAAAAGGAATTTTTTGACGACCTTAGCACAGATGAAATTAATGAGAAGTTTACTGAATGCATAATATCGGCTGCAACACTCGCTATACCACAAACAACAGGACTTGCACAATAGAAACACAAAGCGTAGTGGACAAAAGAATGCATATTAGCAAAAAAACAACAAAACAAAGCCTGGAGCGCTCTGCGTCGATATCCCACTGCAGAGAACTTACTTACCTTTAAGAAGGCAAAAGCCAGAGCGCGCTATGTGCGAAGAAATGCAGAGAAAACCTCCTGGCAGAAATATGTCTCCTCAATAAATAGTTCAATAACATCAAAGAAAGTGTGGGAAAAAGTTCGTAAATTTACTGGTGACCATACCCCTTTCACACTTCCTCTCTTGACAGCACCCGGGACATCTTTAGAAGAACAGGCCAACATACTGGGCGAGCATTTTGCTGAGATCTCAAGCTCATCCAACTACACAAACACATTTCAGAAACACAAAGCAATAGCTGAAAAACAAAAATTTCCATCCGGAGCAGGTGTACATGAGGATTGTAACCAGCCTCTCACACTACAAGAATTAAATAAAGTATTATCTTCTGGAAAAAAGACAGCACCAGGACCAGACAATGTGCATTACGCTATGCTTGCACATCTCTCCGAGGCTGCTGTAGAGGCACTGTTAAAATTCTTTAATAAAATCTGGATAACTGGAAATATACCTAACGAGTGGAAAAAAGCAGTCATAATACCTTTTCTTAAACCCGGAAAACCACCAACAAGTCCTAGCAGTTACAGACCAATAGCCCTCACCAGCTGCATTGCTAAATCTTTCGAAAGTGTAATAAACATTAGATTGACCTTCATACTTGAATCTCGGCAACTATTAGATACACACCAATGTGGGTTTAAAAAAGCATGCTCGACCACAGATCACCTTGTCCGCCTAGAAAACACCATCCGGGAGGCGTTCATCCACAAGCAGCACTGTATTGGGGTCTTCGACTTGGAGAAGGCCTACGATACTACGTGGAAGTTCGGCATCCTCCGTGACCTAGCAGAGCTAGGTATCCGCGGCAGAATGTTGAACTGCTTGAACGACTTCCTGGCTAACCGCACATTCCGAGTCCGCCTAGGAGCAACCCTCTCCATGACTTTCACCCAAGAGAACGGCGTACCCCAGGGGTGCATTCTAAGCACGACTCTTCATAGTAAAAATGAATTCCTTAGCTAAGGTAATACCCAAATCCATAATGTATTCAGTTTATGTAGATGACCTACAAATAGCATGCACGTCCTCTAGCATATCAACCTGTGAGAGACAAATACAAATCACACTAAATAAACTAGGTGCTTGGGCAGACAGAAATGGGTTTAAATTTTCTCCTCAAAAAACAGTAGCTGTTCTTTTTTCATTGCGACGAGGCCTACAGGTCGATCCCAATCTATACCTGAATCACACTGCGCTACCAATTAAACAAGAACACAAATTTTTAGGCCTAACTTTCGACAAGAAACTCACACTTCTACCACACATTAACAACCTTAAAAAGAAAGCTTCTAAGCCCTCAATATCTTAAAAGTTCTCTCACGGAAGCGGTGGGGCTCCGATAGAGCAAGTCTTTTACAAATATATCGCTCTCTGGTGCGCTCCAAGCTGGACTACGGGTGCATAGTATATGGTTCGGCAAGAGCATCGTACTTAAAAAGATTAGACCCCATTCATAATCTTGGTCTGCGCCTATCATCTGGAGCATACAGAACATCACCAGTAGTTAGCCTTTACGTTGAAACTAATGAAGCCGCTCTTGAGGATCGAAGAATCGCCCTTACATGCTCATATGTCTTAAAAATCCGTTCTCTTCCGAAACATCTCTGCCATCCAATTGTCACCAAGTGCCCATCTAAAAGATTATTCATCAACAAACCACATTCTATCAGGCCATTACTACTGCGCTTTGAAGATAAATGTGAAGAGCTAACAGTACTAGATGCCCTACCGAATATTGCACAAAGGAATGAATATTTTCCACCATGGTACAGCCTGCCTCCAGCATGTGACTTCACAATGACACATTTAGATAAAAAGCAAACGCCAAGCGATTACGTGTTACAGGAATTCTTGGCACTGCAAGAAAAGTATGACACATACATTGAATTTTATACTGATGGCTCAAAAACAAAGCCACGTCGGAAGTGCAGTAATCCAAGAAAATACTAAACAGATAATGCGACTTCCAGAATGCGCATCGGTTTTTACTGCTGAGTGTTATGCCATCTTTGTAGCTGTAGAAAAAATAGTAAGAGAGAACATCAAAAATAGCATCATTTACACCGATTCCCTCAGTATGCTCAAAGCACTGCACTCCAGAAATGCTGCTGAACCCATAATAGGTAACATCATACATAACATTGTTAAAATCACAAAACAAAAGCATAACATTATATTCTGCTGGGTTCCTAGCCATGTTGGAATCGTAGGTAATGAGAAAGCAGATGTATGCGCTGCACAAGCCCGGAATGGCCAAATAAAGCAAGTGAACATACCGTACAGAGATTGTTTAAAGTTTATCGACAGTAAACTCAGAAATAAGTGGCAGGCTGCATGGCAAGATCACGTAAACAACAAATTACATTCTGTGAAACCAATTTTAGGGGAATGGCAATCATGTAGGCATCAAGAACGTTTTACCGAAGTTATTTTATGTCGGCTCCGCATTGGACACACTCACCTCACGCACAGCTTTCTGCTAACCAAACAAAACAAACCTCTCTGTGAAATGTGTGGTGCTGAACTCACAGTGAACCACATTTTAATTTCATGTATAAAACTAGAAGAATTAAGAAATATTTCACAACATTTTACAGGGAAAGCATCCCATTACACCCCATGCTACTCTTAGGTGATCGAGCACTGGTTGACATTTCATGTATTTTTAGGTTTCTCAAGGAAGCCAACGTTTTAAACAAACTCTAAGTATTTTAAAAAGCTTCACCTTTAACAAAAACTCTAACCTTGTGTTTGGCGCATCATAGCCTCAGTTGCTTTTGCGCCATAAAAATCAATATAACTAACTAACATTTCCATCATGCCCAACATATCCATCATGCTCAGCATTTCCCCTATGCCCAGCCTTTCCAACATGCCCAATATTTCCACCATGCCCGTCATTTCCACCATGGCTAGCATTTCCAGCCCACTCTCCTTCCGAGAAGGACAAGAGAACTTTCATGATGAACGAAAAACAGATTTGGGGGCCCCACCTTATTCCTCTCGTCGTTATACAATAGCCATCATGGGAAGTAGTGGATCCAGTTGGTTCATTTTTCTACTTCAAACAGTGCGCAGGGACAGGACACAGTCGAGAAACACAGCAGACACAGTGCTCGAGAAACACAGCAGTCGAGAAACACAGCAGACTGCTGTGTCTGCGTGTTGCTCGACTGTGTCCTGTCGACCAGGCTCAGGCACTGGGCGAGATGCCACTGGTGGAGATGCCCGTCATGTCCACCATGCCCGTCATGTCCACCATGCCCGTCATTTCCACCATGCCCGTCATTTCCACCATGCCCGTCATTTCCACCATGCCCGTCATTTCCACCATGCCCGCCATTTCCACCATGCCCGCCATTTCCACCATGCCCGCCATTTCCACCATGCCCGCCATTTCCACCATGCCCGCCATTTCCAGCAAGCCCGGCATTTCCAGCAAGCCCGGCATTTCCAGCAAGCCCGGCATTCCCAACATGGCCCAACATGCCCGTCAAGTGTATTTTATAAAAATGCAGTTGCCTCCAGCTTGATACTAACGATTTTTCAGCAGACTCAATAATTCCATTCTGCCAACACAATGGAAAGCCGGGATTTGGTTGGGTGGTAAACATTTATTAAAACAGTCAAGGGGCCGAAGACCCAGATCTAGGGGTCGGCCAAGACTCCTTGGAATCTGGCAGCCTCTAGAGCAAGACCGATAAGTGTCCGTTGGTTGTCTAGGGTAGAGCTGCGTAGACGAGCCTCCCAGGTATGTTGTGTTGGTGTTGGCATGTGTTGTCGTGGACAAGTCCAGACCATATGAAGGAGGTCTGCTGGGATATTGCAGTGTTTACACATCGGCATATACCGTTCAGGAAATATATTATGGAATCTTTTGGGATTGGGGAAAGTGTCCGTCTGGAGTTGGCACCATGTGATGGCCTCTGCCTTTGTAAGTTCTTGGTGCAGACCTGGATAGAGTTGGCAAGAAAGACGATAGTGCTGGAGCAGATCGCGTGAAGTGATTATGGTGTCCTTCCTGACCAAGGCGGGCATGTTGGGGGCGGGGTGATAAGCTGCTCGGAAAGTGAGCCCTCGAGCTAGCTCATGTGCCCCCTCATTACCCTTCAGACCCATGTGGGCTGGAGCCCATATCAGTAGGGTCAGGTGTTTAGGAGGATTTGATACGAGTACGCGAAACGCTTGGACTGAAATACGGCCATGAGTAAAATTAAGAATGGCACGCTGTGAGTGACTTATGACTACTCTAGCTTTAGAAGTGGAGAGCGCGAGAGCAATAGCTACTTCCTCCGCTGTAGTGATATGTGAAGTGCGTACGGAGCAGGAGGCATGAAGAGTCATGTTCTCATCTGTTGCAACCGCTGTTGCAGCAGTCCGAGTAGGACGGTCTGCCACGTCTGTGTAAAGCACGTCAAGTCGGCCAGCATATCGCTGCTGGAGTGACGCGGCCCGAGCTTCTCTGCGATCTTGATGATGAGTTGGATGCATGTTGCGGGGGAGAGGGAGAGTCTTGATGTTGGCCCTGATGGCAGGTGGGAGATTGACCACCGAGGATGGCGGACGGAAGGGAGCGATGCGAAGTCGTTCGAGGATAGAGCGGCCTACGGAAGTTAGGGAGAGGCGTTGGCGCTAGGCCAGGAGGGCCGCCTCAGTGAGCTCGTCAACCGTATTGGAGACACCAAGGGCGAGGAGCTTGTCGTTGGGAGTAGAGAGAGGAAGACCAAGGGCTGTTTTGACGCCGCTGCGGAAAAGGCAATCCAGGCGGTGCTTCTCCGTGAGCGTGAGACGTAAATATGGAGCAGAGTAAGCAATACGACTTACTACAAATGCTTGAAAGAGGTGAAGGAGATTCGCCTCCTTCATGCCTGCCCGCTTGTTGGAAATGCGCCGTATGAGACGGGCTGTCTGCTGTGTGTATCGATGCAAGCGTTGTATTGTGTTGGTGTTGGCTCCGTTGGCTTGGAGGTGGAGGCCAAGAATTCGGATGGTGTCGACCGTAGGCACGGGAAGGTTGTTAACAGTGAGGCGGATATTTGGAGATGTGGGGGGTTTCCGGGTGCCGGGATAACGCACAAAGAAGAGCTCAGATTTTGCTGCTGAGCACTTAAGTCCTTTGTCCGATAAGTAGACTTCAACTGTGTTGATCGCAGCCTGGAGAGTCTCTTCAATGTGTCCGTCACAGTTGGGTTTCGCAAGAAAATGACTTCTGAAAGTCGTGCTGTGCGGATGTAAAAAAGGAATTACAGATGACGTGTTGTGATAGTTTGCAACAAGCACTAGTGAGCGAGATGGGGGCGATAATTTGTAGCGGAGGTTCAATTTCCTGATTTGAATAATGGAACCACCTTCCCGGCTTTCCATCACTGCCGCCAGTCCTCTGGATGACGAAGGCGCGTGTGGAAACTGCGCGGGAGTGATGTCATCCTCATCAATGCGACTCTCTCCTTCCGAGAAGGGCAAGAGGACTTTCATGATGAACGAAAACAGATTTGGGGGTCATACCTTATTCCTCGCGTCGTTATACAATAGCCATCACTCGTATAACAAAGATGACCAGGCTCAGGCACTGGGCGAGATGCCACTTAGGGCCTGACTTGACAGGACAGAATTCCGAGAGCTGCCTCATGCTCCACAGAGCAACTTACAGAAACAAATTAGAGAACATCGATCGACATGCATGGTATGACTCACAAGAACACATGGCGTTGCCATATAGCTATTGTGCCCTACAATGCCCAACACTCGTTCCTACCTTTCTGACATGCATCCCCAGCCGTCTCTATATGCTGCGCCTAACCATAACTGCTGAGGTAGACACGAAAAAGAAAACTCCCACTTTCAATAGACCTCTCCTGACATACATCATCGGCGCACGTGTCTCTGGTGTGGCGGGCAAATCATGTGGGTTCTGACCAGGATGGGCAGCAGGTGCTACTCATACCCTCTTCAAACCCCGGGAGAAGGGCGGCGTGAAAATGGTCGACTCATACAAAACCAGTTTAGAAGCAAAAGTGGGTGACCTTTCCCACAAGGACTTGTTCCTTGACATCGTACTCTTTGACCAGGAGAGTTGCTTTTTTATGTTTCCAGTTTTCATTCTTTTAGGATTCGGTACATAGTATTTGTATTGGTTTGGGCAGGACTGTTTAGTTGTTACTTTACTTCCATTTCGACATCCTTTGATCTGGTTTTCGCGATCAATTTTTGTTACGAAAGTAACACTACTGGAGCCCAGCTCGGCGCGTCGCGTATGCTTTCTCGTAATCAATGAAGGCTATATATAGGGGTTGGTTATATTCTGCGAATTTCTCTATCACCTGATTGATAATGTGAATATGATCTATTGTCGAGTATCCTTTGCGAAAGCCTGCCTGATAATTTGGTTGACTAAAGTCCAAGGTTGTCCTTACTTATTGCGATTACTTTAGTAAATATCTTGTAGGCAACGGACAGTAAGCTGATCGCTCTGCAATTCTTCAAGTCCCTGACGTCTCCTTTCTTATGAATTAAGATAATGTTAGCGTTTTTCCAAGCCCTAGGTACGCTCGTGGTCACAAGGCATTGTGTATACAGGGTGGCTAGTTTTTCGAGGTCAATCTCTCCTCCATCCTTCAACAAATCTGCTCTTATCTGATCCTCACCAGCTGCTTTCCCCTCCTGCATTGTCCCTAAGGCTTTCTTTACTTCCTCATTCGTTACTGGCGGGATGTCCCATTGCTGTGTTCTACTGCCTCTCTCAGTAACATTCTGATTGCAATCGCTCCGGTACAGATTTGTGTAAAACTCTTCAGCTACTGTAACTATCTTATCCACATTGCTAATGACATTGCCCTCTGTCTCTATGCCTATGCCTAGTTTTCTCTTCACTGCTTTTAGGCTACCTCCGCTCTTTAGAGCATGCTCGATTTTCTTCATGTTAAACTTCCTGATGTCGTTTACCTTGCGCTTATTTATTAACTTCGACAGCTCTACTAGTTTTATTCTACCTATTCTACCTACATGCTTTGCCGTTTCTTAATCAGATCTTGAGTCTTCTGAGATAGCTTCCTGGTATCCTTTCGAACCATCCTACCGCCTACTTCTACGGCACACTCCGTTATGATATCTAGGAGGCGATTGTTCATTGTTGCAACATTACGGTCGTCATCTTCAGTTAAAGCGGAAAATCTGTTCTGAGCAAAATCTTGAATTCCTCTATGTTCCCTCTTAATGCTAACTCGTTAATAGACTTCCGCTTCATTAATTTCCTGCGTTCTCTTTTCAAATCTAAGCTAATGCGAGACCTTACTATTCTGCGGTCGCTACAACGGACCTTTGCGAGGACCTGACATCCTCTGCCAGGCTGAGTGCAAAGTATGAAGTCTATTTCATTTTTAGTCTCACCATTGGGGCTCTTCCACGTCCACTTCCTGTTGGCTCGTTTGCTGAAGAAGGTATTCATGATCCGCAAATTATTTCTATCTGCGAACTCTACTAATAACTCTCCCCTGCTATTCCTAGAACCCATGCCATAGTCACCTACCACCTGTTCTCGAGCTTGCGTCTTGCGTACCTTCGCATTGAAGTCGCCCATCAGTACAGTGTACTGTGATTTTTGTTTGGCCATCGCCGATTCCACGTCTTCATAGAAGGTTTCAATGGTCTGCTCATCATGGGCAACTGGCCACAAATAATGCATCCTGTTTCTGTTGAAGCGGGGACTGTCTGAATGACTCCCTTTTCGGCGCGCCTGAATGCCGGCAATGGATGTCCCGAACGTGATAAAGGAAAAAGAGGAGATTTCGTTAACGTTCAGCCCACGCTTGATGTATCCCGTCCAGACTATCGCAAGAATCAGCTTCAACAAAAACAAACAGGTAAAATGGCTAGAAGACTTGTCAGCAAAGCAATGGATTCAGCGTGTCCTGCTCTCTTGGGCGGTAACGTTCACCGCAACGTACTTCCTTCCTATCCCCTGAAGTGATTTCTAGGTGGCTGTGTCACGTGACCCCTCTTTGTGGGCTGCCTTTATTACGGCGCATTTTTGTTTCCCTTCACTCTCCAAAGAAGATAGCTTTTCCGCACTTCCCTGCTTCGGCAAAAATGAGCGCCAACAGCCCGCCATTTTCAGCGTCAGCAACTGGGTCCTTGATGCAGAGCAGCTGTCAAGTGCGACATCTAAGGCCGATGGCGGCGCCTCTAGTGATGACTATGCGGTGTTAACAAGCGAAGACACCTAACTGAGCCTTCTTTTCGTGGCGCATTGAATCAAGACAGTCGCATATTCGCAAATTGCACTTCATGCGGGAAGTATTTTGACTGTCTAATACGGTTTCTGACCTGCTTGTGGCGTCATTTACTGCCGAATGTGCCCTGGTCGACGGTTTTCGAAGGCACGACCATGTCTTCAAAAATGCAATTTTGAGTGATTATTTACGCCCTAAGGAACTTTGCGCTGATATTCACGATGTTTACGTACAACATAAACAGAGAAGAGTAAAAAAGGGGTGAGCTGTCCTCTATCGCACTTCATTTTACTAGTCACCACGGCAGAGGACAGTTTACTCAAATATATGCTTATTCGTGCATAGAGCGTATGCAGGATTAAGAAAAAGAAACGGCAGTAAGAAAAAGAAACGGCAGTAAGATGCGGCGATTGCGTAGACGTAGAGCATCCGCCTCGCGTGCAAGAGGACCGGGGTTCGAATCCCGGTGCCACGCAATTCTCCACCGGATTAAAAAAAAAGAAACTCCGCGTGTCGATGGAATTGCATAACCAGGCTTGGAGTGCGGCCTGATTTCGGTGACCAGAACCGACAACGCACTTCCTCACCAGAACAGGATTTGGCCACCCTGGTGCAGTACTTGGCCACAACCTTCTATGAACAAACCAATTAACCCTCGGCCCTCAGTCCCCAGCGGCTGCGGAGCAACTGACCAAGGCGGCGGTCAGATCTGTGACGCAGCGGAGGGTGCTAAGAATCTCTGGCTCCGGACAGGCCAGGACAGGCCGCCATTGGAAACTGAACCTGGCAACGTTTAACGCAGGAACCTTATCAAGTGAGGCTAGCTTAGCAGTGCTATTGGAGGAATTAGCCGGTATTAAATGGGATGTCATAGGGCTTAGTGAGGTTAGGAGGACAGATGAGGCGTATACAGTACTAAAGGGCGGGCATGTACTGTGCTATCGTGGATTAGCAGATAGGCGAGAACTAGGTGTGGGATTCCTCATTAATCAGGATATAGCTGGCAACATCGAGGAGTTTTACAGTATTAACGAGAGAGTGGCAGCTATCGTAATTAGGCTTAATAAGAGGTACAAGCTGAAGGTGGTGCAGGCCTACGCGCCTACATCAAGCCATGATGACCAGATAGTTGAAAGCTTCTATGAGGATGTGGAATCGGCAATGACCAAAGTAAAATCACAGTACACTGTACTGATGGGCGACTTTAATGCAAAAATAGGTAAAAAGCAGGCTGGAGACAAGGCGGTAGGTGACTATGGCATAGGTTCTAGGAACAGTAGGGGAGAGTTATTAGTAGAGTTCGCAGATAGAAATAATTTACGGATTATGAATACCTTCTTCCGCAAACGAGCAAACAGGAAGTGGACTTGGAAGAGCCCCAATGGTGAGACTAAAAATGAAATAGATTTCATATTGTGCGCACACCCTGGCATCATAGAGGATGTGGAGGTCCTCGGTAAGGTCCGTTGTAGCGACCACAGAATGGTAAGGTCTCGTGTTAGCTTAGATTTGAAGAGGGAACGGAGGAAACTGGTGAAGCGAAAGGCTATTAACGAGTTAGCATTAAGAGGGAAGGTAGAGGAATTCAGAATGTTGCTGCAAAACAGATTTTCCGCTTTAACTGATGAAGACGACCGCAGTGTTGAAACAATGAATGATAATCTTACAGCTATCGTTACAGAGTGCGCCGCAGAAGTAGGTGGTAGGATGGTTCGACAGGATACCAGCAAGCTATCTCAGGAGACCAAAGATCTGATTAAGAAACGCCAAAGCATGAGGACGTCTAACTCCACCGACAGGATAGAACTAGCAGAGCTATCGAAGTTAATAAATAAGCGCAAGGTAGCCGACATAAGAAAGTTTAACATGGAGAAAATTGAGCATGCTCTAAGGAACGGCGGTAGCCTAAAATCAGTGAGGAGAAAACTGGGCATAGGTAAAAACCAGATGTATGCGCTAAAAGACAAACAGGGCAATGTCATCAGCAATATGGATAAGATAGTTGAATTAGCCGAAGAGTTCTACACAAATCTATACAGTAGCGAATGTAATCATCAAGTTACTGAGGGAGGCAGTCAAGCACAGCAATGGGACATCCTGCCAGTAACGAAGGAGGAAGTAAAGAAAGCCTTAGGAGCAATGCAAAGAGGGAAAGCAGCTGGTGAGGATCAGGTACCAGCAGATTTGTTGAAGGACGGAGGAGAGATTGTGCTACAAAAACTAGCCACCCTCTATACGCAATGCCTTGTGACCTCGAGAGTACCAGAAGCTTGGAAGAACGCTAACATTATCTTAATTCATAAGAAAGGAGATGTGAAGGACTTGAAGAATTACAGACCAATCAGCTTATTGTCCGTTGCCTACAAGGTATTTACTAAGGTAATCGCTAATAGAGTCAGGACAACCTTGGACTTTAGTCAACCAAATGATCAGGCAGGCTTTCGTAAAGGATACTCGACAATAGACCACATTCACACTATCAATCAGGTGATAGAGAAATGCGCAGAATATAACCAACCCTTATATATAGCCTTCATTGATTACGAGAAAGCATTTGACTCGGTGGAAACCTCAGCTGTCATGCAGGCATTGCGGAATCAGGGTGTAGAAGAGTGTTATGTGAAAATATTGGAAGATATTTATAACGACTGCACAGCTACTATAGTTCTCCATAAAGTCAGCAATAAAATTCCAATACGGAAAGGGGTCAGGCAGGGAGACACGATCTCGCCAATGCTCTTCACTGCCTGCTTACAGGAGGTATTCCGGGGACTGGAATGGGAACAGTTGGGGATAAGAGTTAATGGAGAATACCTGAGTAATTTGCGATTCGCTGATGACATTGCCTTGCTAAGCCACTCAGGACAAGAACTGCAAAGCATGATCAATCAGTTAGACAGGCAGAGCAGAACGGTGGGGCTAAGAATTAACATGCAGAAAACCAAAGTAATGTTCAACAGCCTAGCAAGGGAACAGCAGTTCGCAATTGGTAGCGAGGTGCTGGAAGTAGTAAGAGAATATGTCTACTTAGGGCAGGTAGTGACCGCAGATCCGGATCATGAGAGGGAAATAACTAGAAGAATACGAATGGGGTGGAGCACATATGGTAGGTTCTCTCAGATCATGAATGGTAGATTACCAATATCCCTGAAGAGAAAAGTATACAACAGCTGTATCCTACCGGTACTCACCTATGGGGCAGAAACGTGGAGGCTAACAAAGAGGGTTCAGCTTAAGTTAAGAACAACGCAGCGAGCTATGGAAAGGAAAATGATAGGTGTAACGTTAAGAGATCGGAAGAGGGCGGAGTGGGTGAGGGAACAAACGCGGGTTAATGACATCTTAGTTGAAATCAAGAGGAAGAAATGGGCTTGGGCAGGGCATGTAATGCGAAGGCAAGATAACCGCTGGTCCTTAAGGGTAACGGAGTGGATTCCAAGAGAAAGCAAACGTAGCAGGGGACGGCAGAAAGTTAGGTGGGCGGATGAGATTAAGAAGTTTGCAGGGATACAGTGGCGGCAACTGACAAAGGACAGGGTTAATTGGAGAGACATGGGAGAGGCCTTTGCCCTGCAGTGGGTGTAGTCAGGCTGATGATGATGATGATGTCGTAATTTTCATGCCTTTCATCCGCCATATTGTCGCGAGTGGAAGAAAAAGACGAGGAGTGTTTACCGCGCGCCGACGACGACGGTGCTGCTGGTGGACCTCCCTGTTTTTCTGTGCTCCCTGTCTTCAAGTGTTCTCGCCGCCGGCCTGTACGTCAAGCCGTGACATTTGGTGCAGGTGCTGGGTAACGCATCTCATGCAGCGCACCCCGCCTCGTAGTTCGAGCCCCGTACTAAGTCCTGGCCGTCGAGTTTTCTTGGAGGAGCCTTCGGCGGAAACTGAGACTCGCGCTAGCCGACGTCAGCAAGGCCAAGCGCCGGAATTCGGACTCTTGCCCGAGGGATCGCGGACATCTAGGACAGCCAACGTCATCATGGCGTCCCAGTCACAACAAACCGGCCCCGCGATTGCATCGAGGATTGTCTACGTGCCTGTCACTCCAAGATCTGTCGTGCCGTTCCGTGGCGATGGCCTTGACGATGTTGAAGACTGGGTCCAACACTATGAAAGAGTAGCGCGACATAACGGGTGGACTCCCGACCAATGCCTGCAGAACCTCTGCTTCTCCCTGGAAGCCACAGCGAAGTATTGGTTTGAGAACCATGAGGCTTCGTTAACATCATGGGAGACCTGCAAGAGCGAACTGGTACGCATGTTCGCGAGTCAACACCGGCGACAGCAAGCTGAAGATCTGCTCCACGCTCGCATCCAGGCACCTACCGAAAGCGTCAGAAGCTTCGTCGAAGACGTGCTGCGTCTGAGTGCCCGCGCCGACCCGCGGGCTACTGAGGAGAAAATCAGGGGGCACTTTGACTGTCTAAAGTGGGTAGAGGCGGAAGCGTTTTCCACACCACGTTCGCTGTTTCTGTGGCACCGGTGGCGTCACATGTAATTGAGTACTAATTACTAAGTGATGACAAATCACTAATTAATGGTTAATTACTGATTAATGCCTGAATACTAATTAACTGCTAATTAATGACGCTTAAGCTTCGCCTTTAGGAGTGGAACGCGACAGCGCGTTGTAGCGCTGCCAGGGAGACCACGGAACGCCACCACCCGTTCGGCGCGATGCCTTGCCCTTTGAACGCAAGCTTTTTGAGGAAAGGAAATGGCGCAGTAATTCTCTGTCATCTCGGTGGACACCTGAACCGCACCGTAGAGGAAGGGAGGGAGTGGGAGTGAAAGAAGATAGATAAAGAGGAGCCGTAATGAAGAAAATGAAAATTGTATTTGAGGGAAGGAAATTACGCAGTAACTGTGTCACAAAATTCAGGGGGGCACTTTTTTGACCTAAAGTGTGGTCACTGATGTGTGGTTAAGATGTTAAGCTTCGCCCCTAAGAGTGGAACGCGACAGCGTCTTGCAACGCTGCCAAGGAGTCCATAGAACGCCATCGCCCATTCGGTTCTACGCCTCGCTCGTCGGTAAATTGGTTTTTGAGGAAAAGAAATGTATCTGTCTCTCATTTGTCGGTGGACACCTAAACCTCGCCGGAAGGGAATGGAGGAGGATGAGAGTCACGTGACCTTGCGGCCCACGTGCCTCCTATAGATTGCTCTGTGGGCACCACCTGCCAAAGCCATGCTCGTGAGTTTTCGCTCTCAGCGCCGGCAACGCCGACGCCTGATTTTCTTGGTAACGGGGCCTCAGAACTCTCGCGTTACGATAAAAACTGCCTCATGGTGCACTAACGTAGCAGAGCCTGTACTGGCCTTTTTGCCTTTCGCCTCTATCTAAATGCGGTCGTCCCTGCCCGATTTCTCTCGGACGTCCTTGCGACTAGTAGCCAAACACCACAACCATCAACAACATCAAAGTGTCAAAGAAAAAAATAGAAGCGGACCAACGTCAGGAATATCCGCGACGCTACGCCATCAGCTGCAATGCCTCGCTGCTTCGTCACGCAGTGTTTCACCACTGCTGCGACGGCACGGGAGAGACAGGAACTGCCCCGCGAGTGGGCAAGCGGGGCTCCCAAGACCGCACGAGGAAACACACCCAATCATAAGCTCGACATCACAAACATCACTCTCGTTCAGCCATCAGTTGTGATGCCTTGTTGCGATGCAGCACCAGTCTGGTCCTCCCTGCACATAGCATATTTCCGTGCAGTGCACGATATCTGCCCGTTAGTCTTATATGAAATTCGTTTGTAGGGCTCCCTTTTTTGGTGTTAAACGTGCATATAGCACACAGCAGTGATGTCGACCCCACTCTCGAGAATATGTAGGCATATTCTCGGCGAGCGAATAGCGACAAGGCTGAAATAAGAATCTGTGTATTGCGTGTACTTTGCGACTACTTCAATGCCTGTGATCAACTGCTTAGCCACACTTTGGTGAGCGCATTAGAAAGTACTGTGCTGTTAAGCCACTTCACAGAGGGGTAACCCGCTACTGTGCCTCAGTGGTTATCGTGCTCGAGGTGCGGGTTCGATACACGCCATGACGGTGGAATTTCGATGGAGACAAAATGTTAGAGGTCCATGTACTGTGCGATGTCTGTGCACCTTAAAGAAACCCCTGTGGTCTAAACTATCCAGAGCCCTGCACTACGGCGTCCCTTATTCCTTGAGCAAAAAAAATGGCTGTGGTTTATCTGTGGTTAAACCTGGAGCGACGCGATAGCAACAGCTGGTCGAGTGGAACTCGCTCAGTCGAATTGCAAAACCAGTCTTTCACCGCTCAGTTTCGAAGGGCGTTCCTTCTTCATCTTCTTCTTCCCTGGAGGTGGATTCACTCACTCCCCCCTCTCCACTCCACCCCCACTCGGTTTCGCCGGCGCGCCGCGCCACTGGCAGCTGCTCCGCTCAACGTGACCAGCCACGGTGGCCACGGCACCACCACACTGAAGGTTGGACATGCTAGCATAACGTAGTCGCGCGGCGCGCACTAGATGCGTGATTTGACGTCCCTTCGCGCATGCCGGGAGGCGTCTACACCGCCGTCGGCGCAGGGGCGAGGTGCCCGGCGCGCACTCCAGCTGTACGCTATGACGTCTCTCCGCACATGCGCACAGGCGGAGTTGCGGTGGTGCCACGGCTCAGCGCGCAGCCACGCTGACCTCGCGAAGCAACTGGCATAGTGTAGCTATCGCTACAAAATACATAGGTAGCACATAGCTGCAAGCGGTTCTTCTATGGTTAGCGCATCTTTATTAGCGCTAACCGAAACATGGCTTAGTGATGTTAGTCCTGATTGTTCGATTTTTGTCAGCCAGACGCATTTTAACATCTTTCGTTGCGACCGACCGTGCCGGAGAGGAGGTGGTGGCGAAAAGGGATGATTTGGCAACTGTGCCTCTCATGATTAGTTCTTTTCTTGAGTGCACATGAGTTTCTTTTAAGTGTTGTTCTATTGATATAATTATTGGTGTTTTTTTATCGTCCTCATAACATAATTAATGGCTTTTCTTATCAATTTGATCGAATTCTGTGTGAAATATGTACGCGTTTCCCTAACTGTACTATACTCATATTTGTGGATGCATTAGCATCGCCTCCTATTTCACTGGATTACAGGAGTACGCAACTACTCCCAGCGTTTCGCCTCAGGACTTTCATCGCTAGGTAACAGGAGGACGCTATCCCTCCCAGTGTTAGCCGGCCTGGGAGCAACCCTAGTACACCACAGCCCCAATCACAGCTTTTCAACTGCGGCCAGGTAGCCAACCCTCCGGTTGACAGCCGACAGCAAGCGGTGGTGCTGTGATAGACACAGCACCCCAGTCAATCCAGCCCTGACACGAGGCTGCTAACGTTTGGGTGGGGCTTCGGCTCACCACACACCGAGCACCGCCAGCGCCGAGGCGCCGTACCCCCTTTAGGGAGCACAGATTAGCCCTATTTTAATAGGGCCGCCTCGGGTGAGAGTTCACCCATGCGCTTAGGAACCCAACCTCAGCCAGCCTTTGGCTTGCTTTACAGGCTCACGCCAACCGAGCCCGGCTGAAGAGACAGAGAACTTATGCAGCACAAAACTCCATCTCCAAAAAAAGGGCCACAAGTTGGGCTTATGCCGCACGAGGCGGACTTATTGTTGCTTGGCAGGGGAACTTATCACTCATCCGCCAAGGCAACTGTTTGGTCTAAGACCCTTTTCCCAAGCATTTCACCCTAGAAGAGCCGAGCACCAGGCCAGGGGAAATCTTGTACCCATTAAAGAAACCGTTGGGTACCCGGCGGCACTGGGGATCGAACCCAGCACCTCCCGAATGCGAGGCGGATGCTCTACCACAAGGCCACGCTTCGGTCGAAATGACTGCTGCTGATGCTGCTGCGGTGAGCCAGCGGAACAGTGCGAGAGTTCTGTGGGTAGAACTGCAGGACGGTGTGTGTGTACACCATGGCGCTGAGGGAGGTTTTCCCTGAGGAGGGGCTTTCTTTCTCCTCACGTAGAGTGAAAGGCCGTTGCGCTAGGGCGTGCGTGCGCCCAGTGCCAGCGTTGGGGCTTTGCTCGCGTTCGAACCGCGTTGGCCGAGGGGTGCCTACCACCTTTAGCATGCTGCGAGGTTGTTCGAAACTAGGCTTGGCCCGCAAGGGGCACAGCGGGGTTTACGGAGCTTCTCCCAAGCGTACACCCCTAAAGGAAGCCGAGCGCGAGGCCGGGGGACGCTTGTACCCATTTTACCGGTGGGTGTCCGGCGGTGGGTTTCGAACCAACCACCTCCCGCAGCCGAGACGGGCGCTCAAACCGGGCCCCGGAGCCGGAAGCGGAGGTGCTGGGTTAAGGTGAGATGCTATGCATCTTTGGCTACGCCGAGTAGGGGCCTCCCCTAGTGTTAGCCAGATCCGCCTTTTGGTTGTTTGTCTTTTTGCCGTTGTATCTAACTTGTATATGCTGTAAATAGCTGTACATAAACTGTACATAAGTATTCCCTTTATCCCTGCATCTCTACTCATCGTGAGAGCGTCTCTGACGGGGCACCCCTGGTGCAGAGAAAAAGCTTCAGTCTTCCAGTTGGAACAAACCGTCTGACGGGGCACCTCTGGTGCGAGGAAGACAGGGAACCTGTGAAACTTTACTACCTCACTGTCATTGATGGTCGGGGATCAGCCGCGATTCTGTTCCAAACACAATATCAGCCTCTAGTGATTCAATGAGGCCCGCGAATTTGTCTACTTTGTCCCAAGTAAAGGCCTATTAGTAACGACGACAAGTCTCGCCGTGCGGCCGCCAGCACGCCTGTTTCAACTCTATATGGCTGCGAGCACCTTGAGTGTGATGACCCAGGTGACAGCTGATTCCAATTACCGAGTTTGCCCGGTCGTAGCGCAGGACCGAAACGAAGGTGCTAAAGTTTAAGCAAACCCAGACTGCCTTTTTGGAGTGTCTGCATGTGTCGAACGCCGTCGCCGGCGCCGCGGGGAGACGGACGTCATCTTCCCCAATTGCCGTGACCGTGCGAGGGAACAAAGGGCCTCGTTTCCTATGGCTCTTTGGTGAGCCAAGCACCTCGACGAGCTGGCGGCATCATCCCCAACCCTCGCGAACATCTCCAAGTACGAGGGACCACTTTCCGGCATCACCTACCGCAGTCGACGCTACCTTCACGGCAACCTTCTTTCCCTCAATCTGAACGAACAAACGTAGCGTTTGTTCGGACAGAAGACAGAAGACAGAAGACAGAAGACAGAAGACAGAAGACAGAAGACAGAAGACAGAAGACAGAAGACAGAAGACAGAAGACAGAAGACAGAAGACAGAAGACAGAAGACAGAAGACAGAAGACAGAAGACAGAAGACAGAAGACAGAAGACAGAAGACAGAAGACAGAAGACAGAAGACAGAAGACAGAAGACAGAAGACAGAAGACAGAAGACAGAAGACAGAAGACAGAAGACAGAAGACAGAAGACAGAAGACAGAAGACAGAAGACAGAAGACAGAAGACAGAAGACAGAAGACAGAAGACAGAAGACAGAAGACAGAAGACAGAAGACAGAAGACAGAAGACAGAAGACAGAAGACAGAAGACAGAAGACAGAAGACAGAAGACAGAAGACAGAAGACAGAAGACAGAAGACAGAAGACAGAAGACAGAAGACAGAAGACAGAAGACAGAAGACAGAAGACAGAAGACAGAAGACAGAAGACAGAAGACAGAAGACAGAAGACAGAAGACAGAAGACAGAAGACAGAAGACAGAAGACAGAAGACAGAAGACAGAAGACAGAAGACAGAAGACAGAAGACAGAAGACAGAAGACAGAAGACAGAAGACAGAAGACAGAAGACAGAAGACAGAAGACAGAAGACAGAAGACAGAAGACAGAAGACAGAAGACAGAAGACAGAAGACAGAAGACAGAAGACAGAAGACAGAAGACAGAAGACAGAAGACAGAAGACAGAAGACAGAAGACAGAAGACAGAAGACAGAAGACAGAAGACAGAAGACAGAAGACAGAAGACAGAAGACAGAAGACAGAAGACAGAAGACAGAAGACAGAAGACAGAAGACAGAAGACAGAAGACAGAAGACAGAAGACAGAAGACAGAAGACAGAAGACAGAAGACAGAAGACAGAAGACAGAAGACAGAAGACAGAAGACAGAAGACAGAAGACAGAAGACAGAAGACAGAAGACAGAAGACAGAAGACAGAAGACAGAAGACAGAAGACAGAAGACAGAAGACAGAAGACAGAAGACAGAAGACAGAAGACAGAAGACAGAAGACAGAAGACAGAAGACAGAAGACAGAAGACAGAAGACAGAAGACAGAAGACAGAAGACAGAAGACAGAAGACAGAAGACAGAAGACAGAAGACAGAAGACAGAAGACAGAAGACAGAAGACAGAAGACAGAAGACAGAAGACAGAAGACAGAAGACAGAAGACAGAAGACAGAAGACAGAAGACAGAAGACAGAAGACAGAAGACAGAAGACAGAAGACAGAAGACAGAAGACAGAAGACAGAAGACAGAAGACAGAAGACAGAAGACAGAAGACAGAAGACAGAAGACAGAAGACAGAAGACAGAAGACAGAAGACAGAAGACAGAAGACAGAAGACAGAAGACAGAAGACAGAAGACAGAAGACAGAAGACAGAAGACAGAAGACAGAAGACAGAAGACAGAAGACAGAAGACAGAAGACAGAAGACAGAAGACAGAAGACAGAAGACAGAAGACAGAAGACAGAAGACAGAAGACAGAAGACAGAAGACAGAAGACAGAAGACAGAAGACAGAAGACAGAAGACAGAAGACAGAAGACAGAAGACAGAAGACAGAAGACAGAAGACAGAAGACAGAAGACAGAAGACAGAAGACAGAAGACAGAAGACAGAAGACAGAAGACAGAAGACAGAAGACAGAAGACAGAAGACAGAAGACAGAAGACAGAAGACAGAAGACAGAAGACAGAAGACAGAAGACAGAAGACAGAAGACAGAAGACAGAAGACAGAAGACAGAATTTGATCATGAATTAGAATTTTCAAACATGAGCCAACTGTATGGCAGGCGAGGTTTATCATTGCCATTATTCTTCTGGAAGCTATCATCAAACGTATCTATTTAGTACTGGCTAGTAGGAGACATGCGTTGTATTTACCAGTAATTCAGGTGAAAATGGTAATATTTGGAGATGTGCTTACAGGAGGAATTCGTATCGTCATTAAACATGTAACGCATGTAAATGAGAGCTGAGAGATACAAACTCAGCAGCGTGCTGAACCAAATTTTTTTCGAGTTAGGTTCGGGTTCACGCCTTTCCGGTTCAGTTCCGAGTTCGGCTTCAGAGTGACATTCTGTTTCGGTTGAAACCTGTTCGGACCGTATCGAATTGTTTCAAACGTGTTCAGGAAAAAAAATCAGAACGTAGATGTGTTTTAATCAACCTTGTTATGCTGTTTACTTTTTCTGGCCCATTGGAATAAAAAATTTTAAAAAAATGAAAAATTTGTTTAATGCGACATTTTCATCTACAAAAACCTCCAACCTGAGCAGTTTCGGAGACCCCGTCGGGTGAGTAATAGGTATCTTCTGAACCTTGAGTCAGTCGGGATTTTCTCGTACGCAGCGTACTTGCGCGGGCGCGGACACGACCACCGCACGCATTCTCTACGTTTCCGCGCACTATTAATTAACGAAGCTGTCATGTATCGGCACTTATATACAGATAGACACTCTTCCGTCGCCCTGGAACCGACTTGCCAGTCAGGCCCTTCCCACTCTGCCTTTTCTACTACATGGTACGAGAATACGAGAACCCCACTGTCGCCAAGGAGAGCCTCGGTGGAGCAATGGCTCTCTAAAATAACCAGAGCTTATCAAATA
Organism: Amblyomma mixtum; assembly: GCF_055824585.1. Taxonomy (NCBI): domain Eukaryota; kingdom Metazoa; phylum Arthropoda; class Arachnida; order Ixodida; family Ixodidae; genus Amblyomma; species Amblyomma mixtum. The sequence goes on along the minus strand of NC_143012.1, from coordinate 101,402,857 downwards.
TACTTTATTGCAATCTGCTCTTCGATATCGCCTTTCTCACGCGCGTTATACTTGCCTCGTCCCAATAGCTCAGTGTATTCAAAAATACAGCTCATCGTGGCTTCTGGCTAGTGAAGTGAGGAAATGCTATTTTGGCTTATTATGATGAGGTCGGCCTCTTTGTTCTGATAAAAAGACTATGATAAAAAAGCACGCTTAGATGGATTGAGACCACATTGTTTTTGCACAGACACAAATTGGCAACATCTTCGTTGCGACATTGGGCTGCAACATTCTTGCAAGTGCAGCATTGTGCGAGGAAGAACGTATACTTGCACTAAACAAAATTTCGGTCACTTTTCTTGGTGTTCTATCAAAGGCAGCCCCAGTCTCAACCGAATTCGTTACGCCCTTGATGGAGTCATGTGAATCTCGCGTGCACCTTTACAGGCATTTATTTCAGAGCTACAAACCACTCTTTCAAACAGCTGTGCTTAATAGGCGACTAAGTGATCATCTGTTGTTTCTGGACAATGGTCGTGAGAGAACTTTGTGCTGATGCATTTGATTTTCTGGCTGTTTGATTTTCCTCAGGATACTTGTACGGCCTCTCTGAAGGCAGATGACAAAGACTGGTTGGTCATTACTTCCTGTACCCTTTATTCTAAAACGGTAAAAATTACAAAAAAAACAAAGAAAATTGTGAGGGAAAGCCCGCACCAAACCTGCGGTTATCGCTGGCGAAACGCAAGCAACCTCAGACAGGCTAAAGCGCCAGCTGGGATCGGCAAAAATCACGGATTGGAGCGTTTTTCAACAGGCATGCGACGGGAATCTCGCCGCGAACGGGATCCAATCAATAGAAAAATGGGGAAACATGCTGAAAGAAAAACAGCGCAAGTACACTAAAGAAATCGCGCAAACGACGCAGACACCTGAGGTAGACGCCAGGCTGCTCAAGCTGTGGGAAGCTAGACGCGGGCTCACCAAGAGGTGGAAGAAACAAAAGTACAACAGGAAACTAAAACTTAAGATCGTAGAAGTCACAGCGAAAGCAGAGAAGTACGCGGCAAAATTGGCAACAACTCAGCGACTCTCTCAACGGAACTTTGAGCACAGCGAGGACGTGGCATATCCTCAAGGCTCTCATAGATCCAACCATTACCAAGGCAGAAAATAACAAAGCCATCTACCGGTTAATCCACCAGTTCGAGGGACCAGACTCAGAACTCCTGGAGAAAGTACGCGTTAAGTGCTTCGGGGACACAAACCCAGAAGCTTACGCAGAGCGCTACCAGGGAAGGGAAAACGATACGCTGGACAGACCCATGACGCGAGAAGACGTCTACGCAGCGATTTGAAACACAACAAGAAACATGGCCGCCGGTGCAGACAAGATCAATAACGCACTCATCCGCAGCATCAAAGATGAGCTAGTCGCAGAATTCACCGACTTTCTTAACAAACATTGGGAACCAGAGACCGTCCCCGAGGAGTGGAAGCATGCGGAGGTAGTCATGATTCCTAAACCGGGCAAGAAACTACAAATTGAGAACCTCAGACCGATCTCGCTCACATCGTGCCTAGGAAAACTGTACGAACGAGTGGTGACACTGAGACTACAATAGTACATGGAGGACAACGAACTGTATACCCACAGCAAGTTCGGTTTCAGAGCAAAACTATCGACCCAAGATGTACTACTTCAAATCAAAGAAGAGGTTCTCGGGAACGTCCCCAAGAGCGGAGAGAACATAATAATAATGGCATTGGACATCAAGGGGGCTCTTGACATTGTAAGTCACGAGGCTATGCTTACGGGTACGAACGACCTGAACTGCGGGAAGAGTCTACGGCTACGTCAAAGCCTTCCTCTCAAACAGAACGGCAACTATTGGCCTGGGGGAGCTCAGATCAGACAAATTCCTTACTCCAAATAAAGGAACACCTCAAGGATCGGTCATCTCCCCTACGCTCTTCAACATAGCCATGATTGGCTTGGCAAAACAGTTAGAAGCAATCGACGGCATACACCATGCCATGTATGCCGACGACATCACCATATGGGTCGACACAGGCTCGCTCGGAGAGAAAGAAGAGAAATTCCAAAAGGCAGCCACCTGCGTAGAGAACTACGTCACAGCAAGAGGGCTAGCATGCTCCACCGAGAAATCCGAGCTCCTAAGAGTTTGGAGAGGAAAACAAAATCGCACAGTCACCACTAGCGACGCCTTAAAATTAAGCCTACCTCGATACCAGAAAAAACAGTCATCAGAATCTTGGGGATGTCGATACAGTCAACTCAACGCTTTACCCACACCCTTGCCCTACTCAAAGCATCCACTCTACAAGTGGCCTTCATGATCACGCGCATCTCAGACAAACGTCATGGCATCCGAGAGGAGGACACACTCTAGCTTGTTAGAAGCCTGGTAGTCAGCCGACTGACATACAGCCTCCCCTACTACAATCCCATCAAGAGTGAGGTACAACAGGCGGACGTGATCCTACGCAAAGCCTACAAAACCGCACTCCACCTTCCTCACAGCACTTCAACCGAAAAGCTCCTAGCCCTAGGACTACACAACACTTTCGATGAATTGAGAGAGGCACAACTAGTCTCCCAACTGCGCAGACTACAGCAGAACCCACCTGGCAGGGAACTCCTAAAGAAACTGGGCCGCGCCGATCAAATTCAAGAGATACAGAGGACAGAATCAATTCCGGACCAATATCGCAAAACACTAAAAGTAACGCCCATACCCAGGAACATGGATCCCAACCTGCACAAAGCACGCAGAGAGGCAAAGGTTGAATACCTACAAAATACATTAGCACCCCAAGAAACGACGGTATACGTGGACACAGCCACATACACCAGAACAGCGGGGAAGCACAACAGCAATGCGGTAACAACGGTGATTGACTCCACCCTATGCGAGATCACGAGTGCATCACTACAAGACTGCACGATAGTCGAGGCTGAGGAAGCGACCGTCGCTCTAGCGGCAGCGGAGGGCTATCGATCTAAACGGTCTCTAACAATCCTTACAGATTCACAAACAGCATGCCGCAACTACCTACGCGGCAGAATAGGGCACAGAGCGCTTCGCATACTCCGCTCTGGGGGCCACATAACACAACGACAACCAAACGAAGAACCAATCTGGCATGTGACAGTATGGACGCCGGGACACGCGGGAGTAACAGGGAACCAAGAGGCGGACAGGATAGCTCGAGGGTGCAATTATTACCGAGCATCCAAAGTAGGCGACCTCGAGGGGAACGAACCTGTACCCCAAGATTATACGGCGATACTAAACTATTACAAGGGCTGCAGAAAGCGGTATCCACCACCACACAACGCCCTGAGCAGAGAGAACTCTCGCCTAGAGGCAGCTACAAACGGACTCATACCCGAACCTACACGTGCTCAACAAAATGTACCCCACACAATACAGACAAATGCCCTTGGTGCCAAGAACCACCCACGCTGTACCACATAACGTGGGCATGTCAGAGGATAAGCGTGGTACCCGTTATAACAAACCCGAGTGCGGAGCAATGGGAGGGAGTGCTTTACAGCGATCGCCGAATCGACCAAGAAGGTCTGATTCGGCGAGCACAACTGGCAGCAGCTTCCAGCGGAGCCCTGGACTAAGGGCAGCCGACCTTTGTACAAGTAGATGGACGAAGCCATCTGACAGCCGCCGAAGAAAAGCAAATCTAGAGCTTAATAAAGTTTTTCACTAACTCACTCACTCACTCACACGGAACGCACTCGTGAGGGACCCGCACCCCCTCAGCGAGCTGGGCTTGTTGGCCGCACACATCACATGTGTCCGGTCTTGGGCCGGAGCAGGCGTCCATACAGTGACCGGCAACAGCGCAGTGACCGCAGACCGGGATGGTGCGCTGGTATTTGCAGACTTGAACGAGCATGCACTCGTAATGTACGTGGCGCGATTTCTGCTTCCCGCAAAATGTTATTCGGGCCTTCTTTGAAGTGCCAAATTTGCGTATCTCCAGAATTTCGCCGTGGCGCCACTCGAGACTTGAGCGGAGGGATTCCGATGTATCTGTATTTCGTACGGTTACCACGCCGTAACAGACGTTACCACCGTCGTGCCTCAGGTGGCCCGTAAGTGGGACTTCCTTATTCTGCAGATTTATCTCGAAGTCTGCGATAACTGTCTTCAATTTCGGCTTTTGGAGTGTAAATTAGAATTAAGTTCTGATCGCGTACCGGAAGAACTGTGAAGGATTGCGAGGAGTCCGGTCCGAGGTAGGCTATGAACACCCGTCCGTATCCGTTCTCCTCAAATACCTCTTACAATTATACTCGAGTTTGCGGCTTGAGGAGCCACGAAGTCTTCGGTTGTCGGTTTGGGTAGTGGCTGCGGCCTCCACGTCGTAAGAGGCCGGCCCGTTGTGCGTTGAGCGGAGTTGCAGGGGAGGCCGCGTCGACGGACGCCGCTTCTAGGGCACGGCCCTGAGCTCGACGAGCTACCGCGGCAGCCAGGGATGTGACCCGGAGCCGATGGCGTGGACCCACCGTTCATCCCCAGAACGTGGGCTCGCGCGAAGCGCGGTGGTGGTGCAAGTAGTGAAGCTTTTCTCTTAAAAAAAAAATGATAGCGCTTTGTTATATTACCGCGATGCCCACAATGAACAATGTATATTACCTACAAGAATGAAGCTATTTTCGCGGCAAGGAATTACTCATCATTCCTCATTAAGCCTCTGATGAAATTAAACGTGCGCACCAAGTTGTACAGCTAAAGAGTGTCTTTTCATTCCTTTCTTTGAAATACCAGCTCTCACTACAACCAGATGGCCGCCTGCAAGTCTCAATTTACTCCGGTCATAACTCCCCTCCGTGCAGTGTAGTGACTGTTCGATTGTGTTGCCCCTTCAGTCCCGCATTATGCTCTGCCATCGAGAAACAATGCCTATACTTAAACACCGAAAGAGAGCTGACACGGACTGTACCACCTCCCACGATCGAGAGCGGTACGGCTGGCCGAATAAAAAAAAAGATAACAGCACGTGCAAATCGAAAAAAAAACAAGCAGTGCGACCCAACGAGACAGCAGAAAAGCTTCACCATCCCGTGTAGCCGAGTACGGCATTCTAACACATCACGGCCGCAGCTTTGCAAGGCTCGGGAAGGGACGGAGGTACTGTCGCAATTCGACTCTGTTCGCTAATACGACGTGCGTTTTGCACCGATGATGTCGGTCGAGGAACTCTCGTGTGCAGTTTTTGCCGAAAAAGCTTTGGTGCTGCTTCGGGCCGTCGATTCCGACTTGGAGACCGCATGCTCGTGACTGATAATGCGCTGACAAATTTAGCATTCTCAATACGATAGAGAGTGCGGTGCAGATTGCATTGCCTGCGCGAGACGTGCTCCGTCAAAAAATTTGAAAGTTTCAAGACAGCAGGACAAGCGCCTCGCGCTCACCTGTGCAATGCGGGGCCAACCTTGTAACGATGTCTTCGAATCATCTGCTGTTGCGATCAAGAGGTTGGTAATTAGAGTGGGTTGTATCCCACAAGAATTGCCCTTCTGCGACCATCAATATAGGATCACTCTTTTGGCTCGTCGAAAAGAACGCCAGCGTCTTCGCACGAGCAACTCTAAAACTTTTCTGCCGTGGTCCGAAACTCGTGCGGAATCATTTCAGGCTGTCGCGCTCATTCCGCGACGCGTCCAGACCGCAGAAGACGAGGCCCATGACAAAGGATGGGCCAAACAGGAGGGCGCTGAGCAATTTTAAAGTAGCGGGAGGGGAGATCGAGTTCCTTCATGGCCGCCGGCGTTGTGTAGTGCTGGGTGGGCTTTCAAACTAGACAAAAGTTGGTACAGTCGCCGCCTGGAAGCAGGGTTAGTTGAGTGAAAAGGTCGCGGTTAAAACGAAGTATTTCTCGCAGTAGGACAGCTGGGACCGGCGCCAGTTATACGTCGTTTTGATATCAAATTGACCGCTACTCACGTTCGCTACTCACGGGACCGCTACTCACGTTCGTGAACGCTTTTGAATCCGCAATTTAATATGGTTGTCAGTGCAAAGAATCGGCTCTGTCACATTGACATGTATGGTAAGGGGTAATTGAATATAGAATTGACATCCGTTCCGTAATGTTGAGAAAGAATTTGAAGGTGATTTTTTTCGACGGCCGTGTTTACTGTACACTGCACACACTGCGTTCGTGCCGGTATACCACAATAGATGCATCGCTATCCAGCGCTGACTGAACGAGGTAATAATTCTGTGCGACGCGACGCGCGATGTCTTCGCGCGGTGGCCTGGGAGCTGCTGTCGCTGATGGCTCCGGTTCTGGGGTTGAGGAAGATTTCAGCCACTGCCCGGAAGCCACTCGCGAGGCAGAAAGCATTGCGGGCGCCCGACTTCCGATCTAGGTTGCGAGGAAAGTTCGTTTTTCTTGCTTAGTTTCAGCGGAACGCTGCGTGACGCTCGCTTCGTCGTGAGTATGGTTCCGAGGGGTTGCAGTTTTCTATATTGAATTGCCGACAATTCAGTCGACTTTCTTCGATGTTTATTTCTGAAGGAACTCCGGTTTTTGTTCTCGCTAATATCGCTTTCCTTAACTATATGTTCAAATCACTTGTAGTCTATCATGACCTTTTTATCATCACGAGCAGTCGATTTTAAAGTAATTAATGCTCAAAGAGTCTTTCTTACCTACAGCTGGGCTGACGATGAGACAACTCTGAAAATATTTAGGTACGTTGATGACTATTTAGTGTTTCTTAAAGATCGACCTGGCGCGACGCACACTGTGATTGTGGAAGAATTTTTATCGATTTTTAGACGACATGGGAAGGGTCTAACCTTTACTCACGAGTTACTGGAACATGACAAGCTACAGTTTTTAGATATTAACCTGACTTTAACACCAGATCACGTTTGCTGGATGTACTTACCACGTGCACGGAAAGACCTGCTGCCGTTCAGGTCAGCACATTCCAAGACAGTCAAACGGGCTATCGGAACGTATTGCCTGCAGGGCGCCTTGTCTAAGTCTTGCGCTCACCTGGTGCACGAGAGCCTCAATAATCAGGTAATTAGGATGACGAAGGCTGGTTTTCCTGCTTCAATCATTGTTGCAGTGGCAGAGCAGCTTCTGCGCAAACTGAAAGATAGGACGTGCCGGGATAGTGGCCGTTCTAAGGAAATGAGGCCAGCGGTTCTACCGTATATTCACAGAATTTCCCACAACTTGAAGAACGTGGCGAAAAGCTACGGCGTGCCGGTAGTTTTTACCGCCCCATGCAAGTTGGCCTCATTGTGCCCTGAGGTCATGTCCGGAGGGAAGAGGAAAGCGGACTGCGAGAAGCGTCATGCCACTCGATTTGTCAGGTGCCAGACGGGTGTCGTATACCAGATTCCCCTCACCTGTGGCAGGGTATACATCGGCCAGACAGGCCGATGTCTGAATGAGCGCTTAAGAGAGCACCAGCTTTCCATGAAATCAGGGACAGGGTCGAATTTACCCCTGCATTGTGGCGCATGCCCGGATGCTACGCGCAATAACCCTTGCCTGCCCTTGCTGACAGATACAAAAGTTTTGAGGAGGAGCCGTGACCAGGTGGCGCGTGAGTTGGCGGAGGCGTTCTGTATCAAACAGAAGGATAAAGATTGCGTAAGTGACCCGTCTATCAAACTGTATCAGAATGAAGAAAGGTTTTTGGTTTCCACATGTGTGTGATGTGACAGTTTGAAACTATAAAAGGAGTATCGTGTTTTCAAATAAAGTTAGTCGCGAGTCTGCGCTTGTTGTGTTATCTTCTTGTCCTTGTCTTTTTGTGCGCAGTACCCCCCCTTGTATTTTCCACACGAGTGTTAGCGCTATTTTAAAGGTGATGAAATAATGCTGATAATAATGTGAGTGGAAGTTTGTTTTCTCTCTCTATTCAGAGGTACCCCGCTTGGCCAAAGGGCGTATGAGCAAGGAGGGTTTACAAGTTGGACAAAAACAAATCTTCATTAGTACAGCACACTTCTTTACAGGACAATTGATTGCACTCTGCAAAAGTTCTTGCGAAAAATGAATTAGCGTAACGGTTCGTTCTAGCGCGGTATTCTCGTATTTTTTTGCTTTTAGTTGCTTTTGGATATGTAGTGTGGTTGCTGAAAATAAGTATATTTGTAAATTCCGGTCATGTTATTGTCGTGTCCGGTCGCTGTGTTCAATGCAGCGAAAGACGCACACGGTACTTTAAGACTTTGTTTATTTAAAGCTGATGAGGGTGCGACCAGCGTCGACCGAGGCAGGAGCCGAACTGGCCGCCCGAAGAAAGGAGGGAGCGGAGAAGCGTCCACGGGAGGGAGTGGCTTCCCAAAACAGGAGGAGGATGCGGGGGCGCACCATGGGGGGGCATCTGGCGACAGCGTGCGACGAGGGGCAAGTGGTCGTTAGGAGGAGGATGCGGGGGCGCACACACACAAAAGCAATAAGGGGACACAACACTTCCTTCCCCCTTAGAAAGTTGCCTGGTATCGTGCAGGGGGTCGGCGCTCACGCGTGGAGGCGCGCTGGCTTTGTGCGCTCGGGGGAGAAACACTTGTAGGCTGGCTGTTGTTCGCTGTGTCTCCTAGGTCTGTCCTGGGCGAAGTCTCTTCTTCCGGGAAGAGGTGCCAGGCTATGTGGGAAGATGGTGCACGTGTTCTCTCCGCTGGCGGACAGCTCTCAGACGGCGTCGTAAATCTACGCAGCTGGTTGAGATGTCGGCGTGCTACTGTGCCATGTATGTTGACGAGCCAAGAGCGCAGGCCTATGCGTCTGACAATTGTAGCTTCCTCCCAGCGTGGCTTTTTCAGAAACTGTCGGGCGAGGACGCGCTGCCCCTCATTAAGCGTGCCGCAGCGCGGAATTGCTTTTTCTTCCCGGAACGTCTCTGCCTTTGGCTCGGGGAGGATGGCTGTGAGCTGGGTTCGCATTTCACGCTCGAACATCATTTTCGAGGGGGTCTCGCCTGTTGTGCTCTGAACCGTCGTGTGCTGCTTGAAGAGAAAGCGCGCAAGGCGGCGCTGCAGCGAGCCTGTCTGATCTCTTTCAAGGGCGCGTTTTAGCTCGGCTACGTAGCGCTCGGCTTGTCCGTTTGTCGCTGGGTGGTAGGGGGCCGATGTAACTGAGGAGATCCCGTTGTCGCGATAAAACTTGAGAATCTCCGCAGACACAAACGGTGTTCCGTTGTCAGATACTACCTTGCGTGGCAGGCCGAACGTTGCAAATAGTGATCGGAGGTTGTCAATGACTGCTGCTGAAGTCGTCTGTCCCATTTGCCTTATCTCAAGCCACTTTGTGTAGGCGTCTACGACCACAAGGAAAGTGCAGCCCTCAATTGGTCCTGCAAAATCAATGTGCAGTGTGTGCCATGGTGTGTCTGGCTTTTCCCATTCTGGGACAGGAGCTTTCGGCGGGGCGCTCCGGCTGCTCTGGCAAGGCTTGCATTCTCGCACCACTGTTTCGATGTCGTTGTCAATGCCAGGCCACCACATGTAGCTTCTGGCACACTTTTTCATTGCAACGATGCCCCGATGTCCGGCGTGGATGAGAGACATAGCTTGTGCGCGTAGTTCTCTCGGCATCACAACTCGGGACCCAAATATGATGCAGCCGCGATGGGTGCTCAACTCTGTAGCTCGCCTGCGGTAAGCGTCGAAGTTGTCCCCTTTGAGTTTATGCACGTTGCCTTGTTGAACAGCTGTGTAAACTAGCCGGAGAGCTGCGCACTTCTGCGTAGATGCTGCAACTGTGCCTGCTGTAAGCGGAGGTTCTGGCAGTGCTTCGAACATCAGAACGTCTCCTGGTGGAAATGGTTCGTCAACAGTTGCGTCTAGTGGCAGACGGCTTAGCGCATCGGCGTTTTGATGTTTACTCCCATTGCGGTAGACCAGAGCGTAGTCGTACGCTGAGAGTTTGATGCACCAACGTGTCATTCGCGGAGACAAAGTTGGTGGCATAGGCCTTTGTGGTCCCAGAATGCCCAATAGCGGTCGGTGATCGGTTATAAAGGTCACCTTTCGGCCGGCAATGTACTGGTGAAAATGTGTCGCCGCGTAGACGATGGCTAGCCCTTCTTTGTCAAGTTGCGCGTAGTTGCGTTCTGCTTGCGACAACGTACGTGAGGCGAAGGCGATGGGAGCTTCCCTTCCTTGCTCGTCAGTTTGCGATAGAACCGCGCCGACTCCGTACGGTGATGCGTCGCAAGCCAAAAGCAGAGGCTTCCTTTCGTCGTAGTGGCGGAGGACTGTACATCTTCGAATCAGGTCTTTCAGGGCATCGAATGACTGCTGATGGCGTGGCGACCATGTCCATGTCACATCTTTCCGAAGGAGTTGGTATAAGTCGTTGGCCACGGTAGCTCTTTGTTCCAAGAACCGGTCGTAGAACGTCAAGAGTCCGAGAAAAGCCTGTAGCTCCTGCTTGTTTGTTGGAGCTCGTGCTTCTGTGATCGCTCGCACTTTGTCCTCGGTAGGGTGAATGCCTTCCGCATCAATTCGGTGTCCCAGAAATTGCACCTCTGGCACCGCAAAACAGCACTTCGATTTGCTTATGCACAAATTAGCGTTTGCTAGCCTTTCGAGAACGAGCTCTAGGCGCACTGCATGCTCTTCAGTGGAAGTGCCACTGATGATGACATCGTCAAGGTAGACACAAACTCCTGGGATGCCCTGAAGCACTGTCTCCATGAATTTTTGAAATATGGCCGGGGCTGCAGCTACGCCAAAAGGCAGTCGCTTGACTTTGTACAAGCCTTTCAGTGTGTTAATTGCCAATAATTCAGCAGTTGACTCGCTCACCTTCAGCTGCTGATACGCCTGGGTGAGGTCCAATGTGCTGAAGACTCTTGCGCCACGCAGTACACTGAATACTTCTTCAGGTGTCGGTAGCGGGTAAGAGGACGCTTTAGTCGCAAGATTGACGGTGCTCCGGTAGTCTCCGCAGAGGCGTATGGTTCCGTTCTTCTTGCGAACTACGACAAGTGGTGTGGCCCATTCTGAATGCTGCGTCGGCTCGATGACACCTTGCTGCTCCAGTTTGTCCAACTCTTTTTCAACTGAATCTCGGAGAGCAAACGGCACCGGCCTGGCCTTCAGAAATTTGGGTTGCGCGTTGTCAAACAACTCCAGTGTGACCGGGGGCCCTTCGTTTCCTGGAATCTCTTCCGAGAATACTCTTTCGTATTTCTCTTGCAGTTGCTCAACCATGTTCTGGCTCGGCGTCTGGTGTATGCCGCATATCATCACGCCTAGTGGAGAAAACCAGTTTCTCCCTAGAAGGCTTGATCCTGTGCCCTTCACAACAAGCAGAGGTAGCGTATGGGTCTGGCCGTTGTAGTTAACCTGCACGTTGGCAGAGCCCAATAGTGGCAGATTCTGTCCTGACCACGTTCGCAGGTGCGTGTCGTCTTGTTGCAGGGCTGGTGCGTCAGATGGCCATGAAGTTCGGAACGTGTCCTCACTGATCAGAGTACAGGCTGCGCCGGAGTCCACCTCGAACTTAATCAGCTGGTGATGTACGCTTACTTCTGTAAAAATCTTCGGTCGCGTGCCGAGATTCATGGTGTTCAGGTCGTACAACACAGATGGTGTTGCTGATGTTGTTCCATGGAGATCAGATAGCGGCGTATTCTCTGAGGCGTTGACGCTGTGATTAGGCTGGGAAGGTGACTTTATCTTGGCAAGTCTCCGTTTCGTAATGCATGCTCTTTCGATATGCCCTCGCTTGTGGCAAAAATTACACGTGGCTGACTGGAATCGACATCCCTGGGGGTTGTGTTGGTCGTCACACCGCCAGCAGCGTTGTGCCTTTTTGACCGATTTTACAACAACAGAAGGCTTGCGCACCTGGTTGCTTGTCTGGTGTACCGGCTCGGTGTTCCGGCGAATCCCTCTCTGCTGGTGACCGGCGCTCTCCGCTCGAACGGCGATGTCGTAAGCTTTGCTGAATGTGAGGTCCTTCTCAGCGAACAGGCGCTGCTGCAGTGACTCGTCACTCAGTCCGCACACAAATCTGTCGCGTAACATCACGTCCAAGGGAAGCATGGTGGTGTTAGCAGAAGAAGCTGCGTCTCCCTCCTGCCCGGTAGCTGTTGTCGACAGCGTTCCAAAATTGCAGTCGGCAGCGAGCTTCTTGAGCGCGGCTACGTAGGCGCTCACAGTTTCTCCTCCCAGTTGATCTCGTCGTTGGAAGCGAGCCCGGCTGTAGACCTCGGATGGCCTTGGGTCGTAGTGCTTTTGCAGCGCTTTTACGATGTCGTCGTAAGACACTGCCGCTGGTGTGCTTGGCTGAATAAGGGCGCAGACAGTATCGTAGGTCTGCTCCCCGCACAGCGTCAGCAGGTTGGCCCTCTTCAAGGCAGGGTCTGTGATGTTGTTAGCTTCAAAGTAGAACTGAAGACGTCCAACCCACGATGACCACGATGAGCCGTTGAATTCTGGTATCTGATTGGGAAACCCTCGCGTAGCCATGGCTTGTCAATAGCGTTGCGTAGCGCGGGTCGAATCCACTTTCTCGTCGCCACTGTCGTGTCCGGTCGCTGTGTTCAATGCAGCGAAAGACGCACACGGTACTTTAAGACTTTGTTTATTTAAAGCTGATGAGGGTGCGACCAGCGTCGACCGAGGTAGGAGCCGAACTGGCCGCCCGAAGAAAGGAGGGAGCGGAGAAGCGTCCACGGGAGGGAGTGGCTTCCCAAAACAGGAGGAGGATGCGGGGGCGCACCATGGGGGGGCATCTGGCGACAGCGTGCGACGAGGGGCAAGTGGTCGTTAGGAGGAGGATGCGGGGGCGCACACACACAAAAGCAATAAGGGGACACAACAGTTATACATTCGAAATAGTAACTTCAAGCACAATTTGCTCCGTCGCGAGGACAGCGCTTCCCATTTCAAGTTCCTTTTCATTTCAGTGCAGCTCTCCCCTCGCTTGTACCGTCCCAGAACGATCCTTGCTGCTGTGTCCTCCGCTCTCTTTACTTGATCAATCAAGGTTTTCTGCTGAGGATTCCAAACACAACACGCACACTGCAGGATCGGTCGAACGTGGGAAATATAGGCAGTGTGTTTCAGTAAAAATTTTGAGGATATCAGATTTCGCTAAATGAAATATAATGCTCTGGCAGCCTTTGAAACAACATTACTGATATGGGCACGCCAGGAACAATCAGATGGAAAAGTCACTCCCGAATATTTATACAGAGCTGACTTGTTAATAATATGTCTTCGAACAATAGCAAGTGTCAATTTTTTTTTTCGTAAAGGACAGATGGGTACACTTTTTGCAGTCAGTTGCATTTTCCACCTCTCACGCCATGAGACAATTTTACTAAGGTCAGTTTGTAATTCGATTTCGTTTACCTCAGATATTCAGTCATGATAAAATTCAATCAGTTGTTTGGTTTGGTTTGGTTTATTGGGGTTTAACGTCCCGAAGCAACTCAGGCTATGAGGAACGCCGTAGTGAAGGGCTCCAGAAATTTCAATCTGTTGTGTATTACAGAATAGCCGCTTACCAAACCCTCGTTGCTCTTAAGTTAATAGCCCGTGCTCTAAGCAATGTTTCATTATTTCCTTCTATAAAATATGCTCTAGTATTTTGCAAGAAATTGATGGTAAGGATATGGGCCTATAGTTGCTTGCGTCCTTTTTTTTGAACCACCTCCTTGTGAACTGGAACTACATGTCCCAATTTCCAGTTATGCGGTAGCAAGACAATAGACATTTGGTGTATATAAGATACCGCTAAGATCCGACTGGCCATGCAAAGCGCTTTCAACACGCGGGTAGAAATACCATCGGGACCGAGTGGCTTCGTTTCATCTATTCCTTTTGGCAATGATTCATTTCCACTCGCACTAAGCTCCACAGGGGGCATTAATATCGCAGCACTCACACATGTATCCATAAAACTTATTTTCGGGAAAAATACACACTGAAAATAAAAGTTGCCTTAGCTTATCATCATACAGGACTCCATTATTGTGAACGATTTCATTTATTCCAGACGATTCAGATTCAAATCCTTTCACATATTTCCAGAAAAGCTTGAGATTCGTTTTCATATTGTCACTGAGTCGACTGAAGTACCGTTCCTTCGCACTGTGTACTTTAGTTTTGTACTCATTAGTTACCTGAGTTAACCTTCTGAACTGATAATTACTGTGTTCTTTTGAATGTCGGTTATGCTCATCTTCTCTTCTTTATTAGTCTCAAGGTATTTGGTGTCACCCATGGCTTCATGCACCTTTTTCAGCCTAACTGAATGAATGCACGGCACATACTTTTCTGTCAGTTATATCATTTTTCTTTTAAAAAAATTGCCACTGTTGCACAAAAGTATTAGCGTAAAAGGCAATCGAAAGCAGACAAATAATCAAAAAGTTCGCTAGAAGTAGCGGAATAATCACGCTTATCAAAAAATATTCCCTGATTTGCATATTTTCATTCGCTTGATCTCAAGTTTAATGCTAGATACGACAGCGAGTGGTCACTTATTCCTAGGATTCAAGTGACAGAATCTACCAAATTACGCGAGTTACAAAGCAACCGGTCCAAAACGCTGTTATTGCGTGTAGGCGTACTCACGTATTGAGTGAAGCCGAATGTGTCAACAAAGTTTTTCATCTCAAAATTTTCGCAGCAGCCAGTCAGTTGTACAGGTTCCATTAGACCAGTTCAAGTCCGGTAGTTCTAAATCTCCGGCAAGAATTATCTGATCCGATGTTTTACAGACAATCAGTCACCCATATCTTGTGTGAGTGCCCTGCCTTTGTAGCCGAAAGACATGAGCTGCGATGTGCTCTGGACCGCCTGGACCCTCGCCCTTTCACAGAGGCCAAGATCCTCGGTCCGTGGCCACAACAGTCAACTGCCATCAAGGCTTACAAGGCACTCTTTCGCTTTTTGAGAGCGACTGCCTTAATTGACAGACTGTGATTATTTCCCTTTACTTCTCTCTTTCCTCTTTAATTCCCCTCATTCCCTTCCCCTGTGCAGGGTAGCGAACCGGAATCCTTTCTGGTTAACATCCCTGCCTTTCCCTCTCTCTCTCTCTCTCTCGTACAGACGCTCCAACGTAGTTGCATCAGAATTTGGAGGGCGACATGATCCAGCAATAAATGTTGTATTATCGGCAGAAGTCACTTTGTACCAGATTGATTCCATGGTATCTTATCCAATATCCAACAAAGTTGACCGTAAAAAAGAATGAACTAACACAGACACCACCACCCGTTCGTGCCCTATCATTTCGATGAGCGGTAGAGGGATTAGGAAACACCTCACTGTCATTGATGGACGGGGATCAGCCACGATTCTCTTCCAAACACAATACCAGCCTTCAGTGATTCAATGAGGCCCCCGAATTCGTTTACTTTGTTACAATGCTTCTGCAGCTTACGACAACAGCCGTTAGATTGTGCGAGGGAACAGCCTTTTTAGTAGCATGATGTCACTTTTTCAAGACTGGGGCCACTTTCTCTTTTTCTTTGTCCCAAGTGAAGGCCTTACCGTCAACAATCAGCTTGTCACAGCTTAGATTAACCTGACTGGTGCTGTCCGTTGTTTCCGCTTCAGCATATTTCCATGATTGTTTCCGGACATTTTGTCTCCGGTGCGTAGTCCTGGTCTACACTGTATTCAGACCCCTTGAATTTTTGGTGCTTTTAAGAGCAGCCATTTTTACCTTCTCGGAAAGAAAATTAACTTCTCGATTGAACTTCTTGTTGAATTGACCGGAACAGTGCCCTCTTTGCACTGTCTTCAGTTCTCTTGCAAAATGGGTCTTACAGATTGCTTTAATCAATTGCTCTGACTGATTCCACCTTTCTACCTCGTCATCTTCGACACCATAAACAAGATTCATCCTTCGACTTCTGCTTTCAAGATCGGTACTTCTTGTTTGCAGGTATTGACTTGTTTTAGAGCTGTTCAACTGAAATTCCTTGTTCTTCCAGTGCATCATTAAGAATTGCAATCTGACCTTCAGTTCCCATTTTGGAATTTATCTCGGCGAGCATAGCTTCATGTTTAGCAAATTTTGCTTCGATGGCATCCAGCTTGTTCGTGATTGTGCTCTGGCCGGCCTGCAAATTTTCAGCAATTCAAGATCTGCTTCACTGAGGGGGCCAGGATTAAGCTCCACATGGCCGGAAAGTAACAATAGCAAAATCAAGAATAGTACTATGTTTGCAAAAAAAAACGCAAACCCCTGCGGAATGACTGCTCTCTGTTGTGTACCACAGTCCGACACAACAGAGGCTGCCGTGGCATGTGAAGAGCAATGATGTCATGTTATATTTAAGATGTCCAGGGTTGGGCGACAGTACGATACATAATGCAGTCAGCGTGTTGACGGCAGTGATGAAACTGCCACTCGACTGTTGCGATTGCCTGAACATGAAACTTTCAGGAGATGTGCAGTGGAAATCTGCTTAACCGAGTAACTGCCCTAAGCGCGCGCTTAAAGTTAAAGGGGTAAAGACACCTAATTTCTGTGATATGTTTTCTTTCGTGCACTGATGCGTAAGACATTACTATGCATTACTACCGCCTTCGCGATGGCAAAGTGGTTATGGTGCTTGGTCTCTGACCCTAAAGACGAGGTTTCGATCCCGGCCGCTGTGATCACAATCTGATGCAGGCGAAATGCGAGAGACACGTGCACTGTGCGATGTCACTGCACGTTGGATTGGAGAAACCCAGGTGATCGAAATTATCCAGTCTTCCATTCCAGCGCCCCTCATAGCCTAAGTCGTTTTGGAAAGTTAACTCATAATCGGAACCACGCATGAACCACCACGTGGTATTCGCCTAAGGCCGCTAAATAATTTATAATCAAAATTTTCTCCCATCCTGTTTCGGTTTCAACGCTCTTGGAGGGACACTAAGGACAACGCTATCAATATTTTTTGTTGGTAAAATCTGATAGTTTGGCATTTTGTGGCTGTCCGTTAACCAAAGGTGCATTTATTGCTAAGAGGTTTGGATTCGAAGTTGAAAGCTTTTTCCCGCCGCTAAGATTCAGACTCGCTTCTCTGATGACGACATAGAGTGGCGTAAAGAGGCGGAAACAAATACGGACTCTGTGATTGCTGGCGGCAGCGAGCAACCGAAATGAAAACTACTGCCGGCCGGATGATGAAGGCCTTTGTCAGCCGTCGTCGCTTCGTTTTCGTTTTCACCAACGTTGCGACGGATCCCGATTACAACAAAGAAGTTCTCGAAAAGAACTCCGGAGTGCATTCAGCGAAGGCAACCCCACCAAGCATACGGTGCTTTTGAGGACTGAGGCTGCGGGTCTTGCAAGAAAGTCCCTAGCGCCGATGAGCCAGCGTCACAACTGATGTGTAGCGACTGGCACATGAGGGCATATTTAGATTCTCTAATAGTCCTCATATTGCTGGTCATGCAGCTTAGCGTCTTGGTACGCTGACGAGGCGAACACTCCGAGCGGTGCATTTGCTAAATGGAGACCCGTTGAAAACTGACTCTACACAGCTTTTTTCTTCCTTGTAAATTCTTGTTTTTCCTTGTGGCATGCTGTTCCACGAACTTCGTCCAAGGGGCACTTGGAGGCCCTCTGCTGCTTCTCCCTTGTAAATCGAGGTGCTTGGTAAACCACGCAGAACGCATAGCCGTGAGACACCGAAACTCAGCTGGCGCCTGTTGCGCCGCCAATTGCAGGTTTTCTTCGACTTCCAACATTCAGGTCGTTTCCAGTCTTCCTCATGTGATAAACGTGCACTGGTGGTTTCGAAACAAAACTTATGTCCTTCAGTATCGATCAAACACGTAACCTTCATGCACCTTCGTCAGCCTCGGATATCTGCGGAGTCTGTTCTCTTATTTCATCACCGCGCTTGTACTTCGGAGACTGGCCTGTGGCGGCTATACTTGTACTTCAGGTCTTGCTGTTTTCTGCCTTACAAGAGCTTTGTTTTCACAAAGAGTGGTGTTGTTCTGTTGAGGAGCTCGTAATCTATCGATACAAGCCAAATTCTGTTTCTCCTCAGTGTCTCTTTAAGTCGGATAACATTACAGAAAGAGGTGGAATTTTTCAGCTTTCAGTATTTGAAAATCCGGTGCACGTATTCTTGTTTTTACTTCTGAATCTAAGTTCCGGTTTTATTTGGCGAATGTTATTTGCAACGAATGAAATAATGGTTTTCAGTGGTTTAATGCAGCATTTTCGGTGTGTTTGAAAGCAAAATCAAGAATTTCTCGGTGTTTTTGTCGTCATGCACACTTTATTTACCGGTAATAAGCGCGCAAATGGTTGGTGGTAGTACTTGTATCTGTGCTTGAAGAAGAAATGGGTGTTGTCATTAAAAGAGTAACTCAATCTAAGTGAGATAGACGGCAGACAGAAAATTGCTGACGATTGCGTTACTTTCTAATGCGAAATTTGGTCGCAGCTCGTCAGCTGTATCAGCTTTTCGATAGATTTAGGCAAAGAATTCGAGCAAGACATGTACGTACAATATTTCAGATTTTTTTCTTGAAGATACGCACCACTAAGTTTTTGATTGTCATGAAGGAAGCTTGGTGGTCAGAAAAATTGATGGATGCCCGACTTGCCCGACTTGCCCGACTTGCTGCACAAATGCCTGGTTCTCAAAGACGAGTTCTATGTAATTATTTCGCGAAGTTGTCACAGCCGTGCGAGGCGTTAAGAGGTAGAGGAACGGGATGTTCTCCTGCATAAGTGGTAAGGAATTCGTTTTTTTGTTTTTATATCTACATTATATTCCCCACCCACCCTTACTGTTGGCAGCTTTTCTGGCTGCGCTTGTGTGGATGCCAGTAATTACTCTTTTATTAGCAGCCCTCTTTCGGTGCCATCGTCATGCTCACGCCCAGCATTCCGGGACATGTACTACTTGCGCCATCTGTCGGTCACACGGTGTGTAACTGAATGGTATGGGTACTACAAAATCGTAAAACGTGAACAAAAGCACCTACAAAAAATGAGTCGGGGATTTGTATAGTATACACTTAGATCAGAAATGTTTCAGTTAACAAAAGTTTCAGTTCTGTGCTGTTGCACCGCCGCGGTGGCTCAGTGGTTACGGCGCTCGGCTGCTGACCCGAAAGACGCGGGTTCGATCCCGGCCGCGGCGGCTGAATTTCTTCAAGGCGAAATTCTAGAGTTCCGTGTGCTGTGCGGTGTCAGTGCACGTTAAAGAACCCCAGGTGGTCGAAATTTCCGGAGCCCTTCACTGCGGCGTTCCTCATAGCCCCAGTCGCTTTCAGACGCTCAACCCCAATAAACCAACCAGTTCTGTGCTGTTCATACACGACATTCCCAGCGCATTTGAATATTATATGATGCCTTTCGGAGGGGGCCAAATTTTGCACTTTTTTCAGACTTTAAAACTGTATAGCGCCGTGGCAAAGATAGATATTCGAAAATTACTACCAATTTTAGGTAACCTAACATATGCTGTTGAAAATGGTGTGTCGATCTGTCCTAGTTTTGATCCAGAAGCTTCCCGAGGCCTTTTTATCTGAAACCTGGTATTGCCTAACATACGAAAGATGGCGCCTGGTAGCTAGTTACGCCGCTGAAATGGTTCGAAGCGATGAATTTCCGTCCGTTTTGATTTATATTTTATATTTTTGTCAGGTGACATGCGCGAGTTCGAACCTAGTGTATGAACCGGAGTTTTGAACTAAGAAAGTTATTGGCATGAAAATTATCGTAGGTACAAAAAGTACGCGTGGGTGTTCATAATCCTTGTAGTGGGGCAAATTCGCGAATTGCCAGCCCTGTGCTATTATTCATAAAGTTTACTTGCGTCTGTGATTATGGTAAAATAGGCTATGAAAGCTAGCTTGTTTGAATTTGGATATTCTTGTTACTTTGGAAGAGCCTAGCGGAAACCAAACGGCCGGCACCAAAAAGTATTGTCGGATGTAAGTGCTTTAGTTTATTCTCTTAATGCTGATGCAAGAAGATTGTTGGAGCTTTACTCAGAGATGTTCTGTACGTGTTCAGCTTAGTACATGTCGTCGGGAATAATAGAGAACTATAAGTGTAGAAGCAGACGGCCTCTGGTTAGGTCAACTGTCGCTTCCACCTGTGATGCTTTCAAATTAGTGATTGTAACATTGTCGGATTATGGTGACTGGGGTTTGCACTTGGGATACTAACCTGTGTTCAGAACCTTTTTTTTTCAATTTTAATAAAGAATTCCCGTTTCAAGACCTCGAAAATGTATTAGTGTCAATGAAAAATTATACGCATTTTAACCATTCGTGCATTTATTAAAGCAACTATAGGTTACTTCTTTTTGGTGTTCTTTCATTCACTTTTATCATATGCTTATATGATGTATAGCCGCAATCCTATCTGCACTGCAGAAATGAGGCGGCGCTTTTTAGTCACCAAACTTCCCTTACACCACAAGATTTACCACCATATTTGTTTAATTGTTGCGAAGAAAGTCGTGAATGGAATTATGTCGACCTTTTCCTACGAAAAAGCTCTCATATGGCCTTGGCAAAAAAGCAGTTGACAAATGATAGATACTAACAGTTGTGTTCCCTACCATAATTTCCCTCAGACTGCCGGCACATAGAACGAACTTCCCAGACAAGGTAACAGGTAAAATATAAAGGTTTAATTACATGAAGAAAGTAAGACAAGAAGGTAAAGTAGGGAGACAAGGTTACAAGGTTGAAGAAAAAGCCTCTTTCCACGCCGAACAGCGGCTTAAATAGGGTGTCCTGTCCCCATTTCCCTAGTTGGCGAATTTGGTTAATCAAAAATGCGTCCAATCACTGCGAATTGGGTCACGTGTCCATTTGTAGTGTTCCGCCCACAAGGACGTCCCCCAGTTCACCCTCGCCACTTCCTCGAAGATGCTGTCCGGCCGATCCCTAGCAGCAATGATGACAAGCCGTTAAAGTCGAGCCATTCGTCAGCCGAAACGCAAGTCTGACACCTGCACTTCACAGCGAAACGCGGGGACGGAGGGCCGGCGTCGCACTGCGTCGAACGGTTCCAGGAAGACCGGAAGTCCTTACTGAAGCGCGAGCACGCCAGCACCCGCGCTGGCCACAAACAACACAGGGCAGCCGCCGACACACCATGCCGTTGCGTTTCGTTTTGGGTTTGGCACCGCTAATGGGAGTTGAGCCGAGGACCGTCCCCGCTCAGCGGATGTCCACCCCATAAACCACCAGGGGGCACACTAGTTGACGCCGCCCCCTGCTTTCGGGGTGCCGGAGCCGCCACGCCGACGCCTCTCCGAAGTCCTGTCTATTGACAGTTTCCAGATGTCTGGAGATTCTTTGTTGTCTGGCGCTTCCCGTCTTTAACACATAGTAGCAACAGCACCAAGGAGCCGTCCCGATGCTTCGGCGCTTTAGCGGAAGGAGTCGAGCGTAACACTAACGGTAAGTATAGCGGCTGTAGCATTTTGCTACACTGCCTGCATACAGTCGGATACAGCTGAAGAATTCAGCGGCAAATGCCCGGCAAAACAGACCCTTGTTGTGTTTCTACCCCCCCCCCCCCCCTAACTCTCTTTGTGTGTTCCCGTCACACCTGTCTCCACTTAGGCCATGCCCAGATGCAATGCGTGATTCTGCGAAAGGGGTCTTTCTTCATGCACGCGCTCCGATGCAACCTCCTGACAGGTGGAACCGAACACGAGGGACGCATTCGACTCCTGGTTTCCACGTACCACCACTTCTGCCTAATTGCCCCGACATGTTTTCCGGAGTTCCCCTTAAACGGCACCCAAGGCAGCAGTATTGACCCTGCGACTTTGTGTGTGTGCATCTGTCAGGGTGACATGTCTCATCACCTGCTGCCACCTGCGGATACGAGCGTCTGCCAAGCGTCTGCCATTCAACCGCGCCTGGCTCTTTTGTCAACCGCGGGGTGACGCCGCAGCAGGTGTTCGCCTTTGGGGCATTTCCTTGGAACAAGATATGGAATCCACCTGGCCGGAAACCACTAGCCCGTCAACACGCTCTTCTGGACATTTCCGAGTATCCAATGGCCTCAGCGGATGAAGCGAGGTGACGACGCTGCAGGTGTTCGCCCTTGGTGTTTCCTGGAAACAAGATATGGAATCCACCTGGCCTGACGGGCCACTTCTGAGTACCCAGGGGCCTCAGCCGAGGAAGACGACGAAGCGGTGAACGACCTTGGAGCACCCGGACGAAGTCCCTACGATTGGTTGGAAAAGGCGGGAATATCTCGGGAGGGTCTATTTAAAGCGCTCGACACGTTCATCGAGGAGCCATTCCCGGAGCGACTCCTTGAGCGATTCCCTCAACGTTTCCCTGAGACTTCTCAGTTTTTACCTTGTTTGTCATTTTTGTAAATAATCATGTAAATATGTAAATGCAGTTTTTCCTTCACTTCCCCTGCTTCCCGTCTCCGGCCCACGTTCCTTCCTTCTTCGGCACTGCGGCGGTGCTCCTGGACCCGATGCCTGGTGGGACACGCTACTAGTACGGCAAAACATATCACCGTCCAGTGAATGGCAGCGGCTGATTGTCATGGTGCTGCAGCTAGTCCCACCGCACCTCGTACAGTTACACTGCAGAGGGCTGGAAGGTGCAAGAGGCTTAACCGCGGATTAACAAGATCAGCCGCGAAGTCATGTCATTCGGCTGACGCCAATGGCTTGAGGGCCTCCTTTGAGGAGCGTTTGCATCTGTACTCTTGAAGCTGTGCGGTAATCATTTTTTAAAAAATTATCAGGGTACAGGAGATTAGTTGCATTGTCGCGCACAGCTTTCTTTTACTATTCATCTTCTTGCTCAAAATGCAATGAAAACGAATAAAACCTCTCTCGAATATGGCACGACGCTCGTCCGAACTTACCCGAGCAACTCGTGTAAGCTCGGGTAGTAACTCGGGTTGCTAGGTAACGGCACAAGATCGTACGTGCCATTTTCACCAATACGATTGGGGTGTTAGCTTGTGGTTAAGCGTTTGGTTTAGAGGCCGGCACGACGCCGTCATGTGTGAAACCCTGCGCCTGTGCGAGGGTGGTGCCCTCTGGGTGTGTAGGCGACAGGATGTATGGATGGATAAGAGCGCCCCCTTTGAAACGGGGTGGTGGCAATTGCCACCATGCTCAGATTTTCTTTCTTTATTTTTTTAACTGTATTGTCAATTCTAATTGAGATTCGCTATCTTCTTTAAATACGGTTTCCTACACCTCTAACCTTATGCCACATCTCTGCTTTTCAGCCACCAATCCTCCAATCGCTTTTTGCTAACTCCCACTGCACATTTATTTACGTGACCATTGTTATCCTTAAACCCTAGGGCCGCCGGAAGAGTGACTGTGCCTGCATCGACATCCGGATGGATACCATCACATTTCAGTATGAGGTGTTCAACTGTTTCCACAGATCTACCACACACTGCACATGTGTCATCTTCTTCGTTAAATTTCTTTTTGTAGTTGCGCGTTCTAAGACACCCTGACGTAGCTTCAAAATGTAGGGCACTGCCTCTTGAGTTATCATAGAAAAATTCTTTCCTGATCTGGCTTTTCCAGTACCGATATAGTTCTACACTATGTTTCTTTTCCATTGCATTAATCCAATTTTTAACTTCCGCGTTTTTCACCTGTCGTTTAATGCTCTTTCTTTCTCCGTCCTCATGACCGGCATACTTACTGGTTAGTTTTCTAGTTCTTTTCCGCCACTCTGAGTCAACGCTCTTCCTGTATAAATATCTAAATACCTGAGCTGCCCGCCTGTTATCGTCAAATTTCCTCAGGTGTTCTTCATACCGTATTTTACTCTTAGCTCATATCCCGTGCTTCGAACGATGCCCAGTCCATATTTCCTTGTACTGCCTCGTTTGTGATTTTTCCTTGGGCACCTAGTGCTAATCTTCCAACAACTCTCTGATTTACGTCTAATCTCGACTGAACTTCTGCCCTTAAGCACAGAACCGCATTGCCGAAAGTAAGCCCCGGCACCATTATTCCTTTCCAAATACCTCTTAGTACTTCACATTTGTTGTACCCCCATAATGTCTTATGTTTCGTTATCCCGGCATCTCTTCGTCCTTTTGCCCTAAAAGACGGTTCATGCTTTTCCGTGTATATCTGCCCTTCGTTTAGCCATATCCCGAGGTATTTGTATTCGGCCACTTTGGGTATTCCGTGGCCTTGTATAGTAAGCACCTCATCACTTGTATCTTTGAAAATCATCATACCTGACTTAGTTGCGCTAAACCTGAATCCTAGAGCGTCTCCTTCGTCTCCACAGCAATTAACCAAAGTTTGTAAATCTTCCTGGCTATCTGCTAACAGTACAATATCGTCCGCATATATTAAACCCGGGAGTCGCTGCTCAACTACATTTCCACCTAATCTGTACCACAGATTATAACCTAGATTACTTTCTTCTAGCCTTCTTTCCATATTTATCACATCAAACATGAACAGCAGCGGTGATAGAGGACAACCTTGCCTTAATCCATTGTTCACCCCCACAGTTGTGGTGCTTTTTTTCCCTTCCCATGTAATTTCAATTTTATTATCTCGGTAGATTTCCTGCAGAAAATCAATTACCTCATGGCCGATAACTAATTCGTTTAATATGCTCCACAAAAGTTCCCTGTTCACGTTATCGTATGCAGCGCTTATGTCCATAAAGGGTAAATACAGAGGTCTGTTTTCCGCCTTAGCTATTTCTATTCATTGGGTAAGCACGAACAGGCTATCATCTAAGCGCCTACCCCTTCTGAACCCATTCTGAAGTTCCCTGAGTATCCGACTACCTTCTACCCATGACTCCATTTTTAATTGAACCGCCTGCATTGCCAGCCTGTACATAACAGATGTTATCGTAATCGGACAGAAGGATTTTACGTTCATCTTATCTCCTTTCCCTTTATAAATGAAATTCATTTTATTCTGTCTCCAGCTGTGCGGAATTAGCTGATTTGTTATGACTGTCTCCAATGTTTTTATCAGCGCTTCCTTACTTCTTGGGCCAAGTTCATTAATCAGCATAATTGGAATTTCGTCTATCCCTGCGGATGTGGTTTTAGGAATATTTGCTTCCGCCTTTTCCAGTTAAGACTCGTCTGTTCTAAGCTGTTCTCTATTGTGCTGTCCTGTATTGCCGCCTCACTTGGGGAGATTACCCCATTGCCGTTGCTAAAATACGAAGCTATAAATTACGTAACGTTGTTCACAGCATCATCTCCCTCTAAACATTTTCCCTCAGCATCTATAATCTGTTCCTGCGTTCTTTGATTTGTTTTTCCCAACCAGCTTATATGGTTCCAGAATTTTCTTGGCCCCCCTTTATTTGTCTCGCGAACTTCAGCCAGCCTTTCATCAGAGGACTGCTTTATTTTAGCCTGGACTAGGACCTGAACTTGCTGTTTCTTTTGTCGATAAGATTCCCATTTTTAGCCTATTTCCTCTTCACATAACTGCGACCTCTTTGCTTCTCTGTGTTCCCTTGACGCCACCCGTCGTTGTTCGATGGCCTCTTTAATTTCCATATTCCACCAGGGTGCAGGGTGGGGTAGGCGCTTAGATGATAGCCTGTTTGTTTTTGAATAACATTGTTTAAAGGGGTTGTGAAAAGGAAATGAAGCTGCCCGGTTTTAATTTTTACTGCTTCCATAATCATTAGACATGCTGATTCCGAAATATTTCGACTCAATATTCAGTGTGCATTTAATAAAGCCCGTTCGAAATCGCTGCCTTTTTGTGCTCATGAAACGACCATACGCCGCCGTCGGGTGGAACACGCACTACTTGACTACGTCACTTTAAGATCGTCAGAAACGTACGGATATCTTCAACTTTCGTGTGCCCTAAAATAATAGCTTTAAGAGAAATTCAGAAAGTGAAACAATGTTTTCCAATTATTTGCACGCGTAATTACACTCTGTTAAACTGCAGCGCGTGGTCATACAGCAATCACTGACCTGGGACCAGTTTCGGTTTCGGTTCTGCTTCTCCATCCTCCTTGGCTTAAGTATCAGCGGCTCGATATAGCCTTGCTTACGTGAACCTATCTAGGCGGTGTTCCTTGACAGCGGTGGTTTGAGTCAGAGAATCGAGATGAGCAAGGTCAGCCCATCTCGACGACTCTCTGTTTACATGCATGAACTCGATACGAACGAGTCAGCTATCGCGGCGCGCATCGGCTCCGCGCTTCTCTTTCCTGCAGAAAAATATATTCCAGAAGCGTGAAGAGGGTTAGGCATAATTTGCAGACGGGGCTGCGAGTCAACCCACCCCTTGCGATAGAGATAAAGACTCGAGTCCACGACCGGGTTCGGAGGTTCACGGTCGGGGCTCCCGCAGGCAGAGATGTCACGGGCTCTCGGCATGACTGCTACTTGCCGGGCGCGCGACGTGCCGTTGCGAGCGGCGTAACAACGACTGACAGCAGCTCGCCGCCTGCGCCCAACCGATGTCAATGACAGGCCGCACGCGGCGCGTCGCACTCACAAGGGGCAGAATGCAAGCGCGCAGAGCGCCAGCATCATAATGACGCGGGGGCGCGTTTCTCGGGGCCGGCCTGTCAGCCTGGATGCCGGCCGCCGGCGTCAGAAAAACACGCTAGTATTATTTGTTCACGCTCATAACAAAAGCCTTGGAATAGATGAATGCCAAATATGAATCATTTTTGAGGATCGTTGGCTGATGCCGAGTTGCTGGCAGTATTTAATTCGGCGATACAAGCAAATTTCATCTCATGACCGCTTTATTTACTGCCTGGTCGCCGCTCGCATAGCTGGCATTTGCTAGCTCCGCTGGCGTCGCGGAAATCCAGCATATCTTTATTTTATTATGGGACAGGTTCACAGTTAAAGGGGTGACGAGAGTAGTACCTTTTACAGCGCTGACCAGTTCCGAAGCTCCCTCAGCTGCGGTATCGATAGTATCGATGCAAAACCAGGTAGGCTTAGCGACGACCAGGGCCGCCGGCAAGCCTCGCAGTTCATCGCCCGGCGCGTCCGCAGGCGGCGTCGTTGCAGAAAGCTCGGCATGCTGCCACTGCTCGAACATCACAGGCAGCCTTTCTGATAGCATGGCTGTTTTGTCATTTCTGGTGCGAATGTAAAATACAGCGAGTCTGCAGGCCGGCCGGCAAGCTTGGATCCCGTCCGCTGGCGTCATAAAAATGAGCTAAAGATTTTTATTCACGTAAATAATAAACTGTGGGAGCAAGAAGTGTGGAAAATAGATCATTTTTGAGGATCGTTGAATAATGCCGAGTTGCTGGTAGAAGCAGCAACTGTAATACGAGCAAATTTCTTGCCACAGCCGCCGCTCAGCTGCCGCTGCCCGGCCGTTGCGGTCCGGCTTGCGCGCCTGGCGTCCGCTATATAGCTCCGCTGCCGAGCGCACCGCAACAATGACCATATTTTTTGTTGTGAGACGATGCTGTTGACAGTAAAGCGATGTCAAAAGCAGGCATTTTATTATAACCCAGGCTACTTCCGAAGCGCTGTCCACCGCGGCTTCGATGTGTGAAACAGGCCTAGCGACGATCAGGGCAGCCAGAGAGCAGTGCAGTTCGTCGCCCGGCGCGCCCGCGTCCTGCGCCGTTGCCGAAAGCGCGCTACGTGGGCAGGCATGCTTTGTCGCCGCCCGAGTACAGACCGCAGTCTTTCTGATAACATCGCTATTTTGTCTTTTCTGGTGCGAACTTCAGTAGCCAAGCAGCGCGCAGGCGCTGGTGTGCGGTGGCAAAGTGTTACACCGGATGTGGCCCGGGCATGAGTCTAGCGGCGCAAAGATGCTTGCCGGCGCAAAGATGCTTGATGCTTGTCCCTGCTTGCAGTAGGCGGCCGTTCGCAAGCGGCGACTGGTGCGGCGCGCCGGCCAAGTTTTCGCACATATGTCAGCTTGACAGCTAGCAGACTCCATTCTGAGCAGACGACAGTACCACATTCGAGTCAATATGCGTGCTGCGACCTCGGTCAACTATGGCTCAACAGGCCTCGGTAAGCCGCCATGTTGTGTTGACGACAGAAGCCTCTGATTGGCTTCTTAAAATGACGTTTGCTGTGAGTTGAGGGGGAAGCGCGCTGGGAAACCGAAATTTAGTTTTTTTCGCTATTCAATCAACCCAGACGATGAAACGAACCAAGGTATACTTTTGAATGAAGGGTCAGAATTCCAAATACACACGTCGTTCAAAATTTTCGGAAAACGTTTCACGACCCCTTTAAGTTTCATTATGTATACATATTGCTGTTTCGTGTATTTTCCGGTGCTTCCTTGCTGTGCTTGTTTTTTAAAATTGTATAAACTCTTGTGTTGCCTCCCTGTCAATAATTAGGATTGTAGACTCGTCAAGCTGCCCAAGGGCAGCTTTTTTCCACGATTCCTCCCTCTGTAGTGATGGATGGATGGATAGGAGCGCCCCCTTTGAAACGGGGTGGTGGCAATTGCCACCATGCTCAGCTTTTCTTTTTTTATTTTTTCTTTACTGTGTTGGCAATTCTCATTAAGAATCGCCATCATCTTTACCTAGGGTTTCCTACAATTCTAACCCTATGCCACATCTCTGCTTTTCAGCCACCAATCCTCGAATCGCTTTTTGCTAACTTCCACTGCAGATTTATTTACATAAACATTGTTATCTTTAATCCCTAGGGCCTCAGGAAGAGTGACTGCGCCTGCATCGACATCCGGATGGATAAAATCACATTTGATTATGAGGTGTTCAATTGTTTCCACAGATCTACCACACACTGCACATGTGTCATCTTCTTCGTTAAATTTCTTTTCGTAGCTGCGCGTTCGAAGACACCCTGACCTAGCTTCAAAAAGTAGGGCACTGCCTCTTGAGTTATCATAGAACAATTCTTTCCTGATCTGCCTTTTCCAGTATCGATATAGTCCTACACTGTTTCTTTTCCATTGCATTAATCCAATTTTAACTGCCGCGTTTTTAACCTGTCGTTTAATGCTCTTTCTTTCTCCGTCCTCATGACCGGCATACTTACTGGTTAGTTTTCTAGTTGTTTTCCGCCTGAGTACACGCTCTTCCTGTATAAATATCTAAATACCTTAGCTGCCCACCTGTTATTGTCCAAATTCCTCAGGCGTTCTTCATATAGTATTTTACTCTTAGCTTCCCGTGCTTCGAATGATGCCCAGCCCATATACCCTTGTACTGCCTCGTTTGTGGTTTTGCCGTGGGCACCTAGTGCTAATCTTCCAACAACTCTCTGATTTACGTCTAATCTCGACTGAACTTCTGCCCTTAAGCACAGAACCGCATTGCCGAAAGTAAGCCCCGGCACCATTATTCCTTTCCAAATACCTCTTAGTACTTCACATTTGTTGTACCCCCATAATGTCTTACGTTTCAATATCCCGGCGTCTCTTCGTCATTTTGCCCTAAGAGCCTGTTCGTGCTTTTCCGTGTATATCTGCCCTTCGTTTAGCCATATCCCGAGGTATTTGTATTCGGCTACTTTGGGTATTTCGTGGCCTTGTATTGTAAGAACCTGGTCAGTTGTATCGTTAAAAATCATCACACCTGATTTAGTCGCGCTAGAACTGAATCCCAGAGCGTCTCCTTCCCAGGCGGCAGCAGAGCGGCGCCATCTGTTGGAGCGCAGCTGAAGCGGTTGCTGGGCAACGGTAACTCAAGGTAGTTTGGTAGCCGCACCGCCACTAGCATAGGCGACGCGCCGAGCTGGGCTCCAGTGGTGTTGTTTTCGCAACAAAAATTGATCGCGAAAACCAGGTCAAAGGATGTCGAAATGGAAGAAAAGGAACAACTAAATAGTGCTCCTCCAACCGATGCAGCCACCGCGGTGGCGCAGTGGTTATGGTGCTCGCCTGCTGACCCGAACGACGCGGGTTCGATCCCGGCCGCGGCGGTTGAATTTCTTTGGAGGCGCAATTCTAGAGGCCCGTGTACTGTGCGATGTCAGTGCACGTTAAAGAACCCCGAATGGTCGAGATTTCCGGAGCCTTCCACTACGGCGTCTCTCATAGCCTTAACCGCTTTGGGACGTTAAACCCCATAAATCAAACCAAACCATCAAACCAATACAAATACTATGTTCCGAATATTAAATGAATGAAAACTGGAAACATATGTTAGGATGGACAATAAAAAAAGGAACTCTCCTGGTCAAAGAGCATAACGTCAAAGAGACAAGTCCTTGTTGGAAAATTCGTCCACTTTTGCTTCTAAACTGGTTTTGCATGAGTCAATCATGTTCCCGCCGCCTTTCTTCTCCCGATTAGAGACGCCTTGGTAAGAAGAGGGTATGAGTAGCACCTGCTGCCCCTCCCGGTCAGAAGCCACATGATTTGCCCGTCACACCAGAGACACGTGCGCCGATGACGTATGCAGGGAGAGGTGTATTGAAAGTGGGCGTTTTCTTTTTTGGTTTCTACCTCAGCAGGTAATATGGAAAGGCGCAGCACCAAGATGCGGCTCTGGATGCACATGAGAAAGGAAGGAACGGGTGTTGGGCATTCTAGGACACAATTATTATGTGGTGCGGGGCGACTGGTTGTGGGAGGGAGGTGCTCTTGAAGGAGCGTGGCGACGCCTTGTGTTGTTGTGAGCCATGCCATGCACTCACTAGTTCTCTATTTTGTTTCTGCGAGCTCCGCGGAGCATGAGGCATGTCTCGGAATTCCGTCCAATGTTTATGTTCTGGGTTAGCAAAGAAGTGGATTGCAAAAGTGTAAAACTTGGACTGAAATTTTGGTCATGTTCTCGGGTACCTTTGTGGTCGGTGCAATCTGGATGACCGGTAGCTCCGTGCGCTCTCTCAAGAAGCTCCGAGCGTAGTTCTTGCGCTGATTATATTTTTCAGCTTTTCGTTACTGCAGTGCACGTCGTCAGGCACTTCCCAAAGGGGATTTCGTTCATTAGGCCTTCATCTCTTTCTATTTCGGGGAACGAGGAATATTTATCTTATGAAAAAGATGCCCACAAATCAAGCTAGAACAATGCATAGCCGAGTGCCCCACTGGAGAGACATTTGATGGACAACAATCATCGCGCCCTGAAGAGCAAACCGTGTGTCCTTACTCTTCTCCGCAAATGAGGGGTGTACCAAAAAAAACACGAAATATAAACGCAGAGAAAAAATTATGGGGGCATCTGAGCAATTCTTATGATTAATAACTGCCAGGGCTCTGCTTTTTGCTGAGTTGTTTTTAGGGGCTTGGGCGCTGAACGTTCTGTCGCTGCAGCCGCTAGCTTAGCACGTTTCGCTGCGTTAGTTTCGCCACGTATTTCATCGGCAATGAACTGCCGCCTCCGGCCGCGCTTTGCTGTCTCGCCTGTCTGTGTAGATGCGAGCGATTGAACTTGGACGACGAAGGCTTCATAGCGCCGCAACCTCACTCACCGAAAGCTGAAGGCCAAATGTCGGCAGCGCCAGGACTTCTCTTTTGTCTAATATCTAGCCGCGTTTACACGAATACGACAGTGGAGCATCGTATTTCATAGCGTATCTCGCGGAGGCGACCCGCCATTGTTTACATGTACATCAGGTCAGACGGTACAGTGGCATCTCGCCCAGTGCCTGAGCCTGGTCTTTGTTGTACAGGTGAGGGTTATTGTATAACGACGCGAGGCATGCGATGGGGTGCCGAAATCTGTTTCTGTTCATCACGGAAGTCGTCTTTCCCTTCTCGGAGGGGGAGA
Source organism: Amblyomma mixtum (assembly GCF_055824585.1). NCBI lineage: Eukaryota > Metazoa > Arthropoda > Arachnida > Ixodida > Ixodidae > Amblyomma > Amblyomma mixtum. The sequence continues at coordinate 101,371,196 of NC_143012.1, read as the reverse complement.
GTCGCATTGATGACGTAACTCGCGTGCGGCGTCTCTGCCACGCGTGCCTTCCAGTCTACGTAGTTGTGGCCTGCCATGGCTTTCTGGCTACGTCGGGGTTTCCGCATAACGAGCCAAGTGCCTTGTCACACAGGAAGGTTTCGTGACACTTTCACGAAGGGCGCCGCGCCGCCGCGGTGCGCGCCGCCGCGGTGGCTCAGTGGTTATGGTGCTCGGCTCCTGACCCGAAAGACGCGGGTTCGATCGCGGCCGCGGCGGTTGAATTTCTTTGGAGGAGAAATTTAGAGGCCCGTGTACTGTGCGATGTCAGTGCACGTTGAAGAACCCCAGGTGGTCGAAATTTCCGGAGCCTCCACTACGGCGTGTCTTATAGCCTTAGTCGCTTTGGGACGTTAAACCCCATAAAACCAAACCAAGCTTCTGGTGCACGCTGTCACACGGCAAAAAGGAGTGTTATTTGGCAATGATGGCAGTGACGAGGGATGTTGCAGCAGCTTTGAGAGGTTTTTTTTTCGTGTTATTACCTATAAAATACAATTTTTTCGCAAATGTAGTTACTCCGAGTCAATTTTCAGATTTATTTCCACATCTGAATACATGTTCACGACGAAAACCATCACGATCCGTTACAAGTAATACCTTTGCTACACGGGCGTTTGGAATGCCTTCCAACTGAATGTCAATCGACTCGACTGCCGCATTGTGCTGCTAGACAAATTTTTTGACAGCATTCGGCTGAGATATATTCCAGTTAACGGAGCTGCGCGAATTCATTCGAGATATTGGGATGCCTCCGAAGCTCGAACACAGCCCGCACTACCCGCACTGACCAACAACCGCCGCCATCGCTTAGCCCCCCCCCCCCCCCCTCGGCCCTCCCCCCACAGCAACACCGGAGTGCTCTGGTTCTGCGGTTGTTGATTTTAATAATAACTCCTTTATTCGTGTCTCACACGGTACAGAACCGTGGAGGCCGACAGTCAAAGTTGTCATAAATGACAGCTTGACAAAGTCGCACGCCCCAAGCACTAGACAGTGGTACAGTGTGTGGGATATACAAATATCCTTCATCGCCCCCGCGCCGAGTCACGCGACGAAAGCGCGCGCCGCCGGGCGTGGGGAGAGGGGGCACCCGGCCACTCTCCTCACTCCCAGCTCGGACGTGACGTCACGCCTACGCCCTGGCGTCTTAGGGACGGGGTGAACGACACTTCTTGGAGGTAACCGGTTGCCCAAGGGGGTGGCCATGTCAGTGGTCAAGGCAGCAGCCAGACGATGCAGCCGCATCTAAACTTCCTGGTCATCTCTGTGCAGGTCCTTGCAGCGCAAATTTTCCCGGTTGCCTATGAAGATTCTGGCGGATACTCACGCTGCGACAACACAGCAGCGTTTGTGACAACACAAACGCCTACAGGGAACCCCAACGACATTGGCAGTGGAAGTTACAACGGCAGCAGCGGAACCGCTTTTGAACTTTTCCCGCCCTTACGTGTTCTCCGCTCAACAACACTGACAGTCACGGAACCTTCGAGCACCGCCCACCAAAATTTCTGTGCCAGTGGGCAAGGCAGCAGCCGGACGATGCAGCCGCATCTAAACTTCCTGGTCATCTCTGTGCAGGTTAGTGCTAAACGTGCAGTGTGTGAATTCAAGAGTGATTCATTGTGCCTTATTGTGCTGCCTTGCCCACAAGTGTTGTGTGAATGCGTTGCGGGGTGCTTTGAGTCTTAGTGCGTAATTGGTCTCCTCTTGAGTGGAGATGTAGAATTGAATCCTGGCCCCTCGACGCAAGATCAACTGGCCGCTATTCTTGAGAACCAGATAGCTTCAGCGGCAGAAATCAAAGCAATTGGAAAAAAACTTGCCCACATTTTGGACACCAAAAAAAGGTTGAGCTCAATTGAAGCCAGTATTGAATCCCTAGTGCAAACAGCCCAAAAAGTGGAAGAGTGTGAATGGTCAGTTGGTTTGCTTCGTGGGGAAATTGCTGCGATGACACGTAGAATTGATTACCTTGACAGTTACAGCCGTCGGAATAATTTGATTGTATACGGCGTGAAGGAGCAAGAAACAGAGACAACGGAGTCTCTTATGGAGGCAGTATTAATGGGAATCTTCCAAAAAACGCTGGGAGTCAATGTGACCAGTCTCGAGCGAATTCACCGAATTGGGCAGAAAACAGCGGACAAAACAAGGCCAGGGATTTTGAGGCTATATGACTTCTCTGAAAAAATATTGCTGTTTAGTAATGCGAAGAAGTTAAAAGGCAAAAACGTGTCCTTGTCCGATGACTACATGCCTCGAATCCGGAAAATAAGGAAGTTGCTATGGTCGACAGTTGATAGTACTACGGAAACAGCTCATCTCAGGCGCGATAAGCTCGTTATCGGGAACGATGTTTACGTGTGGGACGAAGAAAAGAACGAGCGTTGAAAACTCGCCAACTTTGAGGACCAAATGGCAGATGCGTCAAGTGACAACGATGCCGATGTTCCAAGAGTGAATAAACATAGAGGCCGTAAGCAGAAAAAAATCGCCGACATGGCACCGAACTGACAGCCCAGGGAAACAAAGTCTATGCGATTGGTGTCTTTGAACGCGCGCAGTGTCATTAGCAAAACAACCGATATTGAAGGTTTACTTTACGATCTTGATCCCCATGTTATGTTGTTAACTGAAACATGGTTACATAACGATATACCGGACAGTGATGTTGTACCACCTTCGTACAAAATAGTACGGCGTGACCGGCCGTCTCGTGGGGGAGGAGTGGCTATTATTGTAAAGAACTCCATAAATCTGACACCACTCGATGGCATCCCTGGACATGAAAGCTTGTTCTCCAAGGTAGAAGTTTTTGGTAATACTGTTGTTATCGGTGTTGTGTATCCCCCACCTAACGCGGACACTCTTTCTTGAGCAGTTTTGTGACTATGTGCAGCGTTTCAGGGGAGTTCATACAAAGTTGATTATAGGCGGTGATTTTAACTTGCCTCATATTGACTGGCTAAATATGACAGTATCGGGTGGCGATTTAAAACATTCTAACTTGCTTCTAAGCGTTACTTTTTCATGTGACCTCACCCAGGTTGTTCACGTGCCTACACGAAGCACACCTTCATCGCGGTACACTTTAGATTTGTTGTTCGTTAGTCCTGCTATTTCCTGCACTCATGTTGATGTTATGAGTGGTGTGTCTGACCATGAACTAGTATCGGCAACTTTTCATCTCCAAAGTAGGTCTGAAAGCAATAATTCACCTGTTATTCTTAAAGACTTTAATAGAGCAGATGATGTGAGTATTCTTGACTACCTAGAGACACATTACCAGGGCTTTGAGACCCACGAGGACGTAAATATGTTATGGTCCAGGTTTAAAACATTGTGCTTCGAATGTCTGGAACGGTTTGTTCCGAACAAGCTCAAAAAGAAAAGACATAATCCATGGATTACAAGATATATTATACATATGAAGCGGAAGCTAAAACGACTCCGGCGAATGCCTTCTCGGCCACTAGCTGTCATTAGCAGCTTACGAGATGAGCTCAAGAATAGGATAAAGCAAGCTAAAGACAACTTCTCTTCCGTTACCCTCGGAAACTTTCTCTAACAGGCACCGGTAAAATTTTGGAGATTTATAAATGACAACAGGTCAAATGAAATTTATTTATGTGTTAATGGCATACAAGTTACAGATTCTACATATGTAGCCAATGAATTTAACAAGTATTTCCACTCAGTGTTAGCGCCTAAAGACCAGAGCATTGGTTTTGCACCCGAGGAGTTCCAGTCGACAATGCGCGACGTAGTTGTGACTCGAGAAGGTATTTTTAATTTACTTTTAAACTTGGACGTGAAAAAAGCAGTGGGGCCAGACAATATTCCTACAGCATTTCTGCACCGTTACGCAGAGTGGATATCGCACTACTTGCACGCAGTCTTTACTGCTTCGTTGTCAAGCTCAGCACTGCCTGCCGACTGGAAAAACGCGCGTGTTGTCCCTATTTTCAAATCCAGTGATCGTACAACGGTATCCAATTACCGCCCCATTTCCTTAACTTCAGTTAGTTCGAAGCTATTGGAACACATAATTTGCAGAGAACTAGTTCAATATTTGGAAGAAAACCGCTTATTGTCAGATGCCCAGCATGGGTTTCGGCGCGGGCTCTCCACCATCACACAGTTAATTACTACCTGCCATGACTTTTTTCTTGCAATTAATGACAGAGGCCAAATCGATGCAGTGTTCCTGGACTTTGCCAAGGCTTTTGATAAGGTGTCACACAATAAACTGATACAAAAGCTTTATAACTTTGGAATAAACAGAATACTTATTGACTATCTTGACAACCGTGCACAGTATGTTAACGTAAATAATAGTTCTTCAGATAGCCCTCCAGTGACATCAGGTGTACCCCAGGGGTCTGTCCTGGGCCCGGTTTTCTTCCTTATTTATATCAATGATATTGTTACCGAGATAGACCCTGGAAAAGTAGTTAAACTTTTTGCGGACGATTGTGTTGTGTACACCACGGTCAGGTCACCACACGATCAAGAACTCCTTAACGCGAATCTTGGCAATATTTACACCTGGTGCGAAAAGTGGGAAATGGCTCTGAACATAAAAAAATGCTCTGTTCTTCGTGTCTCAAACAAGAAGCAAACATTAGCTCACACATACAATATTGGTCGGGATGTAATTAACGAAGTATCAGTTGTAAAATATCTAGGAGTCACAATAACATTAACTTTAACCTGGAACAAACATATTGACAACATATGTTGTACCGCACCTAAGGCCTTATGGGGGATTCGAAGAAAATTGGCGACAGCCCCAACACAGGTGAAGCTCACTGCATACAAATCCCTGGTTAGACCGATTTTGGAGTATCCGTCATGCATATGGGACCCCTACACCAAAATAAATATAGATAAGTTGGAAAAGGTAAATAGAATGGCCGTCCGTTTTATTTGCAACCGCTACAGACGAACAGATAGCGTAACACAGATGATTAATCTCTTGGATCTTCAGACCCTCCAATCCAGACGCACAGAATACAGGCTTAAGTTCTTGTACCTCCTGTACAATAATAAGACAAAAATAAACAAGACTCTCTACCTTACCCCTGCACCTCGATCTAACACACGGTTTAACCACGGGAAAATCTTAAAAGAATACCAGGCTTCCATCGATTCATTTAATTATTCCTATTTTCCTACGACTGTGTCCGTCTGGAATAAGTTGCCTCAGAATGTTGTCGATTCTCCTGACGAAGTGGAATTCATTGCTGCTTTGAAAAGTTTGAATGTATGACCTTTTTCTTTGACTTCATTTTGTATTTTTGGTATTATTCATGTGTGTTTCCCACTCCTGCTTGGACTCCAGAAGGAGTCTGCAGTATTCCTAAATAAAAAAAAAGGTTAAAATGGGAGCCGCGCGCGGCGGGAAGGGCTCTCTAAGCTCTCTTCTCGCCGCGGTGTTACTGCCGTTTTTGCCCAGCCGACGCCCTGCCTGCCTGCGCCTCCCGGACTACCCAACGCCGGTCGACGACGACTTGGTAAGGATAGAACATTCTTCCGCAGTGTGCTTTGCCTTGCGCTAGGTTAATAAACGGTTTCCTAGCGTACTCTGTTCGTTGCCTACTTCGTCCGAATCCGCCGTGGCTGTGACTTTGCGCCACGGGTTGGGGACACGAGAACGCCTGCGCATAGCTGGCACGGAAGCTCGCCTTCCCGGCCGGCTGCACGTGGAGTGACCCCATATCTTGGCACCCGCACGTGGGGCGAACTAGGCATTGAGCAGTGTACTTTGTTGGAGCGAACGACTGTCGACGCGCTAACAAAGGATGGCAGCTGATAGGCCTGACTTCCAGTCTTTGTTCATGCTGTCAGAGCTAGCGGCACAGAGCCAGGGCTGCCTACTTGACTTGCCTTTGGAAGGTGTAAATCTTGAGTGTTCCACGCGGAATAGCCGAGCTGCTTTCCCGGGTGCGTCGGCAGGACTTAGGCCTGGTACGGAGGGCACCTCCCCGCTCCGTGGTGCGAACAATGGGGCACCTAGGCCTCATCATTCGACACCATCAGCGGCTGCGCCCAACTCCGGGGGCGTTAGTCCGCAGTCATCCGAGGTGCTCTTCCAGAACGCGATGCAAGTTGTGCAGAGCTTAGCGGGTATGTTGCAAAACAATTTGAAAGCCCCGGCCCAGGCACCCCGTCTTAGGATAGACGTACCTACCTACACTGGGTACCATGACAGAACAGGGGCTAATGAGTACCTCGACCGTCTGCTGCATTATCAGCAAGCGACAGGAATCGCAGACGCCGAACTTCTCGCGCGTGTTGTGCCTGTCTCTTTGACTGAGCAAGCGGCCCGCTGGTACCGACTAACCGGCAACCGAGCGAGGACAATGGAGGAGTTTAGCGCAAGCTTCCGCGACGAATTCCTTCCCGCTAACTACGAGTGGCGTTTGAGGAGAGAGCTGGAACTCCGCACCCAGCACCCCGACGAGTCTTTGTTAGAGTATGTCCGAGCGATGGACGAACTGTATCGCCTCGCTGACCCTCGCGCCACGAACATGGAGAAAGTTGAGCGTGTCACACGACAAGCGCACCCGTCTTTCGCGGCCTACCTGAGAGGAGGCAGATTTAGAGACCTGGACGAGCTAGCTGCTGAGGCGAAGCGCATTCAGGGAGACATCCTCTCAGCGCGAGCGTATCGGCCGCCACCACCCTCATCGCAGTCACTTGAGCCGCGCTGCGCGTGGGATGGCAGCTCAGCGCGTAGTCCGTCTAGAGCTGAAGCGACAGCACAATTTGCTGACGAGCGTGTCCCGAGGGGTTGGGAGTTGTCCGACCGCGCTTTGGACCCATTCAGCTACGCGTTGCGAACAGCACACGCTGCCGCAGAGCGCAACACACGTAGCCGAGATCGCGAGGCCGACACGTGGCCGCACGAGCGGCCCCCACCGTCCCCACCGCGAGATCGAGATCGAAACGACCGACCGGAACGTGGCGACCAGCGCCTAGCCCGTCGGAGCCCGAGCAACCGCTGCTACAGGTGTGACCAACCGGGGCACTTCGCCCGCGACTGTGGCCGCCTCCCCGCCCGTGAGCAAACACGGTCGGGAAACGGCCACAGCCGCCGGTGATCGACCTTCGATCCCGCGCGGCGTACACAGAGAAACCCGGTTTATTAGTGCCTTTGGCATGTCGCGTAGGAAGTTCTGTTGACTTACCAGCGCCGTTCATTGAGCTAACGATAGCTCGAAAGAAATTCACCGCGTTACTCGATACAAGGGCAAGCGCTTCTTTGTTCGGTGACGAGGTGCTAAACCATCTCCGCCAGAACAAAATCCGTTTGAGAAAGTGCGATACCACTTTTCGCCTCGCGAGCGGCACAGCGCAATCTAGCGGTGCGGCTAGGATAGTGGTTCGCTGGGAAAGACGCGTGCGGCGACAACGCCTCGTTCATCTTCCCTGTTTATCCGTTCCTGTAATTCTTGGGCGAGACTTCCTAGCCAAGACAGGCATTGTGATAGACATAACCAGCAGAGGCTATCGGGAGCGCACCACCGGCGCCTTGAAGCTTTTTGCGAAAGCGCCCGCGGCCTCGCAGTCAATTACGGCTCCGAACGCGAAGCGAGCGGGGAGAGACCGTGGAAAATCACCCCCGCCGGCCCGGAAACAAGCATGCGGGCGGACAGTCCCCGCTGGGAGAGGGCCCACAGAGAATGTTGTCGCGGTAGAAAGCTGTTCTACCGTGCCAGGGAGGGCAATGCACCCTTTGTTGTCGGAGGTGAACAGCGTATCGGAGAGGGAGAAGGCACGCTTGTCATCTCTCCTCTACGAATTCAACGCCACATTCACGGACCGGCCTGGCCTCACTACACTAGTAAGGCACAGAATAGACACGGGTGATGCACTGCCGTGGAAGTACAATCCTAGACCAATTAGCTTGGCTAAGAGTAAAGCACTAGACGGCGCCTTAGACGAACTTATCGACACTGGCGTTTTGGAGAGGTCTAACTTCCCGGTAGTCTTAGTTCCAAAGAAAGACGATACATATCGGCTTTGCGTGGACTACCGCAGACTGAATGAGGTTACGAGAAAGGATGCGTACCCTCTACCAACCATTTCTTCCCTAGTGTCGAACCTAGGTGGGGCGAAGTACTTTACTACGCTCGATTCTAGCCGCGGATACTTTCAGGTAGAAATGGATGAGCGTGATAAGGAGAAAACTGCTTTCACTTGTCACAGAGGTCTTTTCCAATTCAAGAGAATGTCTTTTGGCTTGGTAGGAGCACCCGCTACTTATCAGCGCCTAATGGACCGTGTTCTGGGAGATGCGAAGTGGCAACACGCGCTCGCATACCAAGACGACATCGTGGTGTACTTGCAAAAGTTCGAGGAACACCTGCGCCACTTGAGGGACATCCTAGAGAGGCTGAGGTCCGCGGGAATCACTTTGAACCCGAAGAAGGCGCAGATCGCCGCGACCCGAATAACACTGTTGGGGTTCACGATCGACAAAGGCCGCATTCTGCCGTGCGAGGATAAACTCGAGGCTTTGCTGAAGTTTCCGTCGCCGTCAGATCCAGCCGGTCTCAGACGCTTCCTGGGAATGGCGAACTTTTATCGCCAGTTCATCCCAGATTGCGCAGCGCTGCAGGCACCTTTGACAAAGCTTTTGCAGAAGGGCGAGCGCTGGAGTTGGGGTCACGAGCAAGAGGCTGCACTGCGCAACCTCACCAAGGTGCTCGCGGACACGGCTGAGTTGCAGCTACCTGACCTGAACAGGGAGTTTGTGATTCAAACAGACGCAAGCGACCTGGGCTTATAAGAGCAGTGTTGCTTCAGGAGCATGAGGGCGTCCTCCGACCGATAGCGTTCGCGAGCCGTTCACTGACGCCGGCAGAGAGAAACTACTCGGTGACAGAGAAGGAATGTCTCGCGATAGTTTTTGCTCTGCGGAAGTTCGACTACTACGTCGACGGGGTGGCATTTGTGATCGAGACGGATCAAATGGCGCTCACATGGCTGAGACGACTCAGTGAACCGAGCGGCCGCCTGACGTGTTGGGCCCTGTTGCTGCAGCGTTACGACTTTATCGTGCGCTACCGCAGAGGGAAGAACAACGCCGTGGCTGACGCACTCTCGCGAGCGCCTGTCCAGAGCGAGGAAGGTCACGCGACCGACCGCCCGACAGATAGAGAGAGTGAGGGATTGTCCCCAGCCGTAGCCGATGTAAGGGACGCGGACCGACCGTTGACCCCGGGCGAGAGCGTGAACCACGTGGACTACGCGAGTTCCGTAGAGATTGTATTCAGCAGAAAGGAGTTGCTCGAAGCTCAGCAGATGGATTCGTTTTGTCGAAAAGGGTTCGACGGGCTCCGGGAGCCGGGCGGCCAGGCCGCCGCGCACACGGGGACAGCTGGTTTTGCTGTCGGTGCGGAGCGCCTGGAAACAGCTGGTAGTGCTGTGAGCGCGCTGGATTCTTATCTGCTGGATTCCGACGGCGTCTTGCTGAGGTATATCCCCTCCGAGAACGACACAAGCGAGGCGTTCAAGGTGGTGATACCGCGAGTGTTGAAAGCGGCACTGTTACGTTACTTTCATGACTCGTGCATCGCTGGGCATGCAAGCGGCCCCAAGACTTACATTAAGTTGTGTTGCTTTGCTACCTGGCTTGGCATGAAAAGGGACGTAACACGCTACGCCCGTTCGTGCCATGTGTGCCAATGCGTGAAGCCCCGGGGTGGACGACCGCCCGGCCTCATGCAGCCGATTAACAGCCAGACTCCCTGGCAAATCGCGGCGTGTGACATCATGGGACCGTATCCCACGACACCGAGTAGGAACAAGTTCCTGCTGGTGGTCACGGATCACTTCAGCAAGTGGGTTGAACTTTTCCCCCTTAGAAAGCTGACGGCACAAGTGATCATGGAGAAGCTGATGGACGTATTCACCAGGTTTTGTTTCCCAGAGCGGCTGATAACGGACAACGCGTCCTACTTCACTGCGAAGGTGTTCGTAGATTCGTGCGCTGCACTCGGCATTAAGCACAAGAAAACGACCACCTATCATGCTCAGTCGAACCCCACGGAACGGGTCAACCGCAACATCAAGCACATGCTTGTCGCGTACTCTGAGAGGCACAAAGATTGGGACTTCTACCTGCCGGAGATCGCGTTCGCTTTTCGTTCGACCGTTAACCGCTCGACTGGGTATGCGCCGTCTTCTCTCAATCTGGGTAGAGAGCTGCTAAATCCGATGGACCGGGTTCTAACGGACAGCAGGAAGACGCCAGTCGCTTAGTCAGCACGAGCTGAATACGCGATGCAGCTGCGCGCTAAAATGACGGAGGCCTTACGCAAGGCTCGCCGCAACCTGAGTACTGCTAGGGCGCAGCAGAAAGCACAGTACGACCGCTCGCACCGAGATGTTCACTACGAAGTGGGCGATCTGGTGCTTCGGCGCCAACACGTTCTGAGCGATGCTAGCAGACAGTTCGCGGCCTCGTTGGCACCGGAATGGATCGGGCCGTTTCGCGTGCGAGAGAAGCTTTCCTCGCTCGTTTACAGGCTCGAGGACTTGCGGTCGAAACCGACAGGCGGACCGGTGCATGTATGCGACTTAAAACGTTACGTGCAGCGAGATGAGTGGGTCTAGGACACAGCCCGACCCAAGCCGCAGTCGGAAAACGAGCGCTGCGATCAGCCGGCGAACTCCGCGTCCCGCTATAACTTGCGCCGTAGGCAGAAATAAAATCTGCCTGCGCGGACTAGAGCGAGGGCGCAGGCCGACACGCAGTCTCGTTAGATGCATGAACGTACAGGCCGCTCATGCCGATCGATGTTACGTAAGGCTTACTTGCGTTAACCCTCATGACTCTCGTGACGGCCGTACAGCTACGCAGCACGCGCTGCGGGAGTTGGCTACATCTGTGTTGACCTTTTTCAGCGCAGATGTTCTGATGAGCCCTGCTTCTTTTCCGACATCGTTCACCACTACCGCCAGCAAGCCACCATCCAGCTTCGGCAACGCGCCGCGCCCATGGCCCGCCGCTACGCCCAGCCCGCGACCTGAAGCCGCCACCCTGCTGCCACCTGGGCGCCCCTGCTACCTGCCACACCGCATCGGAGCTAACCGCCTGCCTAACGCCTGCCGACTGTACGCCGCTGCACCCGCCTACCCAAGAACAAGCTGGTCAAAACACAGAGAGCGCAGCCGTGGCCCTATTACCACCTCAACCCAGGGCGCTCGCCAGCTAACCAGGCATGCCAGGGCAGCCCAACCGGGGCCCTCGCCACTGAAGTCGCCTGACACAGCATCTCAGGGCGGCGCAGCCACGAACCTGCAGCCTCCAAGCCTTCTCGGCCGTTGCCACGGAGGCGTTCAACCACCTTGACCGGAGCGGCGCAGCCGCGCGTGCTCGGAGGACGGCGACAGGTGGCAAGCTAACGTCTGGCATCGGCATCACCATCTCGCGGGTGGCCAAACCTACGGACCAGCTGATCGGTGCGGGCGTGGCGCGGACGGCAACAGGTGTACGGGAGCCGAAGACCTTCGACCCCTGGGTGACGGAGAAGATTAAGTAACGTTGCGCCTGCTTCTCTGTTCGGGGGGCTTCTTAAGGAGGGGAGGATGTGGGATATACAAATATCCTTCATCGCCCCCGCGCCGCGTCACGCGCCGAAAGCGCGCGCCGCCGTGCGTGGGGAGAGGGGGCACCCGGCCACTCTCCTCACTCCCAGCTCGGACGTGACTTCACGCCTACGCCCTGGCGTCTTAGGGACGGGGTCAACAACTCTCCTTGGAGGTAACCGGTTACCCAAGGGGGTGGCCATGTCGTAGGGGTTAAAAAGTGAGCCGCGCGCGGCGGGAAGGGCTCTCTAAGCTTTCTTCTCGCCGCGGTATTACTGCCGTTTTTGCCCAGCCGACGCCCTGCCTGCCCGCGCCTCCCGGACTACCCAACGCCGGTCGACGAAGACTTGGTACGCTACTGGACCTTATATTATCGCATAGAACATTCTTCCGCAGTGTGTTTTGCCTTGCGCTAGGTTAATAAACGGTTTCCTAGCGTACTCTGTTCGTTGCCTACTTCGTCCGAACCCGCCGTGGCTGTGACTTTGCGCCACGGGTTGGGGACACGAGAACGCCCGCGCATAGCTGTCACGGAAGTTCGCCTTCCCGGCCGGCTGCACGTGTAGTGACCCCATAAGTGGTATTTCGTATTAAAAAAAGAAAACACAGTACACAATACGCCCTGATCAATGAAATTCCACCCTTGCAGAGTGAATAGAGCACATGGAATTAGCTTGTTATAAGGCAGAAAGGAAAGACAAAACAAATTCACTGAACGCACAAAAGTTACAAAACTGCATACACAATTGTAGTAGAGTGAGGCTGGAGAGAACAATCGTAATTACCATCCACTCGCCCTATGGCAAGAAGGTTATATTAAAACTCCCTATGGAAACAACTTGAGTGCATATACAATTACAACGGCTAAACCAAACATGGTCACAAGGAGAAAGGACTTAACGGAAAGGAAAGTAGATTGAGAACAAAAAAAAGCCTAAAAACAGGCCTCAAATGAAGTAGTCCAATTGCGGCTCGTCACTGACGAAGCCAAATGCAATATTTTCATGTGTGTTGTTCGCTTTTTTTGCTTCTCTTTAGCGAATATTTTGTGCACACGCTAAATGAGTGCTTGAAGACCATAGTACATGACTGAACATTAACTGTATAAGCGTGAAATTTCCCCAGAAATGCACAGGTGAGGTCGACTGGACTCCTGTACTCTTGTTTACGCCGCTGTGTACAAACTGCTACTGCTCGCTTGCATGGGATAATACACGAGCTGCGCATCACTTATCTTAATTAATCTCACTGTTGTACCGGTTGTACTCTTGCTTATTTACAAAGTTCGACAACTCTGTAGGAAGCGCCGATGCGACTGCGCGCCTGGGAAACACTTGGTAGCCTGGTTGCTGAATGGCGTAGGACCGGCGCTTCTCGGTAATCTTTCCTTTCTCCGATAAGAAGAGTAGCTCATTTTGAATCAGTTTACGCAGAAACATATTCGGTGACCATTCGCATTCATTAAAGCGGCCTTATTTTTCACCCAGAAGCGGCGGCAGTGATTGTTGCCAGCTGCCCAAAACACTGAGCGGCAGTCTGAGTTCCACCGGCGCTTCCCGTTCAGCGCATGCGCGTCCTGTAAAGGAACCGACAGTCGATTTCAGATCACTTTTGGTAAAACTACACTCGCTGTCCATTTGGGTTCGCTGAAACTAGAGAATTCGCGCTCCAGAATCGCCGAAATTCAGTACACACACCCTGTGGACTCATCAGTCCTACCTCGGAAGGGGGTCGTCATCTGCAAAGCGGGAGTAGCTGTTCAAGTGTGCGCATTATTTTTATTTGCATATGAATTAAAACATGATTTCATTAAAAGGCGCTATCAAGGAAATAAAACGGAGGTTTTTAATTCCCAAAACAAAATTTCTGAATGTCGGAGAACTGCTGTTCAGGCTACGCACTCGCCTTGCCGGACCAAGTGGAGTTAGCCCAGCAAACTCACTACGAGGAAAGTATGTTCTGAAGCGAGTGTCACTAAAGCTCATCGTGTGCCAGTGCGCAAATGACACTTTAAGCGAATGCCACTTCCTACGAAACACAAAACATCTTACAAACTTCTCGGAACAGCTCCAAATGACTACAAACGTCTTGCGCTGCGTTCAAACGTCTCAAAGATGTCGACAGGAAGTTTCCTCTGCGACGTCTCTTATACATCTACAGTAAGACGTTTGCTGTGAAACTTCTGTGAAACATCTGTAGTCAGATGTTTTCTAGACGTTTCTAACATGTGGAACTTAAGACCACGTCAAGGAGACGCGCTATAGCAATCAGCAGAGAATTGCCGCCGTGGATTAAACATGCTGTAAATCACGGCACATAAATTAGATGGTTCTCCTGCTTGACGTTTCGAAGAGCAGGCGCGCCGGTGCAAAGACCGCTCTTTGTACTCGAACACTGAAAGCGCGTTTTCTCCTACGGAGCCCGAATCACGTTCCACATCGAGTATTTTGTTCGCCAGTTTATTAAACCTAGGAAACGTAGCGCTTGACAGTCCCTAGGCACAAAAAGTGGTCGTTCGCAGGTATTCGCCTCGGTATTTGTGCATTTAGCAATGGCTCAGCAAGGCGGTCTGGTCGGCGACAGCCAACTGAAGCGATTGTGCAGGACTCGCCTGCGTTTACGGCCGTCGGCTTAGACGTGCACATTTAGCCTCGGCGGCTACGACGCCGTGCGAAGCGCTGTGCGGCGACTTAATTTTAAGCATAGTGATTTTGCCGTGGTGTACGTCGGAGGTAATCACCTCACGAACCCTAATGCCACTCCGCAAGCGATTTGCGATAACATCAAGGTAGGTGCGTGGTTGCTCAACGCTTTCAATTTCGGTTCATTTCTGTACGGAATTCTCATATATTTCACGTCACAGGCCCTTGTCCTGCACCTGCTGCGCGTCGTGTTCGTGGCGAAGGTCTTGCCGCGGTGTTTTGCCACGACGGACTCCCGAGGCAAGCCGTCGCGTGCTTCACCGCAAGCTGACGGCTGCACTTGAGCGGATGCGGTGTGCAGGCACCTTGAACCCAGACGTGAGTACCGATTCATGCTTGCCTTAACTGTTGTGCGCCTTTTAGCTAGAGGAAGGCGAGTGCAGTCAGCAAGCCTGCCGAGCGCTGGAGCGGTGTGCCGAGGAACAAAAAAGTGAAATATGGCTCAGCGCAGTTCACAGGACAAATAGTATGCCAACATGCCTTCGGTCTGGCGCCAGCATAATATAGCTACTTTCATTTTCGCCCCGCCGCGGTGGCTCAGTGGTTGCGGCGCTCGGCTGCTGACCCGAAAGACGCTGGTTCGATCCCCGCCACGTCGGCCGAATTTCGATGTAGGCGAAATTCTAGATCTACTGTGCGATGTCAGTGCACGTTAAAGAACCCCAGGTGGTCGAAATTTCCGGAGCCCTTCACTACGGCGTCCCTCATAGCCTGAGTCGCTTTGGGACGTTAAACCCCAATAAACCAAACTAAACCAAACTTTCACTTTCTTTGTGTCATAGGGTGGCGTTCTAGCGCTTTAAACAGGCGTGCTGACGACTGTACAAGGATGATGAGACAAATGCAGTGGTGCAGTGTTTGCGTAGGGAAAGAAACAGTCGGGGAGAAAAAGTTTAACGCCTCCTCAGTTAACGGCAAGTTTAACGGCATCCCTCACAGCCTGAGTTGCTGTGGGACGTTAAACCAACATAAATCCGGACCCAAAATGACCTTCGCCCCACCGCGGTAGCTTAGTGGTTACGGCGCTCGGCTGCTTTCCCGAAAGACGCGGGATCGATCCCGGCCGCGGCGGCTGAATTTCGATGGAGGCGAAATTCTTGAGGCCCGTGTACTGTGCGATGTCAGTGCACGTTAAAGAACCCCAGGTGGTCCAAATTTCCGGAGCCCTACACTGCGGCGTCCCTCATAGCCTGAGCTGCTTTGGGACGTTAAACCCCAATAAAGGAAACCAACCAAAATGACCCTCCTTGCTCCCTTATGCCTACCAAGACGATAATAGAAGGCGCCGACCGAAAGAAAGAATGGCATGACGTTTCGGCTCCCCCACGGGAGCCTTGTTCACAATGAGGCATAACATAGCTGGGTCGATCACAAAATGAACAAGGGAGGGGAAAACCTCAGGTTGCTAGAGCCAACGTTTCGACAAGGGGACTTGTCTTCGTCTGGGCAAAGCGTTCATCATCGGCAGGGATTATATAGGGCCTTCGCTCCGAGGAGGAAGGCCCCGGGGGTGGGGAAGGAAAGTGGTGTGGGAGGGGATGCGTGTCAGGAAGGGGAGGGAGGTGAATCATCATTCGCTAGGCTGCAATAGTGCAACAACCTATATCCGTGGGGTGTGTAATGAACAAAAGGCTTTGAAGGGGCTGCGACGGGGGGGGGGGAGGCGCTGGGTGAACCTGCAAAACTCATATAAAAGGATTAGTCAGCGTGGTACAGGGAAATGAGAAAAAAAAAGGGCTGGGCACCAGAAGGAGAAAGGAAGGGGGGCATTTCCAAGGAAGGACAAGGCAGGGGGGGGGGGGGGGGGGGGGGAATGGCTCGTGTTCAGAGAAAGTCAAAAAGTGGGGGCGGAGGGGAGGGGTAACAGGGAGTGTCATGGTTTCCGAGAACTGGTAGCAGGGGATTAGGAGATAAGAGAGAAAGAGAAGAGAAAAAAAAAGAAAAAAAAGTGAACAAGAGGGAGAGGTTGACAAGGCCGGAAATGTGGTGGAAGATATGACGTGGGAAGGGATGCAAGGAGCGACAATATACTTATGTGAGGTTCTAGGAAATAGTCTGACCACGTGCAAGACATTTGTTAATTTAAAATTATGCTGACCCTGGAATGTACCTGAGAGATTCCAGGTTTCCTCTGGACATGTTAATCCCTGTTGGTTGCAGTGTTTTAAATTTGTGGATTAGGAATGCTTCTCTGTATTTTCTGTCCCTAGTCGATTTGAAGCCTGACTGAAGAATGAACAATTTGAGTTCGTCGAATTTGTGATGGCGTTGATTAAAATGGGTCGACACTGCCTTCTGTTCATTCCGTGTTGTGTCAGCCCGGTGCCCGTTTAATCTGGCACTCATTGTTTGTCCGGTTTCTCCGATATATTGTTTCTGGCAGTAGGAGCACTGGAGCATGTAGATAATATTGGACGATGTGCAGTCAAAACTGGTCTTTATATCGAAACTGAAATCGCTCGCCGTACTTTTAACCGTAGTGTCCCTTTGTAAATGTTTGCATGTCTTGCATCTAGGCCGAGAGCATGAAGTTACTGTCGGTGGTGGTTTCTTACCGAGCCTAGCATGCACCAGGATGTCCCTCAGGTTTGTGTTGCGTCTGTATGTTACCCTTGGTGCGTCGGGAAATATTTTCTTGAGACGGTCGTTACCAGTTAAAATGGGGTGGTATTTCCGCAGGATATTGTTTATGTTTGGAAGCGCGTTTGAGTATTTCGTTATAAGTGCAGGAGGTCGTTGACTGTTAGCTTTTGTTCGTTTTTTAAGAACTACATCTCGTTTCAAAGTGGTTGCTCGTTGGAACGCATTATTAAGGGTTGTCTGTGGATGGTTTCTGGTGATTAGTGTGTTTTTTAGCGAGTGGAGGTGTTTCAGGTAGTCATCGTCGTCGCTACATATTCTTCTTAGTCTCGTTGCCTGTCCTACGAATATACCTTGTTTGCAGTGTCTTGGATGATGGCTAGTGTAATCTAGGTATTGTTGTCGGTCAGTAGGCTTCCTGTAAAGTGTGGTTTTGAGCTTGCTATTTTCTAAATGGACAGTGCTGTCAAGGAAATTGACTTGCGTTTTCGAGGAGTTGAAGGTGAATTTAATGCTGGAGTGGAATGAATTGAAATGTGTGACGAATGCCTTCAGGGTCTCAGCCCCATGCTCCCATATCATGAAAATATCGTCTATGTACCGCAGGTATATGAGTGGTTTTTTTAGAAATGAATTTAGAAGTTTAGATTCTAGTAGCCCCATAAAAATGTTCGCGTAGGTGGGTGCGAAGGGAGTGCCCATGCTTGTTCCAAATACTTGAAGGTAGTAAGAAGAATTGAATTCAAAGTAGTTGAGTGTTAGTACCAATTCAAGTAGCGTGAGGTACACTTCAGTTTCGTGCGGGTGAGGACTTTGAGTTAGAATTTTTAAGAGTGCGTCGATACCTTCATTAATGGGAATATTTGTGTACAAAGCGGCGACGTCAAGTGTGACAAGTATGCTATCTGCTGGGATAATGGAAGCGTCATTCAGAGACTCTATTATGCGGAGAAAGTGCGGTGTATCCTCGACAAAGGAAGGGAGGTGGGTGGGAATATCTGCAAGATAGTTGTTCAGGAAAATTGATAAGTTCTCTGTGGGCGTGTTATTGTTTGAAACGATAGGTCTGCCGGGGATATCTGCGGTAAACAAGTCTTCTGCGGAAACCTTATGGATTTTGGGAAGTAGGTAAAAGCGTCCTGCTTGTTTGTTCAGCGGATTTAAGAAGTGGTAATCGGACTGCGTGATTAGTTCTCTTGATAGTAAGTTTGCCAGTTTGTTCAGAATCAATTTGCAGAACTCTGAAGTGGGATCTGAATCTAATTTCCTATAATGACAAGGGTTGTTAAGTTGCCTAAAAGCTTCTTTTTTGTATTTTTCGGCTGGCAGGATAACTATGCTACCTCCTTTGTCTGCAGGTTTAATGACTATATCGGTTCTAGAAGCTAAGTGGTTCAGAGTAGCCTGTTCCGTTGGGGTAACGTTTCTGCGTTTTCGAGCTTGCTTTGTTTGGTCTATAATTTCTTTCGAGACAGATTTAATGTACAAGTCTAATTCGGGACTCTGCTGCGCTTCCGGCGTCCACGTGCTTTCGGCTTTGAGAGGGATGGGATTAAGGCTGGTTACTGCAGTAGGGTGAGCACGTGTTGACCACGTGTTACAGGAAAGAGCTAGGTTAGTAATTGGGGTGTTTGCTTTTTCGGCAAAGAATTCCTTAATTCGCAATCTTCGCGCAAATTCTGTGAGGTCTCTGTGAAGTTCATACTCGTTAAAATTATTGTTAGTTGGACAAAATGTAAGGCCATGCTTCAGAATCCGTTTGTCGCTATCACTAAGAGATTTGGAAATATCGACAATGTTGCTGTCAGTGTCCTGCGGCGGAAAATGCGTAGCTTTTGTCTGTATCGAAATTGGAGGGCGGTTGTGAAACTGTCCAGATGTATTCGTATCTAGCGGAAATTTATCTCTAATTTGTTTATGCTGTTGTTTATCGTGCAGCTTGCGTTCCTTTCTGGCTACAAAATCTGCTAGTGCCTGGCTTTCGCCCGAATTTAGTTCTATCCTACTAAGTTGATCATCGAGGGAATTTAACTGCTCTTGACAATGTTCTTTTAAAATAGCTATGAATGAAAGGGATGCGTCATTTGAAACCTTTTCCCATCGAGCGAGGAGTTCAGGCCTGAGCGCACCGAGGGAGCACCTAACATTAACTCGAAGTCCTTTGGGTATTGTCCTGTGCTGCGAGTAGGATTTGTAAGTGTGTAGGTGGAATCGGTAGTTAGTTTGTTTAGTGGCTAGTTTTCTGGCGACCAGGAAAATTCGTCTTTTGGGTTCGGGGCGATTGGTGCTGCCAGATGTGAGTCATCTGCGCTTGTGCCGAGTGGACCTCTTGACGGGTGTTGTGTGTTTAGGGGACTTCTGTTTGGGGGTGGTATCGGTGTCGAGGTCCGCGTCGGTGACAATCTGGGTGCTAGTGTGCGTCACTAATCGCTTAGGTGTCTGTGTGAAGTGGTGGCTTTGTTGTTTAGTGGCTACTTTCGGTGTGATTCCTACGTGCTGTTCCGCTGGTGTGGGATCCACGGTTACCGTCTGTGTGCCAGCGTCGCGAGTCTCTGGAGTGAACTGTGTGGAGGTGTCCTGGGTCCTAGCGGGGGCAGGCTGTGTTCGTTCAGGGGTGTTGTCGCTTTTGTGGGTGGTCTGTTGTTGAGTGTTGGCCAGAGTGGGAGAGGGAGCATGAGTGGGCTGTAGCGTCCGCCTAAATGTGTTTCTCAGCCGGTACTTTATGTTGTCTGCCATTACTTGGACGCCAAAAAAAATTAGGGTGAAGTCCATCTCTGGCCAGGAGTGCATCGGGGTCATGATGGATCTGAGCGTGGTGGATGATTTCAACGTCTTTTTGGTAATGTTCCATGTCCAGCAAAAAATTGTTGAGCTTAAACGAGTCCTGTGCGTGAGCTGCGAGTTGGCGGAATTGTGGCATGTGTCTGTGGTGCAAGTTGACTACCCTAGGAAGCACGGTTGTCAAGTGCAGTTTCGTGTTTGGTCTGTTGGCATGGACCTCGTGTACCAGTGTATTCATGGCCTCAATGGTCTGTTCCGCACTGCTGTGTTTCAGGTCATTAGTCCCGCAGTGAATGATGAAGTGCGTGATGTTCTGTGGTGCAGCGGCTATCAGTTTCCTTATGTCATTGGTTTTGGCGCCGCTCTGAAACCTAATGTATGGTGCATGTTCTCCGGGAGGAAACTGATTGTGGATGTGCTTGTATTGACTATCACCTATCAACGCTACATGTGCCAATGAAAGAAGGGGGAGAGGCTTACCTTGTTCCGTCATCTTCCGTTGACTGAAGTCCATGGTAGAGAGAGGGTGCGGTAGATGGTCCTTGGCGATCACAAAATGAACAAGGGAGGGGAAAACCTCAGGTTGCTAGAGCCAACGTTTCGACAAGGGGACAGTGGACTTGTCTTCGACTGGGCAAAGCGTTCATCATCGGCAGGGATTATATAGGGCCTTCGCTCCGAGGAGGAAGGCCCCGGGGCCTTCCTCCTCGGAGCGCTTTGATGAACGCTTTGCCCCCCTTCCTTTCTCCTTCCGGTGCCAGCCCTTTTTTTTTTCTCATTTCCCTGTACCACGCTGACTAATCCTTTTATCTGAGTTTTGCAGGTTCACCCAGCGCCCCCCCCCCCCCCCCCGTCGCAGCCCCTTCAAAGCCTTTTGTTCATTACACACCCCACGGATATAGGTTGTTGCACTATTGCAGCCTAGCGAATGATGATTCACCTCCCTCCCTTTCCTGACACGCATCCCCTCCTACACCACTTTCCTTCCCCACCCCCGGGGCCTTCCTCCTCGGAGCGAAGGCCCTATATAATCCCTGCCGATGATGAACGCTTTGCCCAGACGAAGACAAGTCCCCTTGTCGAAACGTTGGCTCTAGCAACCTGAGGTTTTCCCCTCCCTTGTTCATTTTGTGATCGCCAAGGACCATCTACCGCACCCTCTCTCTACCATGGACTTCAGTCAACGGAAGATGACGGAACAAGGTAAGCCTCTCCCCCTTCTTTCATTGGCACATGTAGCGTTGATAGGTGATAGTCAATACAAGCACATCCAGAATCAGTTTCCTCCCGGAGAACATGCACCATACATTAGGTTTCAGAGCGGCGCCAAAACCAATGACATAAGGAAACTGATAGCCGCTGCACCACAGAACATCACGCACTTCATCATTCACTGCGGGACTAATGACCTGAAACACAGCAGTGCGGAACAGACCATTGAGGCCATGAATACACTGGTACACGAGGTCCATGCCAACAGACCAAACACGAAACTGCACTTGACAACCGTGCTTCCTAGGGTAGTCAACTTGCACCACAGACAAATGCCACAATTCCGCCAACTCGCAGCTCACGCACAGGACTCGTTTAAGCTCAACAATTTTTTGCTGGACATGGAACATTACCAAAAAGACGTTGAAATCATCCACCACGCTCAGATCCATCATGACCCCGATGCACTTCTGGCCAGAGATGGACTTCACCCTAATTTTTTTTGGCGTCCAAGTAATGGCAGACAACATAAAGTACCGGCTGAGAAACACATTTAGGCGGACGCTACAGCCCACTCATGCTCCCTCTCCCACTCTGGCCAACACTCAACAACAGACCACCCACAAAAGCGACAACACCCCTGAACGAACACAGCCTGCCCCCGCTAGGACCCAGGACACCTCCACACAGTTCACTCCAGAGACTCGCGACGCTGGCACACAGACGGTAACCGTGGATCCCACACCAGCGGAACAGCACGTAGGAATCACACCGAAAGTAGCCACTAAACAACAAAGCCACCACTTCACACAGACACCTAAGCGATTAGTGACGCACACTAGCACCCAGATTGTCACCGACGCGGACCTCGACACCGATACCACCCCCAAACAGAAGTCCCCTAAACACACAACACCCGTCAAGAGGTCCACTCGGCACAAGAGCAGATGACTCACATCTGGCAGCACCAATCGCCCCGAACCCAAAAGACGAATTTTCCTGGTCGCCAGAAAACTAGCCACTAAACAAACTAACTACCGATTCCACCTACACACTTACAAATCCTACTCGCAGCACAGGACAATACCCAAAGGACTTCGAGTTAATGTTAGGTGCTCCCTCGGTGCGCTCAGGCCTGAACTCCTCGCTCGATGGGAAAAGGTTTCAAATGACGCATCCCTTTCATTCATAGCTATTTTAAAAGAACATTGTCAAGAGCAGTTAAATTCCCTCGATGATCAACTTAGTAGGATAGAACTAAATTCGGGCGAAAGCCAGGCACTAGCAGATTTTGTAGCCAGAAAGGAACGCAAGCTGCACGATAAACAACAGCATAAACAAATTAGAGATAAATTTCCGCTAGATACGAATACATCTGGACAGTTTCACAACCGCCCTCCAATTTCGATACAGACAAAAGCTACGCATTTTCCGCCGCAGGACACTGACAGCAACATTGTCGATATTTCCAAATCTCTTAGTGATAGCGACAAACGGATTCTGAAGCATGGCCTTACATTTTGTCCAACTAACAATAATTTTAACGAGTATGAACTTCACAGAGACCTCACAGAATTTGCGCGAAGATTGCGAATTAAGGAATTCTTTGCCGAAAAAGCAAACACCCCAATTACTAACCTAGCTCTTTCCTGTAACACGTGGTCAACACGTGCTCACCCTACTGCAGTAACCAGCCTTAATCCCATCCCTCTCAAAGCCGAAAGCACGTGGACGCCGGAAGCGCAGCAGAGTCCCGAATTAGACTTGTACATTAAATCTGTCTCGAAAGAAATTATAGACCAAACAAAGCAAGCTCGAAAACGCAGAAACGTTACCCCAACGGAACAGGCTACTCTGAACCACTTAGCTTCTAGAACCGATATAGTCATTAAACCTGCAGACAAAGGAGGTAGCATAGTTATCCTGCCAGCCGAAAAATACAAAAAAGAAGCTTTTAGGCAACTTAACAACCCTTGTCATTATAGGAAATTAGATTCAGATCCCACTTCAGAGTTCTGCAAATTGATTCTGAACAAACTGGCAAACTTACTATCAAGAGAACTAATCACGCAGTCCGATTACCACTTCTTAAATCCGCTGAACAAACAAGCAGGACGCTTTTACCTACTTCCCAAAATCCATAAGGTTTCCGCAGAAGACTTGTTTACCGCAGATATCCCCGGCAGACCTATCGTTTCAAACAATAACACGCCCACAGAGAACTTATCAATTTTCCTGAACAACTATCTTGCAGATATTCCCACCCACCTCCCTTCCTTTGTCGAGGATACACCGCACTTTCTCCGCATAATAGAGTCTCTGAATGACGCTTCCATTATCCCAGCAGATAGCATACTTGTCACACTTGACGTCGCCGCTTTGTACACAAATATTCCCATTAATGAAGGTATCGACGCACTCTTAAAAATTCTAACTCAAAGTCCTCACCCGCACGAAACTGAAGTGTACCTCACGCTACTTGAATTGGTACTAACACTCAACTACTTTGAATTCAATTCTTCTTACTACCTTCAAGTATTTGGAACAAGCATGGGCACTCCCTTCGCACCCACCTACGCGAACATTTTTATGGGGCTACTAGAATCTAAACTTCTAAATTCATTTCTAAAAAAACCACTCATATACCTGCGGTACATAGACGATATTTTCATGATATGGGAGCATGGGGCTGAGACCCTGAAGGCATTCGTCACACATTTCAATTCATTCCACTCCAGCATTAAATTCACCTTCAACTCCTAAAAAACGCAAGTCAATTTCCTTGACACCACTGTCCATTTAGAAAATAGCAAGCTCAAAACCACACTTTACAGGAAGCCTACTGACCGACAACAATACCTAGATTTCACTAGCCATCATCCAAGACACTGCAAACAAGGTATATTCGTAGGACAGGCAACGAGACTAAGAAGAATATGTAGCGACGACGATGACTACCTGAAACACCTCCACTCGCTAAAAAACACACTAATCACCAGAAACCATCCACAGACAACCCTTAATAATGCGTTCCAACGAGCAACCACTTTGAAACGAGATGTAGTTCTTAAAAAACGAACAAAAGCTAACAGTCAACGACCTCCTGCACTTATAACGAAATACTCAAACGCGCTTCCAAACATAAACAATATCCTGCGGAAATACCACCCCATTTTAACTGGTAACGATCGTCTCAAGAAAATATTTCCCGACGCACCAAGGGTAACCTACAGACGCAACACAAACCTGAGGGACATCCTGGTGCATGCTAGGCTCGGTAAGAAACCACCACCGACAGTAACTTCATGCTCTCGGCCTAGATGCAAGACATGCAAACATTTACAAAGGGACACTACGGTTAAAAGTACGGCGAGCGATTTCAGTTTCGATATAAAGACCAGTTTTGACTGCACATCGTCCAATATTATCTACATGCTCCAGTGCTCCTACTGCCAGAAACAATATATCGGAGAAACCGGACAAACATTGAGTGCCAGATTAAACGGGCACCGGGCTGACACAACACGGAATGAACAGAAGGCAGTGTCGACCCATTTTAATCAACGCCATCACAAATTCGACGAACTCAAATTGTTCATTCTTCAGTCAGGCTTCAAATCGACTAGGGACAGAAAATACAGAGAAGCATTCCTAATCCACAAATTTAAAACACTGCAACCAACAGGGATTAACATGTCCAGAGGAAACCTGGAATCTCTCAGGTGCATTCCAGGGTCAGCATAATTTTAAATTAACAAATGTTTTGCACGTGGTCAGACTATTTCCTAGAACCTCACATAAGTATATTGTCGCTCCTTGCACCCTTCCCACGTCATATCTTCCACCACATTTCCGGCCTTGTCACCCTCTCTCTTTGTTCACTTTTTTTTTCTTTTTTTTTCTCTTCTTTTTCTCCTAATCCCCTGCTACCAGTTCTCGGAAACCATGACACTCCTGTTACCTCCTCCGCCCCCACTTTTTGACTTTCTCTGAACACGAGCCATTTCACCCCCCCCCCCCCTGCCTTGTCCTTCCTTGGAAATGCCCCCCTTCCTTTCTCCTTCTGGTGCCAGCCCTTTTTTTTTTCTCATTTCCCTGTACCACGCTGACTAATCCTTTTATCTGAGTTTTGCAGGTTCACCCAGCGCCTCCCCCCCCCCCCCCCCCCGTCGCAGCCCCTTCAAAGCCTTTTGTTCATTACACACCCCACGGATATAGGTTGTTGCACTATTGCAGCCTAGCGAATGATGATTCCCCTCCCTCCCCTTCCTGACACGCATCCCCTCCCACACCACTTTCCTTCCCCACCCCCGGGGCCTTCCTCCTCGGAGCGAAGGCCCTATATAATCCCTGCCGATGATGAACGCTTTGCCCAGACGAAGACAAGTCCCCTTGTCGAAACGTTGGCTCTAGCAACCTGAGGTTTTCCCCTCCCTTGTTCATTTTGTGATCGCCGAGGACCATCTACCGCACCCTCTCTCTACCATAGCTGGGTCGGTTATTTATACACGGCGCATGAGTGAACCCAGGCACCTGGCGTAGATTGGGGACAAGTTTGCATCATTCCGATTAAGCGTATGCGCTGTCGTGTAAATAATCAGCGATTCCACATAGAGCCGTGATTTCTTGTCCCTTTATTTTGTGATCAGCAAGCCCATTTTGATCTTGCGCGTCGGTTTCTGACGTCACCCTGGTGTTCATGCATCCTTCGCTCAAAGTCACCCGACTCGCCGATGTACACATATGGGCAGTAAGCACATGGGATCGAATACACAACACCTGGTAACTTTTCCTTCTTCAGCTTGTCTTTGATTTGCACAAGACGACTCCTCAGTTTTCGAGCTGTGTCACGGATCCCCCCAGGACACTCGGGCCGAAAGAATGGACTAGGCGACTGGTGTACCCACACACACGCACATTTAATACACCTATGCGACACAAACACTAGCACACGAAACTAACAAAACTAGCACAAAACACAAAGACTATCAATACACATGGCCCGGGAACAACCAGTCTACTAGCGTTCACTGTTCGTACTCACGGTTCAGTGCTGAAGAAGCATTATAGGTCCAGTCAGTGGCATCTCGGTAGCCGGCGTCGAGGTGGCGTTCGAAGTGATTGGGCTGACGTCACTGGCAGCGTTATTGGTGGTGTCGTTCGAGCTCCCCTGGCCATAGCAGGTGATTAAGTCAGCTGCCGGAATGGGTTCAGGAACGGCAGGAAGTCTACCGTGCGACGCCGTAGAACTCGAGAAGCAGTAGCCGGCGTTGCTGTCTTCCAATCGGGGTGTTCGTGACCCACCTCGCGCTTTTATGTTGTTGTTGTTGTCCTCTAAATAATGGCACGTACCCACTGCGGGGGATTGGCCAAGACAAAGGCGGCGACTGATAGGTGCTCAGAATGTTAAACAAGAAAATAATGATGGATTAAAAACAATAATTATAATGACAATAATTGAATTTAGGAAATAAATGAAAGAAAATCAGATGTGCAATTGAAATAAGCTAAACAAATACTTTGAGATAGGTGACTGAAATTGAGAACGGGGCTGAAAGTTCCATGTTTCGGAAAGCTTTCGGCGCAGAGAAATATTGATCATGAGAAAGAACAGAGCTTAAGGCGGCAGCCGTTTAGTGTCTGTAAGGAAGTTCTGCATGGCGGAGAGCACATTCCAATTACTGTGCCCAAGGGAGGAAGCCCCAAGAGACAGAACAACCCCAGCTGACAGCGTTAGACCTAGCTGTCGTAACGGATGTTCTAGCAGGCGGCTCCGTAAAGAGGAGAAACTGCGGCAGGTCAGCAAGAAATGATCTATCGTTTCATGTTCTCCGCAGAACGGGCGCAATGGGGACACCGCCAGACCAGATCTGTAAAGGTACACTCTAAGTTTAAGTGGGGCACGCGACAACGTAGACGCGTGAAGGAAACCTCAAGCTTGCGTGATCGCCATCCTTTACTGCTCCATGGGTAAAGGAGATGCCGGAATTCGGTAGAGGACGTCAGAGCTGATGCTGCGAATTCTTTCAAGAGCAGATACCTGCGAAATCTGGCCGCAGTAATATATGCGCTGGGTGGAAGCACAGATACGACTGGGCCTTGAAGAGATGCCTTCGCCAGGGTATCAGCAACCTCATTTATATGGATTCCTCTGTGCCCAGGCACCCAGACCAACCGTAACGAACACACGTGGGGAGGAATCAAGCATTTGAATAAGTGTAGAGCCTGAGATGTTGTAGGCGCGTTGAGAGAGGAACACAACGATAATGAATCCGTCATAATTATGACAGAAGACAAAGAGCTGTTTAATTTGCGCAAGGCCAAGACTACTGCTAGAAATTCGGCCAAATAAGTAGGGGTGTAATCGGGAAGGCGGAGAGAGAATGACCAGTCAAGGGAGATGGAGAAAATGCCAACACCGGCCTTTTCTTCACACTGTGAGGCGTCTGTCGCTATGAGCACATGAGATTTAAAACGCAGCAAATAATCCTGTAACAAACCGCTCAGTAAATGAAAAGGCATTAACTTTGCATGTTTAGGAAAGATGTCATCGAAGACAATCTGGATAGATGAAGAATTGGCGCATAGCGGAGGATTGCACAAAACAAATCTGAGGGGTGCGGAAACGAGACCAGGTTTCGTTGAAAAATGGCCGAGGCTGACGAAGGAAGATCAAATTGGCGGCATGAAGCGACGAATCACACATTTTTAGAAACGTTTTCACCTTTAAGAGCCGAAATCTTGAAGGCAATGATGGAATACGCGCTTCCAGGTACAAAACGGAATTCGCCAGAAATTTTGGAAGGCCCAAACAGAGACGCAACGCCTCCCGCTCCAAGGGAATCAAGGGGCGAAGTTTATATGCTGGCGCACCAGAGAATAAAGCACAGCCGAACACTAAGACAGGACGGACGTACATTCTATACATCATAAGAAGCGTGTGCCTTCTCATGCCAGAACGAACATTGCTCAGCCTGCGCAGCATACCGACTTCTCGGACTCCTTTCGCAGTGATGTGCTCTATATGGGCCCGCCAGGAAAGAGAAGGATCATAAATTACTCCGAGGTATTTGATACTTTGCACTTGAGGAATTACATGGTTCTGATAAACAATAGAGATATTAACTGGATGAGAGAGCGGAAAAACAAATAAAGCACATTTATTGACATTAAGGGACAGATTAATGACCCCTAACCATTGGTCCAGGACATTCAAGTAGGACTGTAAGGACTGGTACAAAGAGGAAATGTCGTTCTCTGAAGCAAAAAAGGCGATGTCATCAGCATACACATAGATGGACACCTTGGTACTGCACGGAATAATGCCGAGTAAGATGTTGAAAAGTACAGGGGAGAGGACCGCCCCTTGGGGCACTCCTCTCGCTTGTCGAAACCTGCTTGATGAAATACCGTTCTGGAAGCAGTAAAATTCCCTGTCAGCAAGAAATTCAGCAACCCAAGCCACAAAGTATCTCGGAAGTCCTACTGCCTGTAGTATTTGCAAAAGCGTCCTGTGCTCAACGCTGTCATAAGCCTTAGAAACATCTAAAGCAACAAGCGCTGCGTATTGGTTTCGGCGACGAGCTAACTGTATGCGGCTCTCCAGATCAGTATGGGCACACCATATAGAGCATCCTGGCCTGAAACCTATCTGGCAAGGGTTCAACAACCCAGTCTCTGAAATAACGGACATTATTCTACCATGCAACACCCTCTCAATTAAATTTACGAGATTCGAAGTTAAAGAAATTGGCCTTATATTGTCTAACACATAACCATCTCCCAGCTTTTTAAGCAAAGGGATGATCTTTGCTAGACGCCATTCAGTTGGAATCCATGGCCCCTTATGAGAGTAATTTATAAGTGCCAGTAAGTCGGTGGGAGATTCCTCGAACAAAATTTTAATCGTAGAAGAAGTGACACTATCAGGGCCAGGGGCCGCGGGTGGAAGGCAGGATACAGTGTTCGAGAGCTCAGTGAGGGTGACCTCCTCGAAATCGTCCAATGTGGCAAGAAATCTCGGAGGAGAAGGAAGAAGAGCTGTAAACCGACGCTCGAGCTGTAAACCGACGCTCAAGGCCTCTGCCTATCTCTTCTAGAGACTGAGCAAGTTCAGTCGGAGACTGAACTATGGAGACAGCGTTCATGGTGGTCGAGATTAGTTTTCTGGATTTTAGGTAATTGAATAAAGCACGCCTATTACCTGATTTCGAAAGGAATTCGTAGTGTTCAGTATCGTACAACTCCTTTGCACGAGATACGGTGCGCTTAAACGTCAGATGTATTCATCAGATGTATTCATTAAGAGACAGAGAGGGCAGTGCCATTTCCAAAGTAGGCACAGAGTTCTACACAAATTTATATAGTAGCCAATGCAATCAGGAGAATAATGAAAGGTAGTAGTGGACAGCACTGACATCCCGCCAGTAACGAACGAGGAAGTGAAGGAAGCCTTAGGAGCAATGCAAAGGGGGAAATCAGCTGGTGAGCATCAGGTCCATATATGCTGGGAAGGTCAGAGGGGAGATGGTGCTAGAAAAACTGGCCACCCTGTTTGGGTGAAACCGACTTTACCGTATTAAAATTTTTACACCTCGAGTATGCTCCTGAAAGATTGGGTGAAACGTGATTTTCCCCCAATTTCTGAACTACAATGCCCTTCAGTTGGGGCGGCAAAGAGGGGCAACAGACAACGAAGAAAACAATCTAACATTATGGAAGTTGGCAGCCGTACTGGATCTACTCTAGAAGTGCTTGCTGAGTTAGTCATCCAATGACTACCGACATCTTGATTTCCGTGACCACAGTGTAAGAACATATTAAGGTGCTCACACTGCGCCCGGCGGAACGGCCACACCTTGTTCGCTGCTCCTTGCGCTTCTATCGAACGCAGACAGATGGCACCATAAGATGGAGGCTTGTCTAGTCGCCGAGCAGCGGCAGCTATAATGCAGGTGCTGAGCGATCGTTTGGTGCCGCGGCGTGTAGTATGTGCGCTTTCTTAAGTGCGGCAAGGCACCGAAGGATTGAAACTGCTGTTGACACCAAATAATTTTGGGCAACTTCGTGTTCTACTTGCTGGGACTGCATGAATGGGTGGGTGGAACAGCAGCGAGGACGATGCCGTGCGATCCTTCCGAGCTCGTTAACGAAATGCGTTCACTGCAAAGTTTTTCTCATCCATCCATACGAATGCTCAGAGCATATATAATGACTATACTGACTCCTAAAATATTGTCATGAAGTTGCGAGGACGGGAACGGGTTTATTTACAAGTCGGGATTGGGGACGTCAGTGGACGGTCAGCGTCAGGCGGGCGGCACCACAGTCTCGCAGACTGTCGTTTTCTAGGAGGCTTTCTTGAATTTGCCTCTTTTGTCAGATTGGGACATCTGGGAAAAATACTGGGCACAGCATCCGCCAAAAGGATCGCTTTCTTGGGAGCATTTAAAAGTGCCTTGCCATTAAACTTGGCGTAGTACGATTTTATGGTGTAAGCTCGGGAAAGTGCTTCGCGCAGACGTGGTCACTAGATCAATTATCCTACCTGCTCTGGGCAGATGGGATATTTCCTATCCTCGCCTAGCACCAAAGTTCTAGGCGATCGGGCTCAAACGCAGCTTTAAAAAGCGACACTTGGTCTGGACAACTCTGGTAGCCTGATCTGCACTTGGATACTAAGCATAATCCCGTCTGGTCAGCTTCTGCCGCCATGTACAGGTGCAGTCAAAAGTAAATGGAAGGCAATATTCACGAAAAAACTTAATCATTGGCCCCCCAATTCATGCATCCTTGAATATATATGTGCAGCCTGATTGTGATTTTGCGAATTGCACTGTGCACCAACAAGCATGGACCACTATGCTGTAGATTTAAAGAAATTAAATTTTTTTGACAAAGTTGCCTTCCATTTACTTTTGACTGCACCTGTACATAGGCCGCAACAGCCGTCCAAGGCGTGAGCCCACACCACCACGTGGGTTTGCACGATCGCTGCAGCTGGTCCCAAACCGCAACACAAAAGCTAGTTCTACCAAACTTTGTTCGTGCACAGTGCCTACTACAACATCGAAGGCGTGAACCTAAACGTCCACACCTTGTGATGCACTCTGGCAGTGAAAAACACCGAAAAACAAAGCCTAAAATGGGACCGAAAGCCGGGCAAACCGTTCACCAGCATCCGCCACTCCGCAAGTGAATGGCCACTACTCCGCTGAGCCCCCGCGCCGGTGTGCGCATATACTAGAGGGCGAACATGATCTGTGCGTGCTCTCCGCAGTGGCAGACAGCCAGTGTCAACACCGAAACTATTTTTACACCGTGTCCGTGACCGATGCAGACTCTTTTTGCAAGCAGTTGAACCAGTACTTGATGGAAGCGAAGCAAGCCCCACAAATGCAGGTGTTGAAGTCATAGACTATTGCAATGACACAACTTCGGGCTACCCCAGGCTAGGAAATGCTGCGTTGACGGTTACAATACTGTAGACAATAAAGAATTTTAACAATGGCTGCACACGAAGACATTTCAAATTACAGTACAAAAAATCGGAGGGGAAACAAACTCCACCTGAAGGGTATGACACGATAGCATGTGGATTAATTCCCGTATATGCAAAAGGTCATTATCTATTTTAAATTCGTATATCCCTGACAGTCCTCATACTCCTCGTGGTGCAGCGGATAAGCCATACGCCTCTGCCCTGCAATGGCAGGTGCTCCCCAGCGGCAGCTCTATATGACCCACGCTGCTCTTCCCAAATACCAGTCTTTCATTTAGCTGGCACCTTTCCCACAGGACAGTTTGCAATGGGTGGGTTTGAGGACAGGACGCCACAAGGTGGTGTGACGTAGGTGGGCCACCTGCCTCGTAGGTTGCTCCCGCAGCCAATCATTAATTTAAGTGCTACCTGCCAGGTTGCATGAGAATGCCATGTTTTACGGGTATTATTGAATGTTAACACACACAGACGAGTTTTCGCTCAATGAGGGAAGCAAGGTTGGCGCATTAAAATTAGTTTTGTACTCGCACTAGTACCCTGCACATGCAATATAAATATCGTGCAGAAAGGAGCCATGCTCCTTTATTGAAAGCACAGAGACAGCACTGATGACTTCTTAGCGATGACTTCTTAGCAGTTTACGAGAACTGTTCACAAAAAGAAAAGATAATCATTTCGCCATTTGTGGGAAGTATTTCTAAGCAAGAACGTGCAAGCTTGTAGCTCCATTGTGTCCAAGTTCTCACCCTCGAAAATACTGCATGTTTGCCGAAGCAGAAAGAGGTAAACTGTTGCTCCACATTGCGCATTAAAATTACAGAGGAGAGAGCTATAAACAACAGATAAGCAGAAGTAATGAGGCGCATAATGCTTCCCATTCGTTTGCATTTCTCACGCTATATTTTTTTATGCATCCTGTGCTTCTGCTGCTGTTATGGTGGCAGACTCGATGGTGGTGCCTGCAAATAGCATTAACCAGGAGTCGAAGTCCTGCGTTTGCTGTGCTTATTCCTTGCTTTACCCAGCAATATAATTCGCAATGCACTGACCTCTGTCGTTCATGTAAGTACCTGGAAGCGCTTTAAGCTGTCAAAATTTCGCTCCCTTTTCCTCCGCAGAACACTACGCGAGCGGTCTACACAAGCTAACATTTATTCGTGCATGCACAAAAAAAAATGCCAAAAACGAGTGCATCTTCCTCACCTGAATAGGAAGAAAACTGAAGCGTACTTAGTCTCGACACGAACCCGTGGTTCTGCTCGTGGTGCTGCAACAATTCGCCACGGCGGGCAAAGTTTACATTAGTACACTGGTCACAAGAATAGGAGCCTTTCGCGAAACAAAGAGAGCTTTTAGCTTCGGGATGCTGGTTTCGCAAATGCCTCCTTTGAGAACTCTCAAAAGCAAACTCAGCTTGGCACACTGGGCACAGATACTTATCTGGTGCAGGTGACTCGGCGGGTGGTGCACTTGGTCCCTCCATTCCCACAAGGGCACCTCGCCGACAGACACAAACACAATTTAGATTGCCAAACAAAGAACGCGCAACGGCGCTAACAATTAGAAACTATGAATAGTAGAAAAGTGCGCACCCAGAAAGAACGCGCAACGGCGCTAACAATTAGGAACTATTAATATGGCAACGGCGAAAAGAAAGCTCAACGGAGCTGCGACAGAAAGAGGTAATAAAGCAGTGCAGTCTAACGTATACAGACATCAGCCCTACAGCAATTGCACAGCCTAAAAGACCAGCGAAGACGCTCGCACAACGGACACGAGAGGACCGTTAGAATATCGAAAAGTGTGCAAAACAATGAAGTCACGTGATCATGCACAAATAAAAGCCCAAATTCAATTTACATAAAGAAAACTGTAAAAAGCTTCTATAAAATTAATAAGCATTGTTTGGGAATGCATTGTTTGTAAATATTGTAAAAAAAAATATTTCAGCTAGACAAAAAACACAAACAAATGTAGACAGGGGAAGGGAATTACCCCTAGGGACAGGGATTCCTAAGGGGCGGAGTCAAACCTAGGGAGGACTCGGATGGGTTGAACCGCACAAACAAAAAAGAAGGCTGTTCATTTACTCGTGTTACCCGGCTCGGGCGGCAGCACGCGGATTGACAGGCGCCCGCCGCCTTCGCCGAGCTCACTTGCGCGCAATCTTTTCATGGCCTCCGAGATTACCCGCATGCGATCGTCTCGGGGTGGCGAATCTTGGAGGCAATAATCTTTCTTGAGTCACGCCGCAGCTTGCTGCTTGGTGTCGCTCTGTATGCTGGCGATGCAAGCTAGTTTGCCAAAGTGGTTTTAACCGTTTCAAGCACAAATAAATCTTAATGGAAGCTCAAAGTGCTTAGTTTAACATTAAAGTATGAGATTCAGTTTGTTTTTTTTTTGGTTCTTTGATGGTTTGTTTATTTTTATGTTTAGAAATTTAGTACTTCATTTGGCCATTTGGCGTTTCAGACGCTAGCGAAAGCTGCGCGCGCGAAGTGGATGCTGCGTAGGTTGCACGTTTCGCTGCGGTCTTTTTTGCTCGCTGGTTGGCATTTCATGCCGCTGCAGTTTGCAGTTTCCCCTTTTTCTGCGGTACCGTCTACTACCAGTGTTGCACTGAGATGTGAGCCTCGTTTCCCGCAAAAGTGTGTAACCTTCCATTTCTCTTGTGTGGTGAAAGTCTCGACCTTGCTGTAGGAAAGCCACTAACGCGCCTGATTGAACGGCCGGCTAGTGTGTCACTCCTTTAGTTTACAAATCACAAAACAGTATCAGCCAGTGTTTTACATACCAAAGTGCAGCGTTGAATGCATTGAAACAGGGCATTTGCATGTATTTGAGCTTTTGTTAAGTGGATATAGCTAGGCTGCTCTCGCATGCGAGTTGCTTTCTTTACCAAGGCGGTGACAAGGTGAACGTGACAAAGCTTCAAACCAACCAGCTTTGTTTAAGCGTAGGTTGATAAGACGCGAATTTTTTCCTACATAATGATTAAAATTCTTGCTAAAGACTCTCTTCTGGCCACCTGTATGCTCCGATTCTCCTTGCTATGATTGCCGTCAGTGAAACTCGCGTTAAAAAGGCTTTCGTTATCTTAACTGCGGAAAGGACTCTGCAGTATTAATTATCACGAAGTAAACATGAAGCCCGTCGTGACGGCTGTGTGGCATTGTCGTTCGGCTGCTGATCCCAAGGTCGGAGGTTTTTCGATGCCGGCCGCGGCGGCCGTATGTCGATGGAGTCGAAATACAAAAACGTCCGCGTGCTGTGCGAAGTCAGCATATCTTAAAGAACCGCTGGTGGTCCAAATTAACCCGGCGACTTCCACTACGGCGTACCTCAAAGTCAATTTGTCGCTTCGGTACGGTAAACCCCACAATTTACAAGTGATCATGAAGTGGAAATTGTATTGGTTTCATGACATTCAATGACTGCATGCGTAAACTAAGCAAACCACTGAAGCAATACAGTTGCTGACTGTTTTTGTTGCAGGTCATGATGAAAATATGGGAGAATACTTTGTAGAAAAACTGTGATTGCCTAATTTTAGTTCATTTGTGCGGAACTGCCCTGAGCTATTTCTTCTGCTATGTGGCCTTTTGTATGCCTAGCTGCGGCAAGCTTTGTGATTTGCCTGAGGTCTGTGGTTGGTTATTCGCCCATAGTATTAAAATGAAATGAGAGAATCTTGACAATCCGGGTGTGTTACTGCACTGACTTGTCAAGCTTTTGTTTCATTACGATTGAGAGCCCTGCACTAAGGTAGTTTACTCAGTGGTGCTGCTCTGTATGTGTGCAGGCTGTTGACTGTGCAGTGAAGTACTAAGGCTGTTTGCAGGCATGGCTGCTTTTATTTTTTGGCAAACCATTGCACCGTGCACAGCTGGCGTTGTCCCTGCTTCACTGCGTACATTTCGTTTTGGGTGCAGGCTGTTCAACAGTGGTTTTCAGAGGTCCTCCTTGCCTGCTGAACTCCTCAAGTTTTGGAAAGCACTCTTTGCAGCTGACACTTTTTCTTTCACTTCATGATTTCTTGTATAGGTCTAGGCTGTTTGCTAATCATTCCACAAGCCCCATTATTTGTTTGTCCTTTAGAACTCCAACTGTTGGCCGGAGGAGCAACGACCTGGTCTAGTTTCACGCAAATTAATCGCAGCACCTTGTACTTGGTTGTTCAGACGACTTGGCCTGGAGATTGTTTCAGTTCTGAGGTGAGCATCTGGACTAATGCTTCTTATGCAGTGGTGTAAGTAATCTCTTGCCCGCTATTTGAGCTTCATCGTACAGATTAGAAAGGGCTTGTTTGGCAATGCAGTGTTAGAAACCTTATACACACGCACTTTTATTTCTCTTATCTTTCAAATGTGCCCCTGTGTGGCTGTCAAAGTAAGGTCCAAGATTTAACCCATCTCAGATTTAACTGAAGTGATGCAGGTATTACCAGGGCAGCAGAATCTCTGCTATGTTTTCGTGCGACGGTGCAAGATGTCAACCATCAACCACTTTTGATTCAGCCACATCTTGCAGGTAAGAGAAAGCCTGTTTGTGAAGATGCAGCTTAGGAGGTTCTGTGAGTACAGTGCGCGTCACAGTAAGGCAGTGCACTTGCTATTGACTGCTTGGCTTTCAGTGTCCATGCACGCTGTTTGAATTTTGCTTCTGTTAAAGGCCTCCACAGTGATTGACTTCTTGAGTTTATGGTGAACCGTAGCACTCTGCTGAAATGCCACTTGTAATGCCATCATATGCATCTATGTTTTTAGCTAGCTTATTTTATTGCCTGTGCCATCACTCCTTGCCATTTCCTGGTCTTATTTGCTTCCGACTCCTCACTGGCCATTCTACATGCACCTGACTGACTGTGCTTTTGGGGACTCTAATATTTTTCACTTCTGGAGGCTGCTGAACAGAGCTGGATTTGACTTCCCCTTGTTACCATCTAGTTGGCGTCCTCCTTGCAAGAAAAGCGATTTTTGGAACACCTAGCGAGCTCTTCACTGCCATCCACATCACAGCAACAAGGCCCGGTGCCGAATCAATTTTTGATTTAACAATTTGTTGCTGCTCCACACTTTCCCGCCATCCAAGTGCTTACCGTTGTAATGTCAGCCAAACCAGTGAAGCTACCTCCTCCGTGGCTTCTAACATTAATTTCCTGGTGTGTGTGGGGGTGTATGCACTGGATTCAATAAACAGTAACACAGTGACTGAAAAGTGTGCTAGCACATGCATTTATGGTTGATTACTACAGCCATACATCCCTTGTAATGTGGGCTCATTGTTCAGGTCATTGCAAATCAGCTTTGAGTTCATTTTTGAGTGGTGTATACCAGAAAAATGAGCTATAACATTTTTAAAGCTTTAGAGGGTTTACAGGCAGCACTAAAATCAGTCTTCAAATGCGTAAAATAATCCAGGCACCTTTTTCGGAAAGAAAAAGGAACGTCTAAAAAAATTCTAGACAAGTTCTACCTCAGAAGTTTTCTAGCCGTATACAAGCGTAGCGTTAGCAGAGCTAATAGAGGGCTAGTAAATGTCTTAAGTCTAAAAAACTGCTTAGATGAAACTTCTTTTTGATGTCAAGCTTTTTTTTGAAGACATTTTTTAGACGTCTATTAGCGCTTTTTGTGTTCCGTGGGTTGTTGAAAGTGGCACTAAATGCGCCATTGTGGCAGGAGTATAATGCTCTCGCGTTAAAAACTGTTCCAATCCGTGCTAAATCTGGAATACCACATTGCAGTAATGCATGTGTTGTGTGCCGTGTTTTGCAGCAATGTATAGATATCGAGCGTTGTCACTACAGAAAGCTTTATGAATTTGTCTCGTTGCGCTTGCATTTCGTGCTGTCGCCCAGGGCGCCTTCCGCGTGAAGTCTTCAAGAGAAACCTCTTTTATTGTTCTGGCTTCTGTGGCCAAGTGTTCAAGGGCGTGTGGTGATAGCTTGGCTAGACTACATGCTCGAAAAGCTGCTGCATGAAATGAACGTCGCTCTTCAATTCTCGGTCGCTGTTTGCGAAGGGGATCTCGGCGCCTCTTTACCGCGACAGATGCCCCGGCCGCTGTCGTCTTGTCGTGGCGTCTGTGGCGCCAGGCGAAAGTGCGCCTCTTCGGACGGCTTCTTCCACCTCTGTTCCCATTCATGTCGCAAACTCCGCCTTACTGTGCACCCTAGGCCATCCATTTACTGTATATGTCTCTTGGCTCAGTTTCTAGTCTTTTCGTCTCTCTTTTCTGCCATGAAGAAGTCGCTTCCCACCGCTCAGCATAGAGCGCTAATTTTTGCAAGTATAAATTCCTCCTAGAGACATGCACTGGTGACTTATGGCGATAGTCGAGCTGTTTACAAAGCCACACACTTTTATGGTTGCGCCTTAAAGGTTAGAAACGCGGTGAAACTTGAAGTTATCCCACATGTACTTTTTTTCGGGTGGCTTCTTGCGTCAAGTCGAAGGTGTAGCATAGAAATGCATGCCTGTATTAATACACGCTTGAACAATACTCATGGCCACAAGTGAAGAGCATCGCACAAAAACAAAATATATCAACTCATCGCATTGCTGGAGTGTAGAAAACTATCTCGTCGTTTTCCGTCACGCTTTGATTTTCTGAGTTCTGTTTCTATAATTTTACTTGGTCCATGGGGCAGACAGCGTGCTCACTTATTCCTCAGTGAAGTTTGCCATAAAGGCCATAAAGAACAATACTTCCCTTGCATTCTTGATTACTGATTTTGCGAATATAGTTTTCTCAAAATTCAGCGCATGTTGCCAGCGCGATATTCGCTCAATCGGCCGCATGACACGACGCAGATATGAAGACGCCCGCTATGTGCGCTTTCGGGGCTCGTGCTTGCGTTCGTGCGTGGTGCGTGGGTGTGTGCAAATGTGTAGCATAACGCGTGTGTAACGAAAGATATGCACAACGTAGCACAACGTAGGGACGTAGCACAATGTGTATTGCCGCGAATCTTTGTAGCGTTTGTTTGTAGTGTTTGTTTGTTCATGCTTCAAGGCTGCCGGCACGCCGCTTTATCGCTTCGTTTGTGACGCAAGACGCGCCTAGATGTATCTCGATTGATCGCATCCAGGCGGAGCCGATTCTACTTTGCGCCCGAATGTTCTAGTAACTTTCCAACACGGCCGACAGTGGCAAGGATTCTGTTCGATGACCGCCGAGCACGCTTGTTGCTACGTCGCCGCCGAGTGATTCAGTTCCTTGCGGGCGCAAGTCAGCCCAAATAAAGAGTTCCGTTTCGAAGACATTCTCGCTGTTTTCCTGTTTGCCCGACGGCAGTCACCACTACGTGACATCTGGTGGAGGTGGTAACGGATGTCCCGGTCGCCCTCACACTCTGGGAGACGTCAAAGCAGCCCGAGCTGTCTCGAAGAAGATCCCGAGAAAGCCGCAGAAGTCGTCCCAACCGAAGGCGAAGGGCGAAGCAGCCGTCGTCTCCACAGGCGCCCACTAGAATTCGGACTGCTACCGGACCACACGCGAGCGAAGAACGACCCCTCAATTTCGACGTCAGCCATGGCTACGACACCAGCCCCTATTATTTTACACCAGCCCCGACTGCCGCCCACGTTCAACGCTTCACCGGGCGAGGATCCCGAGGAATGGCTGGAACAGTTTGAGCGTGTCGCCGTGTTCAACAGTTGGGACGACCAGACCAAACTGAGCCATGTTTTCTTCGCCTTGGAAGGTCCCGCGAGAGTTTGGTTCGAAAACCGCGAAGCTTCTCTAGCGACGTGGGAATTATTCAGGCCGGAGTTCCTGATGGCCTTCACGAGCAACATCAGGAAAGAAAGAGCTCAGCTCCTTCTACAATCACGCATACAACACCCGAATGAGACTGTAACCGCGTACGTAGAAGACATGAAGCGCCTTTTTCGACGGGTCGATCCTGACATGACGGAAGAGAAGGTGGAGCATTTGATGCGTGATACTAAAGAGGCACTTTTCGGCGGTCTCACCGGCAATCCACCGACGACGGTCGCGGAATTCACCACTGAAGCAGCCGCCATTGAGATAACCTTGCAAGCACGAGCCCGTCATTTTCCCCGACTGCCCCAAGTGACCTCGACTGCCCTCTCGGATGGCGCAGCATTCGGAGGCAACCTGCGGGATGTTATCGGCGAAATTGTACGGGAAGAGCTGCGTCGCCTGCTACCATCTTCCAACCAGCCTCAAGTAGCGATCCTTGAGGAAATCGTACGCGAAGGAGTGCAGCATGCGCTTGGCACCCCGTCATCTTCGCCTCCTGCTGAAGCTCCAGCCTTAACCTACGCCGCTTCACTGCGCAGTCCTCAGCCCAACGCAAGAGCCAAAGTCCGCCTCTTCGACGTGAACCAGCTGTTCCCGAACGCCGCGCAAGCCCCAGGAAGTGCGACGCCTGGAGGACTTCCAACGACCGCCCACTGTGCTTACATTGCGGCGAAGCCGGTCATATACTTCGTCCTTGCCCGTACATACGCATCGGCCTGCGAGGTTTCGCCATCGAAGCCCCACGACCATTCCCTGGTCAGCGACCACGGGAAATCGACGACTACCTGCACAGAGGGGAGTACGTGTCGTCTAGCCGTCTTTCCCGCTCGCCGTCGCCGTACACCGCACGTTTTGCATCACCGGACCATTCGCTGCGCAGCTGAGGAAAGTAACGACCGCTTGGGACGGCCCGCAAATTCGCAACGCAGGGGGCCACCTCATTACGCCATCAGGACGATGCTCAGCGCGAGTGACTCTCAAGGGACATACCTATCGCGCAACCCTCGTAGTGCTACAGCAATGTTACCGTGAAGTGATCTTGGGCATGGATTTCCTTAATGAGCATCAGGCAATCATCGACCTGCGATCCAAGCTGATCACACTTTCCACGGACGAGGCCATCCCGTCGATGAGGACTCCGGAACATCACTTTGCACTTAGTGTCCAGGAGGAACAAGTGAGTGTCCCACCCCGCTCAAGCGTCATCGTCACCGTAGGCTTTACAGAAGCGAATAACACTGAAGCCATTATCGAGGGGAATATGCAGGTGCTTCTCGACCGAGGAATAGGCATCGCAAGAGGCATCGCACATTTCCGCAAAGGACAAGCCGATGTACTGCTGACTAACTTCAGCGAAGAATACCGGCACGTTAACAGAGGAACGGCGATTGCTTTCCTCGACGAAATATCCGCCGTACGACACTTCTTCGCCTGACCAAGAGAACTCGCCCTCTTTCGACATAAACCCAACCCTGCCCCGGAACAGACCCGATCCGATCCGCTATCTCCTTCGAAGCTACAGCGAGTGCTTTTCGTCATCGCCGAAGGTCCGACAAACGCCGATTGCCAAACATCACATTATAACCGACCAGCACGCTCGACCACTCCGCCAAAGCCCCCACCGAGTGTCACCACGAGAACGACAAGCCATCCGGGACGAAGTGGAAAAAATGCTTCACGACGACGTCATCCAAGCTTCAACCGGTGCAGCCCCTGGGCTGCACCGGTTGTTCTAGTGAGAAAGAAAGACAGCACACTTCGATTCTGCGTTGATTACCACCGCTTGAACAACATCACAAAGAAGGACATTTACCCCATCCACGCATCGACGACACACTGGACCTGCTCTGCAACGCTAAGTATTTCTCAACGATGGGCCTCAAGAGCGGCTACTGGCAAATTGAGGTCAATGAAAGAGATCACGAGAAGACCGCATTCGTCACTCCAGATGGCCTGTTCGAGTTCAAGGTGATGCCGTTTGGTCTCTGTTCCGCACCAGCGACATTTCAGCGAGTAATGGATACAGTGCTGGCATGCCTGAAGTGGCGGATTTGTCTGGTATATTTAGATGACGTCGTTGTCTTTGCCTCGAACTTTGAGGAGCACCTAAAAAGGCTTCGAACAGTACTATATAGACGCAATCAAATCGTCCGGCCTAACTTTGAAAGCAGAGAAGTGCCACTTTGCCTATGAAACGCTGCTTTTTCTAGGCCACATTGTTAGCAAGAAGGGATTACGCCCAGACATGACTAAGCGGAGTGCGCCTCCGGCGCCCCATTTATCCTCTCCTAGCGAGCGCCCTCACGCGGCGGGCCGAGGAGGCCGTCACGGGGTAGCCGCAGCGCCGAGCGAAGGAACGACTACGGCCGAACAGACGAGTTGGGGCCCCTGCTCTCCTCTCGTCGTGACGTCACGCTTTCACGTGAGCGAAGGAACGACCTCCACCGACGGCAGAAAAGTGCTAGCAGTATTGCTTTCGCAATAAAAGGCTTCGAACAGTACTAGACGCAATAAAATCGTCCGGCCTAACTTTGAAAGCAGAGAAGTGCCACTTTGCCTATGAAGAGCTGCTGTTTCTAGGCCACATCGTTAGCAAGAGGGAGTACGGCCAGACCCGCAGAAAACCGCTGCTATCGCAATGTTTCCGCCACCGGCCGATAAGAAAGCTGTGCGCAGATTCCTCGGACTGTGCGCATACTACCGACGATTTGTGAAGAACTTTGCGCGCATCGCCGAGCCACTGACCCACCTGACAAAGGCAGACGTGCCATTTAAATGGGAAGTGTCGTGTATAGAGGTTGAATGCGGGCGCGAGAGATGGCGCCACCACCCTGTGTGGGGACTGGGGTGAACGCACAGAGTGGCGGGAAACGAGCGCGGGCAATTGCCCCGTGGCCGGCGCCATGGTTGGAGCTACGGCAGTGCAATAAATGTGTGTGTGCTGTTAACAAGGGTCGTCATTTCCTCGGTAACGCGACATGGTGGCAGCGGTGTGTCAACGGTGAAGTGAACACGGAAGACGACCGAGTGGTGAGCGACCACGCATCAATCAGCCTCCAGCATCCCTGACGAGAGAGGAGAAGACGCCACACAAAGGGCCGCCGCAGCGCAGCATGAAAATGGCGGGAACTTCTTCAATCCCTTCGCCATCGAGCTTCCCGAAAAGTTGGACTTCCGCGACCCAGCGGACTGGAAACGCTGGATTGCAAGGTGGGAACACTACCGACTCGTCTCTTCACTGCACCTCCGTGACGAAACAACGCAAGTAAACACCTTCTTGTATGCAATGGGGAAGGAAGCTGAAGATATTCTAGCGTCACTGAAGTTGACAAGCGCTGTAATGGCGAACTATGCTACTGTTAAAAGCAAGTTTGATGAGCATTTCATACCCTGCACGAACATAATTTACGAGAGGGCAAGGTTCAACCGTCGGGTTCAGCAAAGCAGTGAGTCGGTCGAGGCGTTCATTATAGACTTACACAAACTTGCCGAGACGTGCGAATGCGGCAAACTCAAGGATGAGCTCATTCGTGACAACCTCGTAGTAGGACTTTTGGACGTTGGGCTTAGCGAGAGGATGCAACTCGATCCCAAGCTTACTCTACAGTCTGCGACAAAAATGGCGCGAAACACAGAGGTTGTGAAAAGCCAGCAGAACGAGTTGCACGAGACGGCTGAACAAAACGCTGCAGTTGAGGAGCTGCGACGCCCGAAAGGACGACCAAAGAACAAATACGCGCCACAGAAAGCAGCCAAGCCTTCAAGCGGACAGGAAACCGGCCAAAACGTGTGCAAATGGTGCGGCAGTGCGCAACAGCACTTCAAGACAGTGCCCGGCATCGGGGAAAGTGTGCAATAACTGTGGAAAAACCGGTCACTTTGCCACAGTGTGTTTGTCTGCACGCCAGCAGTCATCCAGACGGCCTGCACGAGGAGATACCAATGCAAAGAAAGGCACCGCTAATACAAAGGAAGTATTCCTTGGGGAGATCAACAATATCGATAGTCAGGAACCTTGGTTCATCACAGCATTTGTTGATGGAAGTCCCGTCCACTTTAAGGTCGATACTGGAGCAAATGTTACTGTCATCCCATCCTCATAGTATGTGGACAGCCGCATGGAGAAGCTTAAACTGCCAGACAAGAGACTATTCGGACCAGGCAGAACGCCGATCAAGTCAAGAGGAATGTTCAGTGCTACCATTGCTTGGCGAAACAAATCAGCTCGTCAAAGAGTTTTTGTAGTGGAAGGTCTGCAAACGGCGTTGCTGGGACGACCCGCCATACGTGTTTTAGATGTCCTAGCACACCTGGATGCTGTGGATGCAAACATTCAACAAAGGCCTGCTCAAAATGGTGAGCTACCCGAGGCTAGAGCATAGTTCCGCTCGTTGTTCACTGGGCTAGGTGAAATAAAGACGGCATACGAAGTGACACTCGAGCCAAATGCTACACCTTATGCTGTAGCCGTACCTCGACGAGTGCCAGTTCCTCTCTTGCCCAAAGTAAGAAAAGAACTTTACAGAATGCAGAAGTTGGGGGTCATCAAGCAAGTTGATCACGCAACGGCATGGTATGCACCGATGGTGATCGCTAAGAAGAAGAACGAGATACGAATCTGCATAGATTACACGCAGCTATACCAGCAGGTGATACGTGAAAGAGTCATCATGCCCACAGTCGAAGAGAACCTGGCAAAACTTGCAAATGCAAAAATGTTTAGCAAGCTGGATGCAAATTCCGGCTATTGGCAAACACCGCTTGCACTGGAATCGCAAGAACTAACCACATTCATCACGTCATTTGGAAGATTTCAGTTCTTACGACTACCCTTTGACATAGCCACAGCGCCGGAATTTTTTCAGAGGAAAATGCTCCGCATCCTAGAAGGGCTACCAGGGCAGGCTTGCCACCAAGATGACATAGTCGTGTACGGCAAAGACAGGGGGGACCACGATGCCAAGCTCGC
This sequence comes from Amblyomma mixtum, assembly GCF_055824585.1. Classification (NCBI taxonomy): domain Eukaryota; kingdom Metazoa; phylum Arthropoda; class Arachnida; order Ixodida; family Ixodidae; genus Amblyomma; species Amblyomma mixtum. The sequence goes on along the minus strand of NC_143012.1, from coordinate 101,327,041 downwards.
AGCAGTGCTCCGACGCCTCAAGGAGGCTGGAATGACACTGAATCCGGACAAGTTTGAATTCCGGAAATCAAGAGTGATGTTTCTTGGGCACATTCTCGACAGTGATGGCATCATTGCTGACCCAGAAAAGACAGAAGCCATTAGAAGAATGCCACCGCCAGAGAATACGGCCGAACTAAGGTCGTTCCTGAGCATGGTTAATAGGCATGGTTGTTACTGCTGTGCTGCAATTTTCCAGTATGGTTAATCAACTGGCAAAATTTCTCCCGAAGCTGACTGAGAAGACCCAGCCACTGCGAGAACTGCTACACAGTGAAGCGAGTTGGTGTTGGTCCCAGGTTCAACAGATAGCATTCGAAGCAATCAAGGAAGACGATGTCAACTCCGGTATTATCATAATATGATCCACAGAAGCCTTTGACCATATCAGCGGACGCATCGTCTTATGACATGGGAGCCGTACTCCTCCAGACAGACAGTGAAGGCAGGCGGCAGCCTGTAGCCTATGCCTCACGAGCGATGACATCGACAGAGCCAAGGTATGCTCAAGTGGAAAAAGAAGCACTTGCGACAACATCGGCGTGTGAACGCTTCAGAATGTACGTTCTGGGACTGCGCTTTCACATCGAAACCGACCACAAGCCATTAGTGTCTCTGTTCACAACGAATCGTATTGATGAAATGACTCCAAGACTTCAACGTTTCCGCATGCGTGTGCTCGAGTACGATTTCACCATCTCACACACACACCGGGGAAAGACATGCACACAGCAGACGTGCTATCACGCAAGCCACTACACTGTTCAAGTGGAGAACTTGCATCAACTGTTCAAGACTACGAGCTCCTGACAGTCGAACTACTGCCAGCCTCAGCTGAGATGTTGGAGAGAACCAGAGTTGAGCTCACAAAGGATGCTGCAATCTCATTGGTTATGCACTACTGTAAAACCAAATGGCCTAAAACAGAAGGATTGACTCCGGAAGTACGGCAATATGCAAGTGTGGCTGACGAGTTGTCTGTTGTGCATGGACTGCTGCTTAGGGGGACAAGGCTCGTCTTTCCACCAAGTCTACGCCAAGAAGTTCTGTAACGACTGCATACTGGACATCAGGGCATAGTTAGATGCCGATCCAGAGCACGTGAGGCTGCATGGTGGCCAGGGATCAGTCATGACATTGAGGTATTCGTGAGCAGATGCCCAACCTGTACCAAGCACCGCCGAGTACCAACCGAGCATCTCCTTCAGACTGACCTCCCAGAGCGCCCATGGCAAACAGTTGGCACCGACTTGTTCCACCTGGATGGTAGGAACTACATCATCGCAGTCGACTACTACTCAAAGTTCTTCGAAGCGGAAGAGCTACATGGAACGCAAAGCAAGCGGGTTGCTAATTTCTTCAGCCAACAATTTGCTCGATATGGCATCCCAGATGTGTTGCGGTCAGATAACGGCCCACAGTTCACTTCGCTAGAGTTTACACAATTTCTGAGCAGGTGGGGTGTCAAACACATAACTTCCAGCCCTCACTATGCTCAAAGTAATGGGGAAGCCGAAAGAGCTGTACAGACTGCAAAAAACATACTTCGTAAGTCAGAAAGTATCCCTGAAGGCCTTCTTGCTCATAGAGCAACACCAGGACAGGAGGGATACTCACCATCTGAACTCCTCATGGACCGCAAACTGAAAACAACTGTTCCTACACTGCCCCAAGCACTTGTACCAGAGTGACAGTACAGTGAGTGTTGTCATCATCGGGGCTATGTCGAAATTCCACCCCTACCTGTACGGACGACCGTTGAAGGGGGTCAGCGATCGCAACGCACTGTGCTGGCTTGCCAGTTTGAAGGACCCCTCCGGCCGCCTCGCTCGATGGAGCCTGCGGCTCCAGCAGTTTGACGTAGCCGTCGTTTACAAGACCGCACGCAAGCACTCTGACGCCGACTGCCTGTCACGAGCCCCTGTAGATGCAGTACCACCGCCGGACGACGATGAGGACGCCTTCCTGGGACCCATCAGCCCCAGCTCTTTTGTACAACAGCAACGCGCGGACCCCTACATAAAATGCCTCATCGAATACTTGGAAGGCAAGGTTTCTTCACCGCTGCCTCGTTCAAGCGAGGATTGTCTTCGTTCTGTTTACAAAACGATGTCCTCGAAGAACTTTGCAGCAAACAAGACAGCCTACCTCCTTGTTGTACCTGTAAGTCTGCGCGGAGAAGTTCAGGCCTCAAACGACGAGCCGACAGCTGGACATCTCG